>NW_005356087.1:167634-180803 GCF_000412655.1 Myotis brandtii
TTCCTTTTTCTGGTAAAATAGTACAATCATATGAAATAGGAATGTCTAAGGCTGCACTTTTTGCTGTTGCATGTACTAAGTCTGAGATTGAGAGTCGCTGAGACTCTGCATGGTCGAATGTATCAATCCGCTGCTCGCTGGGAGTTGTTGGAAGCTCGTGTTGTTTTTCTGTGGGCCCCAAGCTAAGCCCTACTGACCGTTTCCCGAACCACTCTGTAGAGGGGGAAGAATATTTCCCTGTTTATCTTTAACTGACCTGCACTCCTTAGTCCAATGATGTCCCTTTCCACATCGTTTACAGAATCCTGAAGGTTGTTGTTTATTATCTCCTCTTGTCTAAGCCTGTCCTGATCCTTTTCTACAATCTTTCTTCATGTGTCCAAATTTTCCACAATTATAGCATTTCGGTTTACTGTTTTTGACCTCTCCCTTTACCGCGGCAGCTAATAAGGTGGCTTGATAATTCATTGAACCCACAACTGTACATGCCTTAATATAATCCTCAATAGTGGCTCCAGCCGCACGGAAAGGCTGAATTGCTTTTCTACAATCAGGGCTAGCATTTTCATATGCCAGTGATTCCAATACCAATCTTTGTGCCTCTTCCTGAGAGAGAGCCTTTTTAATTGCTGCTGTTAATCTTTTTTTAAATTGTTTTATTGTTTAAGGTATTACAAAGAGTATTACATATGTCTCCTTTTTTCCCGCCCTTGACAATACCCTGGCCTCCCCTACCCCCCAGTGCCTTATGTCCATTGGTTATGCTTATATGCATGCATACAGGTTCTTCGGTTGATCTCTTACCTTCCCCTCCTGCCCCGCAACCCTCCCCGGCCTTCCCGCTGTAGTTTGACAGTCTGTTCAAGGCTGCTCTGCCTCTGTATCTATTTTTGTTCATAAGTTTATAATGGTCTTTATTATCCATAAATGAGTGAGATAATGTGGTATTAGGAAACTCCATACTGTCTTCCATAGTGGCTGCACCAGTCTGCATTCCCACCAGCAGTGCACAAGTGTTCCTTTTTCTCCACATCCTCTCCAGCACTTGTCGTTTGTTGATTTGTTGATGATAGCCATTCTGACAGGTGTGAGATGGTACCTCATTGTTGTTTTGATTTGCATCTCTCGGATGATTAGTGACTTTGAGCATGTTTTCATATGTCTCTTGGCTTTCTGAATGTCCTCTTTTGAAAGGTGTCTATTTAGGTCCTTTGCCCATTTTTTGATTGGATTGTTTATCTTCTTTTTGTTAAGTTGTATGAGTTCCCTATAAATTTTGGAGATTAGGCCCTTATCAGATATGACGTTGGCAAATATGTTTTCCCACGCAGTGGGTTTTCTTGTTGTTTTGTTGATGGTTTCTTTTGCTGTGCAGAAGCTTTTTATTTTGATGTAGTCCCATTTGTTCATTTTCTCTTTAGTTTCAACTGCCCTAGGAGCTGTATCAGTGAAGAAATTGCTTTGGCATATGTCTGAGATTTTGTTGCCTTTGGATTCTTCTAGAATTTTTATGGTTTCCTGTCGTACATTTAAGTCCTTTATCCATTTTGAGTTTATTTTTGTGTATGGTGTAAGTTGGTGGTCTAGTTTCATTTTCTTGCATATATCTGTCCAATTTTCCCAACACCATTTATTGAAGAGACTATCTTGGCTCCATTGTATGTTCTTGCCTCCTTTGTCAAATATTAATTGAGCATATTGGTTCGGGCTAATTTCTGGACTCTCTATTCTATTCCACTGATCTATATGTCTGTTCTTGTGCCAGTACCAGGCAGTTTTGAGAACAGTGGCTTTGTAATACAGCTTGATATCTGGCATTGAGATCCCACCTACTTTGTTCTTTCTCAGGATCGCTGCAGCTATTCGGGGTCTTTTTTTATTCCAGATGAATTTTTGGAGAGTTCGTTCTAGATCTTTGAAGTAGGCCATTGGTATTTTAATGGGAAGTGCGTTGAATTTATAGATTGCTTTGGGTAGTATGGACATTTTAATGATGTTGATTCTACCAATCCAAGAACATGGTATGTTCTTCCATCTCTTTATGTCTTCCTCTATCTCTTTTTTCAACGTCCTGTAGTTTTCTGAGTAGAGGTCTTTTACCTCTTTAGTTAAGTTTATTCCTAGGTAGCTTAATTTTTTTGGTGCGATGGTAAATGGGATTGTTTTTCTAATCTCTCTTTCTGAAAGTTCACTATTGGTGTATAGAAATGCCTCAGATTTCTTGGGGTTAATTTTGTATCCTGCTACATTGCCAAATTCATGTATTAAGTCTAGTAGTTTTTTGATGGAGTCTCTAGGGTTTTGTATGTATAATATCATGTCGTCTGCAAATAAGGACAGTTTTACTTCCTCTTTTCCAATTTGGATGCCTTTTATTTCTTCTTCTTGTCTAATTGCAATGGCTAATACTTCCAGGACTATGTTGAAGAGGAGTGGCGAGAGTGGGCATCCCTGTCTTGTTCCTGTTCTTAGGGGAAATGGTGTTAGTTTTTGTCCATTGAGTATGATGTTGGCTGTGGGCCTGTCATATATGGCTTTTATTATGTTGAGGTATGATCCTTCTATTCCCACCTTGCTGAGAGTTTTTATCAAAAATGGGTGTTGGATTTTGTCGAATGCTTTTTCTGCATCAATTGATATGACCATGTGGTTTTTTTCTTTCAATTTGTTTATGTGATGTATTACGTTTATTGATTTACGGATGTTGTACCATCCTTGCATTCCTGGGATAAATCCTACTTGGTCATGGTGTATGATCTTTCTGATGTACTGTTGGATCCGATTTGCTAAGATTTTGTTGAGGATTTTGGCATCTATGTTCATGAGGGATATTGGCCTGTAATTCTCTTTCATTGTGTTGTCTTTACCTGGTTTTGGTATTAGGGTGATGCTGGCTTCATAGAATGAGCTTGGAAGTGTTCCTTCCTCCTGAATTTTTTGTAGTAGTCTGAGGAGGATAGGTTTTAGTTCTTCCTTGAAAGTTTGGTAAAACTCCCCTGAGAAGCCATCTGGTCCTGGGCTTTTGTTTGCTGGGAGCTTTTTGATGACTGCTTCAATTTCTTCCATAGTTATTGGCCTATTGAGGTTTTTAGATTCTTCCTGATTGAGTTTTGGAATGTTGTACTTTCCTAGGAATTTGTCCATTTCCTCCAGGTTGTCTAGTTTGTTGGAGTAGAGCTGTCCATAGTATTGTTTAACAATCATTTGTATTTCTGTGGGGTCTGTTGTTATTTCGCCTCTATCGTTTCTGATTTGGTTTATTTGGGTCCTCTCTCTTTGCTTCTTGGTGAGCCTGGCTAGAGGTTTGTCGATCTTGTTTATCCTTTCAAAGAACCAGCTCTTGGTTTCATTGATTTTCTGTATTGTTTTTTTGGTCTCTATGTCATTTATTTCTGCTCTAATCTTTATTATCTCCTTCCTTCTGCTCACTCTGGGGTTTTCTTGTTGCTCTCTTTCTAATTCTTTGAGTTGTAGAGTTAGATGATTTACTACCATTTTTTCTTGTTTTTTGAGGTAGGCCTGTAGAGCTATAAACTTCCCTCTCAGGACTGCTTTCATTGTGTCCCATAGGTTTTGGATTGTTGTGTTTTCATTGTCATTAGTGTCCAGGATGTTTTTAATTTCTTCTTTGATGTCATTGGTAACCCAATCAATATTTAATAACATGCTATTCAGCTTCCAAGTGTTTGAGTATTTTGGGTTGTTTTTATTGTAGTTTATTTCTAACATTATGCCATCGTGGTCTGAGAAGAAGCTTTTTATGATTTCAATCTTCTTGAATTTGTGGAGACTTTGCTTGTGACCCAATATGTGGTCTATTTTTGAATATGTCCCATGAGCACCTGAGAGGAATGTATATTCCATGGCTTTGGGGTGAAGTGTTCTGAAGATGTCAATTAAGTCCATCTGATCTAGTGAGTCATTTAGGATTGCTGTTTCTTTGCTGATTGTTTGTCTAGCGGGCTTATCCAGTGGTGTCAGTGGTGTATTAAAGTCCCCTACTATGATTGTATTGTTGTCGATCTCTCCTTTGATATCTTCCAGGAGTTTTTTTATGAATTTGGGTGCTCCTGCATTGGGTGCATATATGTTTACCAGGGTTATATCTTCTTGTTGTATTGATCCCTTTAGTATTATGAAGTGGCCTTCCTTATCTCTGGTTATGGCCTTCACTTTGAGATGTATTTTGTCTGATATAAGTATTGCTACCCCAGCTTTCTTTTCCTTTCCATTTGCGTGAAAGATATTTTTCCATCCCTTCACTTTCAGTCTGTGTGAGTCCCTTCTAATGAGGTGGGTCTCTTGTAGACAGCAGATGTATGGGTCATGTTTTTTTATCCATTCAGCCACTCGATGTCTTTTGGTTGGAGCATTTAGTCCGTTTACGTTTAAAGTTATTATTGAAAGGTACTTGTTTGTAGCCATTTCTATTTTTTTGTGGCTGTTTTCTTTCTGGGCTTTTTATTTCTTCTTTTTACACCAGTCCCTTTAGCATTTCTTGCATTGCTGGCTTGGTGGTGATAAACTCCCTTAGCCTTTTTTTGTCTGTGAAGCTTCTTATTTCCCCTTCAATTTTGAATGATAGCCTTGCTGGATAGAGTATTCTTGGATTCATTCCTTTGCTTTGCATCACTTTGTAAATTTCCGTCCATTCTTTTCTGGCCTGATGTGTTTCTGTTGAGAAAGCTTGTTTCTTGATTTTAATTTTAATTTTGATTTTTTTCTGACATTTTTTAAGTTATATAATCTATGTGGTAAATTCATTATATAAAGATCCTGGAGTTTTAATTTTGCAATGTATTGTTCTTGCTGACTTCAGTGGGAGCTTTTTCCTATGTGCTTTTGCAATCTTGAAGTGTGTGCTCATGGTGACACATTTTTGTTAGTAGACTCATGTGAAACTTGAAATGAGGATGCTTCCCTCCAGAGTGGAATGGATTTTGGTTCTATAGTGCTCCCTGAAATACTAATAACCCAGGACAAGTTTAAAGTGAATTTCTCAGTTTGGCTTATTTTGACCTCATAAATGTTGGAAATCCATATCCCAAACCAATATGAAGGGACACCTAATTTTACTACATTATTGACATTGTGCATCTTGAGTAGTCCATTTTGCACACATTATGTATAATTTTTTTTTCTGCTCTTATTTATAAATCATCTAGAACAGGGATGGGGAACTTTTTCTCTGCCAAGGGCCATTTGGATATTTGTAACATCATTTGTGAGCCATACAAATTTATTTTCTTAAAAATTAGCCTGCTATATTTGGTCAAACTTTTAATTAACTCACCCCTAATGCCTTGGCAGGACCAGGCCAAATGATTTTGCAGGCCTTACATGGCCTGCAGGCCAGACATTCTCCACCCTTGTGTTAGAAGCTTCAAGCAATCTACCTTAAGTCTCCATAGGACTTGACTGCATGTGGGAGGTGCCAAGCTGCACTCTAAGGCTAGTTTGTTAGCAGTACAGGGCCTAAGGGTGGGTCAGCCAACTTCCCGGGTTTCATGAGCTATGTATCTGTCCACCTTTGCCTGCTGGCCAGCTATCAGTCTTAAACATTGAAAAGTTTGTTTCTGAAATGGCTTTTGGCAGAATCAGGAGTATAAGATCTCTGTATCTCCCCTAATGGGGAGGTGCCTTTCAGATTTCAGGGAAAATGGTGGTTGTGTTTTTCCATCCCAGAACTACTCTTCTGAGAATGTCCTAAAATATTTCCCTGTCCTCAGCTGGGTGGAGATCCATCTAGGCAGTCCAGTAAGATCAGTCTCTGGGTAATTTCTGCTCTTGCTTGTTAAAAGTCTCCTACTCAGCTGGACTTCAGTTGGTAATTCTGGGTGAATGTTCCCCAATTTAGTTTTTTATTTCCAGTCTGGCCCTGGGAGAAGGTAAAAGAAAGGTTGGCCTACTCCACTGCCATCTCTCCCTCCTTTTATTTTATCAAAATATTGCATTTTCAATTATATACTAGTGTACAGTGTTAGGTATTACTTAAATGTCTAAATATACAGTCTTAGTTATATTTAATAATATTTAAATTATGAAACATAAAATTTTGTTTACAGTTCAAAACAAATTGGAAATGCAGTTTTAAATACTTAAATAAAAATGACTTTTTCACAACACTAATGCTATATTAGAACCCTAAATTGACTTTAAAAAATAACTTCATCCATCATATTGCTTTACACAAAATCAGTCATAAGAGCTCTCATTATGTCGGTCATTAGAAAAATCCAAAAAATAAAATAAAGCACTTTTCAGTCAAGAATATCTTTATTTTATGATGCTGACCTTTAAAAAAATTGCCAAGTTGAGAATCCATGATGACTGTGTATGGAGCTTTTAAAACAAGAGCTCTGATTGTAGAAGGTGTGATAGCTCAGTATAAAGCCTGAATTTGTCCCAAGATAGAAATAATTGCTACTTCTTGAACATTTCAGTGTTGAAAATACAATTAAAATAAGAATTAGAAATACACTTGCATTCACTTAATATAATTTTATTGTTGACTGATAGCCATTTAAAAGTCTTTGTTCAAGACTGTATGGAAGGTACAAATAGAACAGAATGTATTTCTTCACCCTTAATTTTACCCATGGCAAATCAAAACACCATTAATTTCCCTGGTTGGGTTGCTCAGTTGGTTGGAGCATCTAACGATACACCAAAAATGTGGTTATGAGTTTGATTTCCAGTTGGGAACATAGAGGAGGCAACCAATGGATGTTTCTCTCTCACATCAATATTTCTCTCTTTCTCTTCTCTCTCTTTTTCTTTCCCTCCCTACCTCTCTAAAATCAATAACAACATGTCCTCTTGTGAGGATTAAAGAAAAAAACACCACTCATCCTTGACTTTCATCTATATACACACTTATTACCCCTTAGTTCCACTTGGAAATTATCATTTTTTAAACTTCATATATTTAAGATAATATTAATACTAAAATAATTTCTTTTTAAAATAAATATAAAAATTAAAAATGTAATTTGAGGAAAACATCTGAATTTACACATATGAAAATTATGACTCAGAATGTATAATGATTAAATGGAAAAAATTACAAGTTGATCTGAAATTACATTAATACAACAGAATACTTAAATATATCCTTAGGAAATAAAAAACACAATAACAGTTCTTGACTTAAGAGTGTTTAGGAAACAGTTAATATTTCATTAAAAATTACAGAAACATTTATTATGGAAAAAGGCACATAATTTTAATCACATACAACCAAAGATAATTCAAAACATTGAGAGTTTAGGCTAAGTTCTGAGTGACAGCAAACATCCAGAGTCTGCATGAAATGAGGAGAGTACTGATTCTCAAATGGAAGGACTTGCTCAGAGAACTCACTGCAGAGAGTGGTAGAAGAACTAACTGTCACATGGCTCCTTTGCACTGCACCATTGTAGCTGTCACAGTGGGATCTGAATCACAGTCAGTAGTAGAACCAACAGGACAAGATGATTACTAGTCAAATTAGTCCTAACGCAAATACAATCTAGAGAACAGTGTGTACCCTTCAGAAAACAGTCTTAACCATGACAGTCTGCATTTGTTGCCTGGTGGAAACCTATGGGCTTGCAGGAAAAGCCAGCCTATGCTGGATCTTTAATGTTGAATTCTGAACAACTGTAAAGCTTATACCCGACATAAATGGAAGTAAAGCAGTGGCTGGAAGTTTGAAAATATTCTTGGCTGGCAGGCCAAAGATTGAGAAAAACAAACTAAAATATTCTCTTCTTAATGTAAACTTCTTGGATAATTCCCTGCCAAAAGCAACACAAAAACCAAACATGAAAATAACACACAAAGGACTCTACAGTGAACAGTGAGTACATAGAAATATATGGCAAATATTTATTGACTAAAATAATACCGAATTTCAAGTGAAATTGAAAAATTAAAAAAGAATATATATGTGGGTAAGGCCTATTCACTCAATACCTGTCAGGGCACATTACTGGATAGCAGGGTCGATCCCTGGTCAGGCATATGGGAAGACAACCCTTCTTTGTTTCTCTCTCACATTGATGTTTCTCTCTACTACTCTCTCTCTCCCTTCCTCACTCTAAAAAAGCAATTTTAAAAAACTAACAAAAAAATAATGAGTATGGATAATGACCAAATATGTCAAAAGTTTATAGAACTTCTTTAATGCTGTAAGTTTTGAGGAGTATATGACTTAATTTGCAATAGGCTTACATGTACCAGTTAGTTACACTAACAGGATTTCTTTTCGGTACAGTTTTCAAGCTACTTTGAAAGTATTTGTTAAAATTTTAAAGTTTGTTTTAGTTGTCAATTATGCAGTGTACATTGTCACAATGTATTGTAGGGATATGAGGCAACATGAAGATTTTCCTGTGTGTTTACATTCAATACAATTCTCCACTTTGAGGTTTTTTTTTCATGACCTTTCCAAGGAAAAGGGACAGCTGAAGGCCTTTCCACATTCTCTATATGTATATACTATTTCTCCAGGTGCATTCTTACATGTCCAAGAAAGGCTCTCCAACATTCCTTATATTCATAGACTTATTCTTGGGTATGAGTCCCTGTGCGGAAGCACTGGACTTGGTTGGAATGTCTGTAAGGAGGATTCTCCAAAAGATCTGGGCCTCTAAGGGGACCTTGCCGAAGGCGGCAGCCCCTACCTTGACTTTTCCAAACAAGTCCAATCCCCTGGGGTGTTTTGCTAGAATCTCTATGTTTAGTCTTTAAAGACCTGACCTTGTAAAAGCATATACTTTCTCAAGAATATTTACCCTGCTATCGTATCTAGAGGTTAATTTTAGTTCAAGCTGTTATGACAATAAAAGCCAAAGGAGGCAGGAACAGGGCTACTTGGCCACGACAGCCTTAGTCCTCTCTTTTACAGAAACGTGTGTCAGAGTAATCTGTTCATCCATTGTTCATTCAGGCTGCCGATCAGCCCCAGCAAGTCCCATCATGATTTTGTAAAGAACTAGGATGGCCAAAGGCTCTTCTACAAACTTTACATAACAGGGTTTCTCTTCAGTGTGAGTTCTTTCATCCTTTACAATAAACTGGAAGAAATGAATGCTTTCTATGAAGGAGGAGCAGGAGGAGGAGAAAATAAATTTATTTGAAAAATACTGATATATCTCAATGAACCAGAAAAGGCTAAAGAACAAAGATTTGAAAAGGGAGAGGGTCAGGACTGCCCTTAGGACTTAAGTACAGAAAGAGCAAACATTTTTGTTTCTAGAATATAATCATTCAATCAACTTGGCTTCAATGACTATTAGTCTGCATTTTCTGGTCCATGTTTTAATCCAGGAAAGAAGCATCTGTTTGATCCACTTTGGATGTGGTGTCTATCATCAGACTGATTAATCACAAAACCGAAGTATAAGAAAATAAGGAATTGTTGAGTAGCCAATCTGAGAGGTATCTATTCTAGCTATGTTTTGAACTCTACATTATTTATTTTCCTGCTGCTACTATATGTTTTTGTCTTTTCTTCTTTCTTTCTGCCTTAGAACAAGCCAGGCATTGCTCTCTTAGTGAAACTTCTACAAACTTTACATAACAGGGTTTCTCTTCAGTGTGAGTTCTTTCATCCTTTACAATAAACTGGAAGAAATGAATGCTTTCTATGAAGGAGGAGCAGGAGGAGGAGAAAATAAATTTATTTGAAAAATACTGATATATCTCAATGAACCAGAAAAGGCTAAAGAACAAAGATTTGAAAAGGGAGAGGGTCAGGACTGCCCTTAGGACTTAAGTACAGAAAGAGCAAACATTTTTGTTTCTAGAATATAATCATTCAATCAACTTGGCTTCAATGACTATTAGTCTGCATTTTCTGGTCCATGTTTTAATCCAGGAAAGAAGCATCTGTTTGATCCACTTTGGATGTGGTGTCTATCATCAGACTGATTAATCACAAAACCGAAGTATAAGAAAATAAGGAATTGTTGAGTAGCCAATCTGAGAGGTATCTATTCTAGCTATGTTTTGAACTCTACATTATTTATTTTCCTGCTGCTACTATATGTTTTTGTCTTTTCTTCTTTCTTTCTGCCTTAGAACAAGCCAGGCATTGCTCTCTTAGTGAAACATCTTTATTCTGAACAAAAATTGTTTGGTTTCTTCTTGTTGTTGATAGAAAGGGTTAGTTATTTTCTCCCCTGTGCAGTATTCCAGTGGAATATCCCAGAAGATAATATTTAAAAGGTTGTTTATTGCAGGAATGTTGTTTTTCTCTTTAAACATTTTCAATTGTGATATAGAATGGAAAACATTCTGAGGGAAATTGCTGCACCTAAAGACCATCTTGTGTAAGAATTTTTTTTCATAATTCCCACTGTTGGCTGGGCTTATACTGACATAGTCATTTAAGTAAAATTAGTTCTAAAATTGATAGGGATGGTAATTCAAATAGATGTTTCCATTTTTATAGTTGAAAATAAGACATATATAATTTCTATAATTATTGCTTAATCTTAAACCCTAGGCCTTTTTGTGAGGTTCTTGGGCTTTGAGGCTGGAGATGACTGGGATAGAAATGATTATTTTAAGCAGTAATAAGATAACAAAAGAATATGCCATTAGTATTTATATATGAAATCTCAGTTTATGGAAACTAAGTCTCTAACCTTAATAATTTGAACATATTCATGCCATATAAAATTCACCGGTAGGTTCAAATAGCTCACATTTACAGCAATACCCCATACTTCAATGCTCTGAGTTCCCACACTTAATTAGAAGATGACCACACTTTGCTTGGTTCTTACACATAATCTGAGCTATAGCTAGCAGCTTTCCAATTCCTGCATCATGGAATTCATTCTTCTTGATATTCTTGATTACCCTTGCTCTGCTGCACCTTGCTGCCTTTATATTGCTAGCTGGGCTTCTTTCCATCCCAAATGCCTCTGGCCACTGATACCAGCATGGACCTTCTATATTTCATCAGACCATTGACTTCTGACACTCATGTCCTTCTCCTTTCAGTAGGAGAGTTCTTTTCACTTTTCATGACAAGTTCATTTAGGTTAACTCTCAGAGAGGTGTTGACTCCCTTGTGACACTTTATTTTTTCATTTATACCACAGTCCACAAAGATTCTTGGAAAGGGAGATGGCGAAGTACAATATTTCACTGCATCTGCCAATATTAATGCCTATTTTCAGTTTGGCCTAACGTTCTTGACTCATTATGCTTTTTTGCCAGAAGCTCCATTGTCTTTTCTGTGTCTTATTCTTTAAAAAAAAAAAAATCTTTATCCCAATTATAGGCTAAAAACAAGTTTTTGTGTGTGTGTGTGTGTGTGTGTGTGTGTGTGTGTGTGTTTTCATGAGTTCCATGTAAATTAAGGAGTGTCTCAGCTTTTTATCTCAGTCTCCCAAATGTCCTGTGACCAATAGAAGCAAATTTTCCTAGAATAAATGAAAGACCTCCAAGAGCATGACATTCTCTAGCCTCCACTCTAACATTACCTGGCCAAAAATGTTCTAATGCACATGTATCTATATCATCTACAGACTTTAAATGTGTGTGTAAAATGTTAAAAATCCATTCTTTTTTATTGTGGTAAATAAATATAATAAAAATTTATTATTTTAACTATTTTAAAGTATAATATTCAGTGGTATTAAGTACATTCACTATCCATCTTAAGAACTTTCTTATCATCTCAAAAGGAAACTCTGGGATCCTTTAAACAACAACTCCTTAGTGCTCCCTCTCCTCAGCCCCCTAACCATTATTCTATCTCTATGAATTGTACCACTCCAGATATAAATGTAATCATGTAGTATTTGTTTTTTGTGTCTGATTTATTTTACTTAAATAATGTCCCAAAGTTTATTTATGTTGTAACATATCAGAATTTTATTTATTTTAAAAACAGAATAATATTCATTCATATGTATATACCACATTTAGTTTATCCATTCATTGGAGATTTTGGCTATTTCTACCTCTTGGCTATTGTGCATAACACTATTCCATGATCATGGATGTACAAATATCTGCACCCATCCTAGTTTCAACTGAAAAAGATCCAAAATATAACAATATACATATTTAAGTCCATTAAAATTAGGCAGACATTATTCATCTATTTTATTTAAAATTAGATTCTAGCTGGATTATTTAGATTAATTAATTAAATAATTAATATAGATGTATTCATTCATTTTAATTCATTAATTAAATTATTTAATCAATTTATTGAGAGGGCAGAAATATAAATGAGATAATGTTCTTGAACTTAAGGTTCTTGCAGCCAGTTAGGGAGGCAAACAAGAAAACCAGTACAGCAGACTCCCTTATCCACAGTTTGGTTTTCTGTGGTTTTAATTACTTTCATTCAATGGTGGTCCATAAATATTAAATAAAAATTTCCAATAATGAATAATTCATAAATGTTAAATTGTGCAACATTCTGAGTAGCATAAATAGATTTACCATCTTGCTTTGTCCCACCCTGGATGGGAATCAACCCTTTGTCCAGTGTATCCATACTATATACTCTCCCACCCATTAGTCACTTAGTAATTAATCCAGTTATCAGAAAAAGAGAGAGAGAAAGAGAGGGAGAGAGAGACAGACAGAGAAAGACCATATTCACATAAATTTTATTATAGTATGTTGTTATAGTTATTCTATTTTATTATTACTTATTAAAGCTTTTATTGTACTCAATTTATAAATTGAAAATTATCGTATGTATGCACATACAAAAACATAGTAGATATAGGGTTTATTAGTACCAGTGGGTTCAGGCATTCATTGGGGGTCTTGGAATGTATCCTCCAAGGATAATGGTACACCAACTGTACTAAAAAAATGGTAATTATTAAAATGCTAATCCACACAGTGCACCATGGGAAAACTGAGAAGGACACTTAAAGCATTCAAGAAGGCTTCTTAGAGAGATAACACTGGAAATGAACCTGGGAACCTCAATGGGATAGTCTCTTTAAAGATTGGAAGAATGGGACAGAGAGTTGTTCTGGCTAAATAAAAAAGTTTTAAAATTAATTAAGTCTGGAAAAAAGGGAAAAAATGGTGACCAGCAGAAAGGTAGGGAGGGAGAGAGTGTGAGAGCGCAAGGAAGTGATAGAGGAGTGTGTGGACATGTGTGGTGTGTGTGTGTATGAGCTAGGGACAGTTAGATTCTG
>NW_005356087.1:185396-192221 GCF_000412655.1 Myotis brandtii
TTATAGGCTAAAAACAAGTTTTTTTGTGTGTGTGTGTGTGTGTGTGTGTGTGTGTGTGTGTTTTCATGAGTTCCATGTAAATTAAGGAGTGTCTCAGCTTTTTATCTCAGTCTCCCAAATGTCCTGTGACCAATAGAAGCAAATTTTCCTAGAATAAATGAAAGACCTCCAAGAGCATGACATTCTCTAGCCTCCACTCTAACATTACCTGGCCAAAAATGTTCTAATGCACATGTATCTATATCATCTACAGACTTTAAATGTGTGTGTAAAATGTTAAAAATCCATTCTTTTTTATTGTGGTAAATAAATATAATAAAAATTTATTATTTTAACTATTTTAAAGTATAATATTCAGTGGTATTAAGTACATTCACTATCCATCTTAAGAACTTTCTTATCATCTCAAAAGGAAACTCTGGGATCCTTTAAACAACAACTCCTTAGTGCTCCCTCTCCTCAGCCCCCTAACCATTATTCTATCTCTATGAATTGTACCACTCCAGATATAAATGTAATCATGTAGTATTTGTTTTTTGTGTCTGATTTATTTTACTTAAATAATGTCCCAAAGTTTATTTATGTTGTAACATATCAGAATTTTATTTATTTTAAAAACAGAATAATATTCATTCATATGTATATACCACATTTAGTTTATCCATTCATTGGAGATTTTGGCTATTTCTACCTCTTGGCTATTGTGCATAACACTATTCCATGATCATGGATGTACAAATATCTGCACCCATCCTAGTTTCAACTGAAAAAGATCCAAAATATAACAATATACATATTTAAGTCCATTAAAATTAGGCAGACATTATTCATCTATTTTATTTAAAATTAGATTCTAGCTGGATTATTTAGATTAATTAATTAAATAATTAATATAGATGTATTCATTCATTTTAATTCATTAATTAAATTATTTAATCAATTTATTGAGAGGGCAGAAATATAAATGAGATAATGTTCTTGAACTTAAGGTTCTTGCAGCCAGTTAGGGAGGCAAACAAGAAAACCAGTACAGCAGACTCCCTTATCCACAGTTTGGTTTTCTGTGGTTTTAATTACTTTCATTCAATGGTGGTCCATAAATATTAAATAAAAATTTCCAATAATGAATAATTCATAAATGTTAAATTGTGCAACATTCTGAGTAGCATAAATAGATTTACCATCTTGCTTTGTCCCACCCTGGATGGGAATCAACCCTTTGTCCAGTGTATCCATACTATATACTCTCCCACCCATTAGTCACTTAGTAATTAATCCAGTTATCAGAAAAAGAGAGAGAGAAAGAGAGGGAGAGAGAGACAGACAGAGAAAGACCATATTCACATAAATTTTATTATAGTATGTTGTTATAGTTATTCTATTTTATTATTACTTATTAAAGCTTTTATTGTACTCAATTTATAAATTGAAAATTATCGTATGTATGCACATACAAAAACATAGTAGATATAGGGTTTATTAGTACCAGTGGGTTCAGGCATTCATTGGGGGTCTTGGAATGTATCCTCCAAGGATAATGGTACACCAACTGTACTAAAAAAATGGTAATTATTAAAATGCTAATCCACACAGTGCACCATGGGAAAACTGAGAAGGACACTTAAAGCATTCAAGAAGGCTTCTTAGAGAGATAACACTGGAAATGAACCTGGGAACCTCAATGGGATAGTCTCTTTAAAGATTGGAAGAATGGGACAGAGAGTTGTTCTGGCTAAATAAAAAAGTTTTAAAATTAATTAAGTCTGGAAAAAAGGGAAAAAATGGTGACCAGCAGAAAGGTAGGGAGGGAGAGAGTGTGAGAGCGCAAGGAAGTGATAGAGGAGTGTGTGGACATGTGTGGTGTGTGTGTGTATGAGCTAGGGACAGTTAGATTCTGAAGGTCTTCTAAGGGGCTGCTAAACCAGACAGTCTTAGGCGGCGGAGCCCTGCTCCCTGTGCGGACACTCCTGGGCGGCCAGCACAGGCACAGCGACCATGCCATCTTTGGAAACAGAGCTGCTTGAGACTAGGATCCTGGCCTCAACACCACCCAGTCTGATCTCAGAAGCAAACTAGGACCCTGCAGCCACTGGGGACAGAGACCTGTGACCACAGCTACAGACCTGCGGACACCAAAAGTTCAGAAATCCCCGCAGCAGATCCATGAGTAACAGAGCCCATCCCCCTCCCTGCAGGCTCGCGGGCAGCTCCATAGTAACTGATAGACCCACCCCTTGCCCGGTCCTCAGTACTGCCACAGGAACTTTAGCCTGGAAGTGCGCGAGCACCTTGGAACTGGTCCCGCTTAGTGCCGGGTTCAGGAGTCCTGGGCTGGGAGCAAACACGCGAACACCGGGAACTGATCCTGCACGCACTGCAGGCTTCAGAGCCCTGGGCTGGGAGCAATCACATGAACACCAGGAATTTGTCCCGCCTAGTGCGGGCCCGGGGAACCTGATTCTCTGGGCAGGAGGCAGCACCAAGCACCAGGGACTTGACTGTGTTTCTTATCACCTGCGCCTGAGATCCCTGACTCCCTGTGCATTCATACTAAGAGCCAGTGACTCCAATTCTTGGTGCAAGGGCACACAGGGACCCTGATTGTCAATGCAAGGTCGCGCGAAGCAACAGACACACTGATACTGGATTCTTGGGGAACTCTGACTCCTGGCGCACACTAGGGGGCACTGATTTTCAACAGGCTCCAGGGGGGTCTCTGTTTCAGCACGGTGCAGGCAGGGTCCCTGATTGTAAGGGTGCACACAAGGCCACATTGAGCGCTGGCAACACTGATTCTGAGAGGGCCTGGTTCCCACCAACCCACAACAACAACACATCTTAGTGTCAGAGCTCTTCAGTGACACTAGGGTGGTGTGAGGCTCCCACTGCACATGGCCCAGGCCCACGCAACTCGACGTTTGAACCATAGGGAGATAATCAGAATGAAGAGATGACACAACACCCAGAGGAAGAAAATGAGGAGTCGCCAAGAAAGGAAATTAATGAAGTTGAAGCATGCAACATGACAGAAAAAGAATTCAGAATAATGGTGGTACAATTCATTCACTGGATGGATTAGAAAATCAACAACCTATGCAAGAATCAGGAAGAAATGAAAAGTGATATAGCTACAATCAAAGACACCATGGAAAGTTTCAACAGCAGATTAGAAGAAGCAGAGGACCGAATTAGTGAGTTAGAAGATAAGGCAGAGAAACAAGCTCAATCTGAACAGCAACTGGAGAAAAAAATTAAAAAACAGGAGGAGAGCCTAAGGGAGCTTCGGGACAACATGAAACGAAGTAACATACGCATAATAGGGCTGCAAGAGGGACAAGAAGAGCAGCAAGGATTAGAAAATCTATTTGAAGAAATAATGACAGAAAACTTCCCAGATATGGGGAAGAAAAAAGTTACACAAGTACAGAGAGTCCCAGGCAAGATGAACCCCAAAAGACCCACACCAAGACACGTCATAATAACGATGGCAAATGTACAAGACAAAGAGAGAATCTTAAAGGCTGCAAGAGAGAAACAGAGAGTTACCTACAAAGGATCCCCCATCAGATTATCAAACGATTTCTCAACAGAAACACATCAGGCCAGGAAAGAATGGACAGAAATTTACAAAGTGATGCAAAGCAAAGGACTGAATCCAAGAATACTCTATCCAGCAAGGCTATCATTCAAAATTGAAGGGGAAATAAGAAGCTTCACAGACAAAAAAAGGCTAAGGGAGTTCATCACCACCAAGCCAGCAATGCAAGAAATGCTAAAGGGACTGGTGTAAAAAGAAGAAATAAAAAGCCCAGAAAGAAAACAGCCACACAAAAAAAGAAATGGCTACAAACAAGTACCTTTCAATAATAACTTTAAACGTAAATGGACTAAATGGTCCAATCAAAAGACATCGAGTGGCTGAATGGATAAAAAAACATGACCCATACATTTGCTGTCTACAAGAGACCCACCTCATTAAAAGGGACTCACACAGACTGAAAGTGAAGGGATGGAAAAATATCTTTCAGGCAAATGGAAATGAAAAAAAAGCTGGGGTAGCAATACTTATATCCGACAAAATAGACCTCAAAGTGAAGGCCATAACAAGAGATAAGGAAGGCCACTTCATAATACTAAAGGGATCAATACAACAAGAGGATATAACCCTGATAAACATATATGCACCCAATGCAGGAGCACCCACATACATAAGAAAACTCCTGGAAGACATCAGGGGAGAGATCGACAACAATACAATCATAGTAGGGGACTTTAATACACCACTGACATCACTGGATAAATCTGCTAGACAAAAAATCAGCAAAGAAACAGCAATCCTAAATGACTCACTAGATCAGATGGACTTAATTGACATCTTCAGAACACTTCACCCCAAAGCAACAAAATATACGTTCTTCTCAAGTGCTCATGGGACATCTTCAAAAATAGACCACATATTGGGTCACAAACAAAGTCTCCCCAAATTCAAGAAGATTGAAATCATACCAAGCATCTTCTCAGACCACAAGGGCATAATATTAGAAATAAACTACAATAAAAACAACCCAAAATACTCAAACACTTGGAAGCTGAATAGCATGTTATTAAATATTGATTGGGTTACCAATGAGATCAAAGAAGAAATTAAAAACATCCTGGAAACTAATGACAATGAAAACACAACAATCCAAAACCTTTGGGACACAATGAAAGCAGTCCTGAGAGGGAAGTTTATAGCTCTACAGGCCTACCTCAACAAACAAGAAAAAATGGTAGTAAATCATCTAAATCTACAGCTCAAAGAATTAGAAAGAGAGCAACAAGAAAAGCCCAGAGTGAGCAGAAGGAAGGAGATAATAAAGATTAGAGCAGAAATAAATGACATAGAGACCAAAAAAACAATACAGAAAATCAATGAAACCAAGAGCTGGTTCTTTGAAAGGATAAACAAGATCGACAAACCTCTAGCCAGGCTCACCAAAAAGCAAAGAGAGAGGACCCAAATAAACCAAATCAGAAATGATAGAGGCGAAATAACAACAGACCCCACAGAAATACAAATGATTGTTAAAAAATACTATGAACAACTCTACTCCAACAAACTAGACAACCTGGAGGAAATGGACATATTTCTAGAAAAATACAACATTCCAAAACTTAATCAGGAAGAATCTAAAAATCTCAACAGGCCAATAACTATGGAAGAAATTGAAGCAGTCATCAGAAAGCTTCCAGCAAACAAAAGCCCAGGACCAGACGGCTTCACAGGGGAGTTTTACCAAACATTCAAGGAAGAACTAAAACCTATCCTCCTCAGACTACTACAAAAAATCCAAGAGGAAGGAACACTTCCAAGCTCATTCTATGAAGCCAGCATCACCCTAATACCAAAACCAGGTAAAGACAACACAATGAAAGAGAATTACAGGCCAATATCCCTCATGAACATAGATGCCAAAATCCTCAACAAAATCTTAGCAAATCGGATCCAGCAGTACATCAGAAAGATCATACACCATGACCAAGTAGGATTTATCCCAGGGATGCAAGGATGGTACAATATCCGCAAATCAATCAACGTGATACATCACATAAACAAATTGAAGGAAAAAAACCACATAGTCATATCAATTGATGCAGAAAAAGCATTTGACAAAATTCAACACCCATTTTTGATAAAAACTCTCAGCAAGGTGGGAATAGAAGGATCATACCTCAACATAATAAAAGCCATATATGACAAACCCACAGCCAACATCATACTCAATGGACAAAAACTAACACCATTTCCCCTAAAAACAGGAACAAGACAGGGATGCCCACTCTCACCACTCCTGTTCGACATAGTACTGGAAGTATTAGCCATTGCAATTAGACAAGAAGAAGAAATAAAAGGCATCCAAATTGGAAAAGAGGAAGTAAAACTGTCCTTATTTGCAGATGACATGATATTATACATACAAAACCCTAGAGACTCCATCAAAAAGCTACTAGACTTAATACATGAATTTGGCAATGTAGCAGGATACAAAATTAACCCCAAGAAATCTGAGGCATTTCTATACACCAATAGTGAACTTTCAGAAAGAGAGATTAGAAAAACAATCCCATTTACCATCGCACCAAAAAAATTAAGATACCTAGGAATAAACTTAACTAAAGAGGTAAAAGACCTCTACTCAGAAAACTACAGGACGTTGAAAAAAGAGATAGAGGAAGACATAAAGAGATGGAAGAACATACCATGTTCTTGGATTGGTAGAATCAACATCATTAAAATGTCCATACTGCCCAAAGCAATCTATAAATTCAACGCACTTCCCATTAAAATACCAACGGCATATTTCACAGACCTAGAACGAACTCTCCAAAAATTCATCTGGAACAAAAAACGACCCCGAATAGCTGCAGCGATCCTGAGAAAGAACAAAGTAGGTGGGATCTCAATACCAGATATCAAGCTGTATTACAAAGCCACTGTTCTCAAAACTGCCTGGTACTGGCACAAGAACAGACATATAGATCAATGGAATAGAATAGAGAGCCCAGAAATCAGCCCCAACCAATACGCTCAATTAATATTTGACAAAGGAGGCAAGAACATACAATGGAGTCAAGACAGTCTCTTCAATAAATGGTGCTGGGAAAATTGGACAGATACATGCAAGAAAATGAAACTAGACCACCAACTTACACCATACACAAAAATAAACTCAAAATGGATAAAGGACTTAAATATACGACCGGAAACCATAAAAATACTAGAAGAATCCAAAGGCAACAAAATCTCAGACATATGCCAAAGCAATTTCTTCACCAATACAG
>NW_005356087.1:192406-194479 GCF_000412655.1 Myotis brandtii
GAGAAAAAGGAACACTTGTGCACTGCTGGTGGGAATGCAGACGGGTGCAGCCACTATGGAAGACAGTATGGTGTTTCCTCAAAAAATAAAAATGGAACTCCCATTTGACCTAGTGATCTCACTTCTAGGAATATATCCCAAGAAACCAGAAACACCAATCAGAAAGGATATATGCACCCCTATGTTCATAGCAGCACAATTCACCATAGCTAAGATTTGGAAACAGCCTAAGTGCCCATCAGCAGATGAGTGGATTAAAAAACTGTGGTACATCTACACAATGGAATACTATGCTGTGGTAAAAAAGAAGGAACTCTTGCCTTTTGCAACAGCTTGGATGTAACTGGAGAGCATTATGCTAAGTGAAATAAGCCAGTTAGAGAAAGATAAATACCACATGATCTCACTCATTTGCGGAATATAGAGATCAACATAGACTGATAAACAGGGATAGATCCAAAGACAGAGAAACAGCAATCAGACTATTGATCCCCAGAGGGAAAGTAGGGGAGGGTGCGGGTAAGGGGAAGAGATCAACCAGAGGACATGTATGCTTGCATATGAGCAAAACCAATGGACATGGACAACAGGAGGATGAGTGCATGAGTGGGGGGTGGGGGGGAAGATGGGGGTTAATGGGTGGGGAATGAGGACACATTTGTAATTCCTTAACTAATAAAGAATTTAAAGATAAAAAATAAAAAAGTAAAAACAGGTTGATTCACGAAAAAAAATTAATTAAGTCTGGGAAAGTGGAGCCAGGGAATGGTGAGTTAATACAGCTGAGAGGCAGTCAGGACTGAGACTAGAGTAGACAAACATGAGATCATGAAAGGCTTTATTCCTCCATGTGCTAAGAATTAGATTTTTTCCCCCTGACAGTAAATATGGCAATGCAGCTAATTCCCCTAAAATTTAAAATATAGTTTTATAAAGATAATGTTTCTTTCATCCTTTTGGATCTGGTCATGTTTCCTGACACATCAGGCACAGAACTGCCACCTACTCAGAACAAATTGTACCAATACATAATAACACCCACCCACATGGACTTTTAAATTCAGTATAATTATGAGAACTTAGAGCTATTTCATGTTAGCAATTAATTTGTTCACTGTTTTTATCATTGATAAATGATGAACCAATACCATATTACCAAGAAGTACCCCAAAGTATAAATCGAATTTTTAAATTAAGTTGGTTTTGAAAATCTTGTTTGCTTTGAGTCAGACTAGAGCTATTTTGTAAAAGAGCAATGAGTGCTGCACATCTGAAGCTTATTTTCTGTTCGACAGATTTTGCCTTCTTAACTAAGGCACATTTCTTTAAGTTCAGTGTAATCTTCCTATCTAATAATAGACAAACATGGTAATTAACCATACCTCCACTACGCTTCCCATTGGCTAATCAGGGTGATATGCAAATTAACTGCCAACCAAGATGGCGGCCGGCAGCCACGCAGCTGAAGCGAACATGAGGCTTGCTTGCTCCAGTGATGGAGGAAGCGAAGGTTCCCTGCCTGCCGCGGCCCACCTCTGAGCTGCACTCTAAGCAACAATGTTGCAATTATAGAAGCTAAACAAACCCCAGGTACCGGCTTTCAGCCAGCCAGCCTCGGAGCTGGAACCACAACAAAGTTTCAATTACAGAAGGTAAATAAATCCCAGAATAAAAAAAAGATAAAAAGAAGTGACTGGGAGCTTCAGTTGCAGGCTTGGCCTGCCTGAAAACAGCCCTCAGCCCCTCATCCAGGCTGTCCAGGCACCCCAGTGGGGACCCCCACTGTGAAGGGGGTGCGGGCAGCCTGAAAACAGCCATCAGCCCCTCATCCAGGCTGGCCAGGCACCCCAGTGGGGACACCCCCATGAAGGGGGTGTGGGCAGCCTGAAAACAGCCACCAGCCCCTCACCCAGGCTGGCCAGGAACCCCAGTCGGGACCCCCACACTGAAGGGGGTGCAGGCAGCCTGAACACAGCCATCAGCCCCTCATCTAGGCTGGCCAGGCACCCCAGTGAGGACCCCCACCAGGAAGGGGTTGCAGGCAGCCTGAAAACAGCCCTCAGCCCCTCACCC
>NW_005356087.1:194759-198155 GCF_000412655.1 Myotis brandtii
CATCCCGTGTGCCACCCGACCCAGGGCGGTAGGGCGGGCCAGCGTGGCTCTTCTGTCATCACAGCTCCCTTGGGGGCCTAAGCCTTTAGTCGGACATCCCCCGAGGGCTCCCTGGCTGCCAGAAGGATGTCTGACTGCAAGCTTAGGCCTGATCCCCCAGGGAGTGGGCCTAAGTCAACAGGTGGACATCCCCCAAGGGGTCTTGGACTGTGAATGGGCGTAGGCCGGGCTGAGGGACCGCCCCCCCGAGTGCACAAATTTTTGTGCACCGGGCCTCTAGTATCTAATAAAAGAGAAACATGCAAATTGACTGTACCTCCATCACACTCACAAGCCACGCCCACAATCCACTCCCACAAGCCAATCAGGAGTGAGTATGCAAATAAACCCAACCAAGATGGCGGCGGCCACAGAGCTGGAGCAAACAGGAGGCTTGGGTTGCCCCTGGCGATGGAGGAAGCCATGCTTCCTGCCTGCCCTGGCTGGCTGTGGGCTTTGCTCAAGGCTACAAAGTTTCAATTATAGAAGATAAATAAATCCCAGATACCTGCTTCCATCTGGTGTGGCCTCCACTCAAGGAGGGTCTGGGAGCCTGGGTTTCCCGGGGCCGTGGCCAACTGGCAAACAGCTATCAGCCCCTCACCTAGACTGGCCAGGCACCCTAGCAGGGACCCCCACCCTGAAGGGGGTGTGGCCAGCTTGTAAACAGCCCTCAGCCCCTCACCCAGGCTGGCCATGGCCCCCCAGTGGGGGCATGGTCAGCCTGCAAACCACCACAGGCCCCTTGCCCAAGCTGCCCCACGCCCAAGGGAACCCCCACCCTGATCAGGGACACCCTTCAGAGCAAACCAGCCAGCCCCCACCAGTTCACCAGGCCTCTATCTATACTAATAAAAGGGTAATATGCTAATTAGACTGGGAGACCTTCCAGGAGACCTTCTGGACATTCTTCTGGACAAAGCCATGGTGGCAGGGCTGAGGTAGAGGCAGTTAGAGGCCAAGAGGGGAGGGAAGTTGTGGGTGATCAAGCTGGTGGGGGGCGGGGCCATTGGGGGTAAGCAGACCAGCAGGGGGTCCAGTTGGGGGCAAGCAGGCCATCAATGGGGGTCAGTTGGAGGTGATCAGGCCAGCAGGGGGGCAGTTAGGGGCGAGCAGGCCAGCAGGCAGAGTGGTTAGGGGTAATCAGGCAGGCAGGCAGGCAGGTGAACGGTTAGGAGCCAGCAGTCCCGGATTGCGAAGGGATGTCCGACTGCTGGTTTAGGCCTGATCCCTGTAAACTGGCAGTAGAACATCCTTCGAGGGGTCCCAGATAGGAGAGGGTGCAGGCCGGGCTGAGGAACACCCCCTCCCCCATGCACGAATTTCGTGCCCGGGCCACTAGTTATCAAATAAAGGTTGATGAACCGACAAAATTAATGGATTATGTGGTAAAAAGTGTTCAATTGTGCATCCTTTTTTCTAGCCCCACTGTAAATTCAGGATCACTATCTTCCAGTGAGACTCCTATGACCCAGATATTAGCAGGTTTGGAAATGAAGTAACAAGTATCTCTACAAAATAATCTATTTGCTGATATATAAGGGGGCAGAAGAATAGGTCTTAAGGTTACTAATTAAATTTTCCCACTAATCTGTTTTGGTTAAAAAGACTCTTATGAAACTGTTGATGTCTTATTGTTCCACATTTTATAACAAAATAGTCATCTCTGGACAAAATGGGTATCTCAATAAATATTGTCTGTATTATAGGACTTGAGAAATACCAGAAAAAATGTTATTAGCCCCCTGAATCAAAGGGAGAGGGCTGTCCCCTCATCATTCTTGTCAGTCTCAAAGGGAAGATTTCAAATGAGTGACACCAGACAACAGCATTGTGGTAAAGCAATCAAATTTACTAAGGAAGCAAAGCAAGCAAATTTATTAAGTAAGTGAGGCAGGGAAATCTATCAAAATACACCTGGCATAAAGCACAGGTAGGCACTCAGCTAATCTGAGCACATAACTTTCTGCCTACAGGTTTCAAGGTTCCTCTGCTAGATATCTTGGGCACAGACTAGATTTCAAGATCCCCCTTTTACTTTATTGTGGCTTTTCCAGAATTTATGCAAACATCTGGGAAGTCCTAAGATTGCTAACTTCTTTGGTTAGTGAGTGAGATTAATTTACCCTTCCCCCCTTTTCAATGATGGCTGACACCTTTGTTTAGTGAGTGAGATAAAACTCCCCTCATCTTTCATCCTCCCTTCCCCCATTCTGCTTTAGCAGTTCCAAGATGATTTAAGTTATGCATTTCTGGTTAGGGAGGAGAGGTATTAATCATTTGCTCTCAAGTGTCCTTGGTTGGGAAATATAAAGTCTTGTGACTCACAAGCTGGCTGCAAGCTGCAAGCTGCTCAAACTGTTTGGCCTTCTTTAATATTCTTGTTTCCCTATATCACTTGCCAGGAATTTTCCTAGCTTCTTGCTATCCTGTTACATACCCCCTCAGGGACTTCCATCCTTAAAGTCTTTTAGAGTTGATAAGCATATCCTACCTTCCTGTGGCTGTTCACGCCTTCTTCCAATTCCCAGTGTCCAAGAAGGTCCAGTTCCTAGCAGAGGAACTCAGACCCAACACTTGGGAATGGATTTTACCCCACTGAGGGGATTCAGCTCCACACTGGTCTTCTGAGCCCCCATCTCCTTATGTCTCAATTCTCATTTGACTTAAAAACCTCCTTAGCCTCCTATATCTTAAAAAGAATAGAGGCCAGATGTCCTGGGATTTATTTTACCTCACTCAGCAGAGGATTTAACTTCACGTTGGTCTTCTGAGCCCCTTTACCACACGGAGAAGGCATCCCTTCTCATGCTTGGGTTTCCAGAATTACTGTGTACCGGTTAATAATGGTGGACTTTGTAATCAAAGAAAACACGATAATTTCAAGAGAAACATCAAAAGTGCTTTATTCAAAGTAATGTCCATCGCTAGCTACACATTTCCCCATCTTTCAGGTAATTTGTGGATACTGTCCCAATAGAACTTTTCTTGTTTTGAGGCAAACCATTCAGAGACCCAATTTTCCACTTCTTCTTATGTTTTGAAGTGCTGCTCAGAAAGTGAGTGTGTCTTCGATCGGAACAAGTGGTAATCTGAAGGAGCAAGGTCTGGTGATTAGGCGGGTGGGTTAATACTTGCCAGGCAAGATCTTTTAATGTGTCTTTAACTGGTTTTGAATTGTGTGATGGTGCGTCATCATGAAGCAAAATTACTTTGCGTGTCTTCTGGCACATTCTGGTCATTTCACAATTAAAGCGTGGTTCAAATTGATTACTTGTTGTCAGTAGCGATCAGTATTAATGGTTTCACCTGGTTTTAGAAGCTCATAATACACCACACCTTCCTGATCCCACCAAA
>NW_005356087.1:200581-204480 GCF_000412655.1 Myotis brandtii
TTGTTTACAAAGATAAACAAACTTAATAAAGCTTTAACAAGACTCATTATAAAAAATTGAGAGAGCCATAACCAGTTTGGTTCAATGGATAGAGCGTCGGCCTGCGGACTCAAGGGTCCCAGGTTCGATTCTGGTCAAGGGCATGTACTTTGGTTGCGGGCACATCCCCAGTGGGGGACGTGCAGGAGGCAGCTGATCAATGTTTCTTTCTCATCGATGTTTCTTGCTCTCTATCCCTCTCCCTTCTTCTCTGTAAAAAATCAATAAAATATATTTTAAAAAAAATTGAGAGGGCCCAAATAAAATAATCAGAAATGGAAAAAATGACAACTGACATTCAAATACACAAAAAGATGATAAGAAAATACTAAAAAGGGGAAAAACCAAGATGGCGGCATAGGTAAACACCGAAAATTGCTGCCTCGCACAACCACTTCAAAAATACAACTAAAAGACAAAACAGACATCATCCAGAACCACAAGAAGGCTGGCTGAGGGGATATTCTACAACTAGAAGGAAAGAGAAAAGCACACTGAGACTCAGAGGAGGTGAAGAAGTAAAGTGCAGAGGTACTGAGGCACAGGTGGAAAGGGCTGGCAACTGAGGAGGCGGTTGTCTTTTTCAATCAGGAGGGAGTCTGAAGCTCCCCACTGCTCTGAACTCCAGTTTTGGGCAAATCTCTGGGGATCCAGACTCATACGGGGAGAAACTGGACTGTCTGGCATCAGGCAGAACTCGAGGGCAGCTTTCTCTCAGAGGTGCTTGCAGCGATTACCTGATTACTGCGACACTGAGACGCGGGGCCTCTTAGGGTAGGACTGAGGATCAGCCATAGCATCTACATTCATCCCATAGCTGTTTGCTCTGCCCTGTTGATTCCCTGAGACCCAACCCCACCCAAGCTGTGCGCAGAGGCTTTTGCATATGAAAGGCCTGGCCCTTTGCAATCTGAAAATTACCTAATAAACTGCAGCTGGGTCAGAGAGACCCAGAACAACCAAAAGAAGGCCCAAGGCCCCACAGCAGCTTGGATTGCTTCACAGCTGGGCCTCATCTAGGCAACTCCAAACCCCAAACAAAGAAGAGGAATCTGCAGATCTCTCCATAGCTCCTGCTGGGTAGCCTCAGGCAGAGGCTTAATTAGCACCTCCTTAGATCCAAGAGCCAGTGTACCCAGTGGTCAGAGTGGGACCATCCAGATTACAACTCCTCAGATCCATAAGGGACACACTCAGGGGGCAGACTCAGTGAGCACCAAAGCCCCACTGAAGCAAGTCTTGCCCCAGAAGGGTGTCTTCAGCACAGAAGTTCTCCCACTGCAGACACAGCTGATTCTCACTGCCAATTGGCCTGGAGGTCAATTCCTCCCAGTGACACCTAAAACAATCAAGGCATAACTACAACAAGACTGTGCACAAAGCCCACAAGGGGGTGCACCAAGAGTGTCCACCTCAGGTAACTGGGGAGGCTGAGCCACTGGGCCCTGTAGGACACCTAGCACACAAAACCACTCTACCAACACAGGGAAGCAGACAAAATGCGAAGACAAAGAAACAGGTCACAAATGACAGAAATGGAGGACAGCAAACGACTGGATATAGAGTTCAAAACCACGGTTCTAAGATTTTTCAAGAATTTTATGGAAACCGCCGATAAATGTATTGAGATCCTTAAGAAATCTAGTGAGACCCTCGATGTTGTGATAAAGGACCAACTAGAAATTAAGCATACACGGACTGAAATAAAGAATATTATACAGACTCCCAACAGCAGACCAGAGGATCGCAAGAATCAAGTCAAAGATTTGAAATACGAAGAAGCAAAAAACACCCAACCGGAAAAGCAAAATGAAAAAAGAATCCAAAAATACGAAGATAGTGTAAGGAGCCTCTGGGACAACTTCAAGCGTACCAACATCAGAATTATAGGGGTACCAGAAGAAGAGAGAGGGCAAGATATTGAAAACCTATTTGAAGAAATAATGACAGAAAACTTCCCCTACCTGGTGAAAGAAATAGACTTCCAAGTCCAGGAAGCGCAGAGAACCCCAAACAAAAGGAATCCAAAGAGGACCACACCAAGACACATCATAATTAAAATGCCAAGAGCAAAAGACAAAGAGAGAATCTTAAAAGCAGCAAGAGAAAAAAAGTCAGTTACCTATAAGGGAGTACCCATACGACTGTCAGCTGATTTCTCAACAGAAACCATGCAGGCCAGAAGAGAGTGGCAAGAAATATTCAAAGTGATGAATAGCAAGAACCTACAACCAAGATTACTTTATCCAGCAAAGCTATCATTCAGAATTGAAGGTCAGATAAAGAGCTTCACAGATAAGAAAAAGCTAAAGGAGTTCATCACCACCAAACCAGCATTATATGAAATGCTGAAAGGTATTCTTTAAGAAGAGGAAGAAGAAAAAGGAACTCTTACCATTTGCCACACCATGGATGGAACTAGAGAGCATTATGCTAAGTGAAATAAGCCAGTCAGAGAAGGATAAATACCACATGATCTCACTCATTTGTGGAATATAATGAACATCATAAACTGATGAACAAGGACTGATCCAGAGATGGAGAGGCATTGATTGGACTGTCGGGCCTTGGAGGGAAGGTAGGGGAGGGCAGGGTTAAGGGGGAAAGATGGGGGGGAGCTATGGGGGAAAAAAGAGGAACAACTGTAATAATCTGAACAATAAAGATTTAATTAAAAAAAGAAAATACTAAAAATAATTATATGGCAACAAATAGAACAATCTGAAAGAAATAGATAAATTTCTAAAAACATACAATATTGCAAGACTGAGTTGAGAAAAACAAAAAATTTCAACAGACCAATAACTATTAACAAAATCAAATCAGTATTAAAAAAAAAAATCTCCCCACAAAAAAAGTGCTGGACTGCATGGCTTTACAGGCAAATTTCACCAAATATTTAAAGAAATGACACCTATTCTCAAACTATTCCAAAAATTTCAGAAAAAGGAAAAACTCCCAAGCTCATTTTAAGAGGCCAGCATTTATCCTGATTCCAATACTAAAGATATTGAAAAAAATTATAGGCCAATATTCTTGATGAATATAGATGTAAAAATCCTCAGCAAAATATTAGCAAACAGAATTTAGCAACACATTAAAATTATTATACTCCATGATCAAATGAAATTTATTCCCATTATGCAAGGGTGGTACAGTAATCACAAATCAATTAATGTGACACACTACATAAACAAAATAAAGGATAAAAATATATGACCACATTAATAGATGCAGAAAAATATTTGAAAAAAAAATCCAGCTCCCATTTATTATAAAAACTCTCAACAAAGTGGAAATACAATATACCTCAACATAATTAAAGCCATATATGACAAACTCATAGCTAACATTATACTCAATAGGGAAAAATTAAGTTTTCGCCTTAAGATCAGGAACAAGTCAGTGATGTCCACTTTCACCACTATTATTTAACACTAGAGGCCCGGTGCACAAAAATTTGTGCACTCAGGGGGGGAGAGGGGGTCCCTCAGCCCATCCTGTGCCCTCTCGCAGTCTGGGACCCCTCAGGAGATAATGACCAGCTGGCTTAGGCCTGCTCCCGGGTGGCAGTGGGCAGGCCCAATCCCTAGGTGCAGCCCCTGGTCGGGCTCAGAGCAGGGCCGATTGGGGAGTTGGGGCGCCGACCCCTGTCATGCACAGAGCAGGGTGGATCGGGAGGTTGCGATGCCACCCCTAGTCACGCTCAGGGTAGGGCCGATTGGGGGGCTGGGGCACCGCCCCCTGTCACACTCAAGGCAGGGTCGATGGGGAGGTTGCAGTGCCACCCCCTGTCATGCACAGAGCAGGGCCGATCAGGGGGTTGGGGCGCTGCCCCCTGTCATGCACAGAGCAGGGCC
>NW_005356087.1:205505-207402 GCF_000412655.1 Myotis brandtii
GCCGCCATCTTGGCTGGCAGTTAATTTGCATATTGCCCTGATTAGCCAATGGGAAGGGTAGCGGATTTATGGCTAATTACCATGTTTCTCTTTTATTAGATAGGATAGTATAGAAAATCCTAGCCACAGTGATCAGATAGGAAGAAGAAATAAAATATCCAATTTGAAAGGAAGAGGTAATCTGTCATTATACAGATAACATGAACCCTAAAGATTCCACCCAAAAAATCTACTAGAACTGATAAATGAATTTAGCAAAGTAGCAGAATAAAAAAATAAATATTCTGTAATTGGTTGCATTTTTATATATCAATATGAACTATAGAAAGAGAAAATAAGAAAACAATCTCATTTATAATTACTTCAAAAAGTATCTAGGAATACATTTTTTAAAAATATTTTTGTATTTTAACAAAAATTGACTTAATTGCCCATATCAAAAAGAAAACAATATTGAAGGATATCCTTATATTGCTACATGATTAGGAATCATTTTTTAAAATAGAGCTCTTTTTTTTAATCCTTACCCAAGAATGTTTTTATTGATTTTAGAGAGAGGAAGGTGGGGGGGCCCTAATATATAGTGACAGCAGAAAATTTGACTTTGGGTAGTGAGCATATGGTACAATATACAGATCTTGTAACATTGAAACCACACCTAAAATCTAGCTATATATATAAAACCACAGTATGTAAATAGACCAAATGACGGAACAACTGAACAACCAAACAACTGAACAACTAGTCGCTATGACATGCACTGACCACCAGGGGTGTGTGCAGAACATGGCGGGCATTGGCAGCAGGCAGCAGAGCAGAGCATGGTGGGCATCAGCCACTGTGGGATGGTAGAGCAAGTGAGCGGGGGCGCCAGACCAAGGTGGGGCGACAGTTGCTGTCATCGGGGCGAGCCTCTGGTGGTTACAGAAATCTTTTTTCCCACGCACCACAGTCCTGCCCAGCGTTTGCATCTGCTGCCAGTGCCGGAGCCACCACTCACACCCGCTGCTGGCGCCTGGCTCTGGTCCTGATCGATTGGTGCCATCAGTGGGTGCAAGTGGCAGCTGCCGGCCCCAGTCACTCTGAGGGCTTCTCCATTCCCTCTGCTCCTGAGGGGCAATCGGGGCAGCAGCTGCTGCTCACACCCACTGTCAGCGGATGTGAGCGGGGCCGGCACTGTCAGCGTGTGGGAGCGGCAGTGGCAGTAGTGGGGTTGCCAGCAGACAGGGGACCAGGGGCTGTGGTGTGAGGGGCCAGGCAAGGGCGCGGAGGATGGGCTGAGACCCGCTGCTTTGCCCACCACAGCCTCGCGGCCCACAGTTCCTTTCAAGGTGCACGAATTCATTCACTAGGCCCCTAGTATGTTCATAATGACCAATATCACCCCAATACATTTAATTTTTAAAAGAGAAAAATAATAAATTAGGCTTATTTAATACAGAGGCCTGGTGCACAAAAATTTGTGCACTCGAGGGGAGGGGTCCCTCAACCCAGCCTATGCCCTCTTGCAGCTGGGACCCCTCAGAGGATGTCCACCTGCTGGCTTAGGCCCACTTCCTGGGGTATCGGGCCCAAGCTGGCAGTCAGACATCCCTCTGGCAGCCCGGCAGCCCTTGGGGGATGTCCACTTACCAGCAGGGAGCAGACCTAAGCTGCAGTCAGACATCCTTAGCACTGCTGAGGAGGCGGGAGAGGCTCCTGCCACCACTGCTGTGCTGGCAGCCATCAGCCTGGCTTGTGGCTGAGCAGAGCTCCCCCTGTGAAAGCACACTGACCACCAGGGGACAGCTCCTGCATTGAGCGTCTGCCCCCTGGTGGTCAGTGTGTGTCATAGTGACCAGTCATTCCCAGTCGTTCTGCTGTTAGGGTCAATTTGCATATTACCCTTTTATTATAT
>NW_005356087.1:208368-217201 GCF_000412655.1 Myotis brandtii
GGCAACCAAGCCTCCTGCTTGCTCCAGCTCTGTGGCTGCCGGCCGCCATCTTGGTTGGGTTAATTTGCATATAGTTGCTCCGATTGGCTGGTGGGTGTGGCTTAAGGCATAGTGAAGGTATGGTCAATTTGCATGTTTATCTTTTATTAGTGTAGATACTTGAAATTAGATGGGAAGCTTTGACAAATAAAAAAATGATTTTCATATATATATTTTATTAAAATGGATGTTCTAAAGATGTCAACCTGCCCTAGAAAAAAACTTACAAAGTTTAAAGCCAACTTCAAACCTAAAACTCTCACAGGTAACAGGTGTCCTGTCAGTGACACCAGGCAAGCCAAGAGTGATGGTTCCCTGCAGGGGTATCTGGCAGTGGTATTCCAGATATTTGTGGTCCACACATTGGGAATTTATGAACTATTTACAATACTCAGTACACACTTCCAACAAGCCATATACAATGTTTTAAAATTTTACATATTATTTATTCTTTATATATTGAAATTGTGTATTCAATCTAAATATATATTTAAATTCAATATTTATACTTTATATTATTCTCTATGTCATTTTACAGTAATTATTATTTACCAAAAATTATTGTCTTGGAATATTGTATTTTACAGAAAAAGTAAATATTTTCAATCAGTTGCATTATAATAAAATCTATAACCATGCCACTTTAAGTTTTGTCATTTGTAGACATTGTTTTTCTCTGGTACATTTACAAATATGTTACATCTTTTAAAAAAATCATGAAAAGGACTATGACTTACTCTAAATTACAGGTTTCTAAGCAGGTCGTATCTTTGAATTGGATGAAGATTTATAGAACTCTAAGGAATAACTGAATTCATGAAACCACTGGCAAATAATCAGCTTAAACAGAAAAACACTGGTTATGAGACTAAGTGAACTGAGGATGATTATTGTTCTTATGACTCTGTTTAAAATATTGCTTATTTTTAAATCTTTTTGTTTTCCACATATAAGGAAAACTAAAAGCAGATATGTTGCATTATTATCAATGACTTATTGATAAGGTAATAGAGCTTGATAAATTAGTAACATTCACTTCACAGTGCTCCCAGGAGATGAAGACTTTAAAGACCACAACTTACAACCAGGAGATTTTTGTCCATTGGGAAAGACAATTAATTAAAGACTCTCTCCAACAGTGTTAAAAGGGACTTTGCTTTATCAGGTGCCTAACCACAAATGGACATCTGCCCCTGTCTCTGATACTACCCTCCATCTACAGTGCATATCAAAGACATTTCAAAGACAAGAAGTCACTAACCACAAAAGCAGACAGGTACCCCAAGACTTCTATAAGGCCTGCATGCTCACAAATTGATGCTGCTCAAATCTTTTTCTTATATCACCTAATTGTTATTGATTGAATGTGCATAAAATGATTTTTATATTCTTATTATCCTCCTTATGGCTTCCTAGTGGAAACAATATCTGTCTCCTCAGACCCTCTCCCTTATTAGATATGAAAAATTTAACTTGGGCATCTGCTAGTCTTTCCCACCTACTAGACAATGATATTCTAATTATTGGTTAAAATAAAAAAAAAGTAGTAGAGTTTTAATTCATCTGCCCAAACATAAAGTACAAGTGACAGTGGTTAAAAAAGAAAAACATAGCCCTGGCTTGTTTTGCTCAGTGGTTAGAGTGTTGGCCCACAGACCAAAGGTTCACTGGTTCGATTTCTTACCAGACTTGGGGTGAGTGGGAGGCAACCAATTGATGTCTCTCTCCCTCCTCCTCTCCCTTCCTTCCACTCTCTAAAAAATCAATGGGGAAAAAATCCTCGGGTGAGGATTTAAAAAAAAAAAGAAAAGAAAGAAACATGTAATTAGCTTAATAAAAAATTATGATAATACATGTGAAGAGTTTTTCAGTTGGCTAGGACACTTATTCTTCTCAGACCCTTCCTTGTCTAATATTAGACATTTTTTTTTGCTCCTAATCAGTGTTACTTCTTTAATATTGTTGCTTTTGTTCCTGGTATGTAAATGTTATATAAGAAGCAGAAAAAAACAAGACTTAAGCAGCAAATGACTCAGATCAAGGTGGCTCAAAAGGTAGAAATAATCCAGATTATTTTGTAACAAGGACATATAGGATCTGACTGCCTCCCATTCATCTGCTTTTTTATTTTGAATGATAATAATAATTCAACCATCTAAGGTTATGGTCTTGCCCCATTCCCAATGGTCTACCCTGTTCAATAAGACAAACGCTAACAATGAGACTTCCTAGGAATGAGCCTTCCTATCACCATGGGACACTGTAATCCAACCAAAACATAGTTCATCGGTGCATCCTTTGGATTGGTTTATGACCAAAAAGGAAATGTGTGGATGAAAAGGGGCTACATGCTACCTGACTAGCTCAGGGAAGGCCTGCATGGTGGACTTGCAAACTCAGAGATATAAAGTAACCACAAAGGATGGTCTGAAATTAAAACTTTTTAAATTAAAAGCAGGTTAAGGTGGTTAGTCATGTCATAGGCCAGCATCTTCCCTGACAAAGGTCAATCTTTACCTTAACTGAGCCTGTCTATTGTCTTTTGCATCTATGATAACATATCATTGGAATGTCAAAATAATTTTCCTTTTTCCGACTCCTCAAAGCACAAGCACCACTCTGTGGAGACCACAAATTCCCTCATTATCATTGAGTTAATTGTTGACTGTTAAGTATCTTATACCCACCTAAGTAAAAGAAGTATATGTCTATCATTTCACTTTTTATCAGATCCCAGAGATTTCCCAGTATGCTTTCTCCCACCTCCCTAATCTATCACTAATGGTTTTCATGTAACCAATATACATCTCCTCTTTTGATTGTAATCTATAATAATAAAAGCCTAATATGCTAATTAGACTGGACATCCTTCTGGATGACCTTCCAGACGAAGCTGGGGCTGCAAGGGAAGCATGGGCCCTAGGTGCCTGCTGGGGGCCGGAGGTAAGCCCGGGTCCCGGGTGCCAGAGGGAAGCCGGTGCTGGCAGCTGGGGGAAGTAAGGCCTACTCTTGCACGAATTTCATGCATCGGGCCTCTAGTGAATAAAATAAGGTACTAAACTGCCATTCTCAGGAGCATTATCTCAATCTGTTGAGATTTTGCTTCCTGGTAATTGTTGACAGGCTCAAATAAATTCACAAAAAATTCTTCACAGTTTTGAATGTTTCTTACATTGACATGTTTCTCTACTGGTAGAGTCTTGCTCTTATTTTAATATCCAGCTCAATTATTATGTCTTTCCTATACTGAACAAGGTCAGTGGTTCTTTCCTCTGAGCTCTCTCAGCTTTTTCCACAAATTTGCTACCAGTGGTTCTCAACCTTCTGGCCCTTTAAATACAGTTCCTCATGTTGTGACCCAACCATAAAGTTATTTTTGTTGCTACTTCATAACTGTAATGTTGCTACTGTTAGGAATTGTAATGTAAATATCTGATATGCAGGATGGTCTTAGGCGACCCCTGTGAAAGGGTCATTCGACCGCCAAAGGGGTCGCGACCCACAGGTTGAGAACCGCTGCATCCGATCCCACCTCATATGATCATCTTCCATCCCCAGGTTACTAGACTGTTACCTCGTTAGGAATTTAATGTAAATATCTGATATGCAGGATGGTCTTAGGCGACCCCTGTGAAAGGGTCATTCGACCGCCAAAGGGGTCGCGACCCACAGGTTGAGAACCGCTGCATCCGATCCCACCTCATATGATCATCTTCCATCCCCAGGTTACTAGACTGTTACCTCTTTGACAGCAGAGGTTTTCTTATTTTGTTTTATTTAGTAGCTAGCACACAGCCTACTACTATAGAGTAGGTTCTCAAAAAATGATTGTAAAGATTAAATAAACTCAAGTTGCTTACAGGAGGCTGAGACATATACAAAAATTTTAGTGTTTTAGTATTTGTCTAGACCCTGAAAATAAAATACCAATTATATATAAAACATTATAGAAACTCATAAAAACAAAAGAAATGAAGTTTTCCCTATTAGCACACAATGACATACCAAGATATTTCTTGTATAGAGACACTGTTGTGTACTGCAAAGAAATTAGAAAAATAAGAGATGATTCTTGCTTCTTTAGATCTGCAATAAGGTTAGGGAAACAAAACCAGTAAAAACTGTTTAATTAAGGGAGAAAGATAAGAAATTTACAGAAAACTAGAGGTGGGAAAATCATACAAAGCTAAGTTAGCATAAGCAAATAAAACTTTCTTGAGGAGGTGAGACTAGCTTTTGATGTCAAAGAGACAGTGTTTGTACAGACTAGAGGAAAAACAGATGGTTTTCTAGACTTGAGAAATCTAAGGGAAAGCAATGCGTGGCTGGTGTGTATGGAAACTGCTGAAACAGATCCTAGATTACAAATTAAGTAGCCTTAGAAAATAATAAGAGATCAGCAGGTAGGGCCAGATTCCAATGAGGCTTTTAAAGTTACTAAAGTTGATAGACTGATGGAGAGGAAAAAACATTGTGCTGATTAAATGTTGACCATCATTATTTTCAGTGCAACAGCTGCTACTGAAATTACAGTAATTCAAATTTAAAAAAAGATACTGTTGTTCTGAAATAGCTTAGACGATTTGGAACCCTGTAGCATGAATTTATGCTATGTAGTTTTGCTAAGAACATGATGGTTCATTTGGTTTTTTGTTTTGTTTTTGTTTACTTTATCATGACTTATTCTATGGATTGAGAATTAAAACTGAGCAACAATTTCACAGCCAGAGTTGGAGTGTGGGTTGTATAAAGTTGAAGAAGCAACTTTTAAAAGATATAAAAACTCTTTCCTGGTACCTAATTATAATTTTTAATTTACATGATATTTAAATACATCAATTGCTTAAATTATTTTTGTGACTAATAAAATTTTATTTATTACCAACTCACTGTTTATATTGTATTACTTGCTCATAATTAATTTTACCAAAAAATTAAGTGATAAAAGTTATCATCTTGTGTAAACTCCTTAAATAGGAATAATTTACAGTTAAACTCTTGGTTACTTGTTTTCTACCCTAGATAAATAATTTATGCAAAGGTTATCATTTTATTTTCCTATGGATTGGTAATATCTATAATATCAAATAAATCATGTTATGATTCAACATTAATATATTATACTAGAGGCCCAGTGCACATGAAATCGTGCATGAGTAGCTTGTTTCCGCTTGCCTCAGCTGGCCGCTCATGCCCTCCTCCACTAGTAGCTTTCTGCCACTAGTAGCTCGCATCCTGCCCCACCCACTGTGAGATCCGCTGCTTCTTTGGTTGTAATGGTGCTACGGTGTGATGGCCATGGGCCTTTTATATAAGAGATATCCCTGATTATTTGCTGGCATAACATCTCTGCACCTCTAAATTTATTTTACACTACTTTGCCAAAGCAGCAGAATATAAATTCTTTGCAAGTGCATATAGAACATTTTCTATGATAGACCACATGTTAGGACACAAAACAAGTCTCAATAAATTTAAGAAGACTGAAATAATATCAAGCATATTCTCTGACCATTCTGTTATGAAACCAGAAATCAATCACAAGAAAAAAAACTGAGTAACACTAAAACAAATGGAGGCTAAATAACATGTTATTAAACAATGAATGGCTTAACATTGAGATCAAAGAAAAAAATCAAAAGCCACCTGGAAACAAATGAGAATGAACACACAACCCAAAATCTATGGGACACAGCAAAAACAATCTCAAGAGGGACATTCATAGCATTACATGTCTACCTCAAGATGCAAGAAAAATCTCAAATAAAAAAAATCTAAGACTACACCTAAAAGAACTAGAAAAAACAACAACAAACAAGCACAGATTAAGTAAAAGGAAGGAAATAATAAATATTAGAGCAGAAGTAAATAATATAGAGACTCAAAAAACAATATGAAAGATTAATGAGACCAACAGCTGCTTTTTTCAAGAAATAAAAAAGATTGACAAAAATTTATCCAGACTCATCAAGAAAATAAGAGGGAGAATCAAAATACATAAAATCAGAAATAAAAAAGGAGAAGTAACAACTGACACCATGGAAATACAAAGGATCATAAGAAAATACTCTGCCCACAAATTAGACAACCTAGGTCCAAATCGGTAAATTCCTAGAAACATACAATATTCCAAAATTGAATCAGGAATAATCAGAAAACCAGAATAGACCAATTACAAGTAATGAAATTGAAGCAGTAATAAAAAAAGCTTCCAGCAATGAACTCTAGTACACTGCTGGTGGGAATGCAGACTGGTATAGACACTGTGGAAAGCAGAGTAAGTTTCCTCAAAAAATTAAAAATAGAATTGCCATTTGGCCTAGTGATCCCACTTTTTGGAATACATCGGAAGAATCCAGAAACACCAACAGAAAGAATATATGTATCCCTATGTTCACAACAGCATTATTTATAATAGCTAAGATCTAAAAACTGCCCGAGTGCTCATCAGTAGCTGAATGGATTAAAAAAACTGAGGTATTTTTACACAATGGAATACTATGCAGCTTTAAAAAAAAGAAGGCTCTATTACCCTTTGAGACAGCATGGAAGGATCTGAAGATGATTATGCTAAGCAAAATAAGCCAGTCAGAGAAAGGCAAATAACACATGACCATGCTTATAAGTGGAACCCAGTGATCACAATAAACTGATGAATAAAATAGAGCCAGATACATGAAAACATGGAATAGATTGACAAATCTCAGATGGAAGGGGAGAGGGTGGGGCTGGGAAGAGATTAACCAAAGAATTTATGTGCATATATGTGTTGCCCATGAACACAGATAATAGGGTGGTGAAGGCCTGGGGTGGGGCAGGAACCAAGTGGTAATGGGCAAGGGGGGAAAGAGGTAATGTCTGTAATACTTTCAACAATAAAGATTTTAATAAAAGAGGAAAAACAAGACCAAACTCCCAGTAAACAAAAGAGATTTGGACATCATTCCATAGTAATATTTGAAAATAGAGAGAAACTGGAAAATTCCCAACCTAAATGTTGGAAAGAAAATGCTGATAGCAGTAGAAAGATTAATTAGGAAGCAAGTAAAGAGATTCAAAGGCAGAGAGACCAGTTATAATATAAATCATTAGGACAGGAACAGATTGTATAGAAATAGAATAAACAGATCAAAGAGCATAATTAGTTAAATAGGACTTGTTTATAAACAAATGGAGTCAACAGGTACATATAAAATCACCAGATAAAGCAGTGCACTCCTGATGTACTTACTTAGGTTAAAAATTGAATTTTCTGGGTCACTATAAGGATAAAATGGCAGAGGTTTCTCTGAGTAGCAGGTTTCTATAGCAACAGGATTATGTAAAGTGCAAACGGAATCCATTGTCTCTGCCAGTGACCAATATAGCTTTTCAGAAGACTAAAAACATATCAGCATCCTGAACCTACTGGTCTTTTGTGTGGTTAAACATAGTTAAGTTTGAACCAAAACAGTACGCCATTTAATCAAATGCTTATGATACTGAGACAAGATTTATATAAAAGTATACTCCTTTACCCTTCTACTCTAAGGAAATATAATTGCTTAACATCTCTGCTTCATATTCTTCATTTGTAAGACAGAATAATAATTGTACCTTTCTCATCTATATCTATATAAAGCTAATATGCAAAGTGTCCCCTTGGGAGTTCAACCGAGAGACTGGGAGTTAGATCGCTTGCCATTACGTGTGCTGACCACCAGGGGGCAGTGTGGAAGGAAGGCAGACCCTGGCCAGCAGCCAGCAGTTGGGGAAGGAAGGTCCTGGCTGACAGTGGAAGGAAGGCCCCACCAGCAGCCTGAAGGCCCCGATCGGCCCTGTTCGCCAGCCAGGCCGAAATTCGTGCACGGGTTGGGTCCCTAGCAGCTGCTGGCTGCTGGCCAGGGCCTTCCTTCATTCCATGCCAGTCCCTGGTGTTCAGCACATGTCATAGTGAGCGATCGAACTCCCGGTGGGTCGAACTCCTGAGGGGACACTTTGCATATTGGCCTTTTATATATATATAGATTATAACATATGATGCCTTAAAAGTGCATGACACATATTAAGTAAAATGTAAATGTTAGCATCATCATCATCATCATCATCATCATCATCATCATCATCATCCAAAAAAGTATGAACACTGGAAACAGAATGCCTAGGCTTTTTTTTTTTTCTAATATGGCACTTTTCAGCTGTGTAAACTTGGGCATGTTATTTAACCTCTCTGTGCTTCACTTTCCTCATTCATAAAATGGGAAGTAATTATTGTACCCATCTCATAAAGTTGTTAAGTAGATTAAATGAATTCATATTTGTGAAGTGCTTAGATTGATGTTGGACACATAGTAGGTATTAAACAAGTACTTGTCAAATAAATAAGCAAATAGAAATTGTTTTGGATTCCTCTTGTAGTTCTAACATTTTCATAATGTTGCCCTTTTTCAGAAGTTATTTTTAATCTAATTTGCTTTTTACTTTCCTATGGTTTTTGAATTTAAAGAATGCAAAAAGAAGGTAAAAAATGAATTAAAATGTATTGCATTTTCACTTTATTCCTGACATTTTTGGAGGTATTTAATCATTTGACTGTCACAAATACCATAGGAGGTTAATTTTATTTACAGCATAATGAACTATAATATATAAATATATGCAATTTTCTGTCATAAGTAGCACCTTATCTACACTAATAAAAGAGAAACATGGTAATTAGCGTACGACCGCTACCCTTCCCATTGGCTAATCAGCATATCCTTATGCAAATTAACTGTCAGCCAAGATGGCGGCCGGCAGCCATGCACTGAAGCGA
>NW_005356087.1:218204-224688 GCF_000412655.1 Myotis brandtii
GCCCTACCCTGAGCGTGACTGAGGGTGGCATCGCAACCTCCCGATCTGTCCTGCTCTGTGCATGACGGGGCGGTGCCCCAACTCCCCAATCGGCCCTGCTCTGAGCCCGACCAGGGGCTGCACCTAGGGATTGGGCCTGCCCTCTGCCACCCGGGAGCAGGCCTAAGCCAGCAGGTCGTTATTTCCCGAGGGGTCCCAGACTGCGAGAGGGCACAGGCCGGGCTGGGGGACCCCCCCCCAACCCCCGAGTGCACAAATTTTTGTGCACCGGGCCTCTAGTATCTAATAGTTTTGTTGGGACAAAATGATAGTGAGATTGCTTTATACTCTTTTAGGCAAAGAAAACATTAATTAAAGTTGTTTTTAAAGAACTGAATTAAACTTAAAAGTTCAACATATATAAAGCAGAAAAGCATACTCCATCTTGGACTTAAAATGAATGAAGTATTTGAGATACACAAAATCTATCATTGCATATTTTCATTCTCACCAAACTTAGACTTAATAAAAGTGACTTCAACTGCTATTTTCTGGTTAATTTCAGTCCAGCATTTTGTCAAATTATATTTCTAGCTAGAGTTTCCAATGACACAAAAGCAGTGATTTCCACATCGAAGATTAAAGTTAAACAGAAACACATTCTAAGATAACAAGAAAATAAATATTTACTGCTCTTAGTCACTCCCTAAAGGCCAAAGAGAAAATGGAAATGATTTTAGATGTAGTTGTAAAGGTAAAGTGTGGTTCTTCTTTGTAACTGTTATGTATTAGTTAAAAAGCAATATAATGAGTTACAATGTCAGAGAGAAGATATAAGGGTGCCATATGTATGTTTTATCTTTTCAGATTTAAGTAATTAATAATTTATTTTGCCTAACTTTTAGAAAATCCAATGAAGCTATTTTTCACCTGCAAAATCATTAGAAGGTAGTTATTTTTCTGTGTTCATATTATCTTAATATACCCTCAAAATGGAACTAACATATCCATGGACTCTTTTCAACAATGATATATAACAACAGCAACAACCTTCAAAGGTAACCTATTAATCTCTTTTAAACAAATGCATTATTCAATGTACATGTACATGTATTTATATTTCCACCTATTATTCTGAGAAAACAGAGAATCTCTCAGTCTCTGTAAAAATAACCCCAACCTTAGTCTAATATATGTGAGCTAGTGAACACAGCCTTTTGAAAAAAATAATAAAAAACTAATTCACAGCAAATGTATGATTAGTTAGCATTTTATAAACATGAAATATTAAGTTTGTGACACTAAATACTTTTCTCACTGTTTTAAGAACTGAGAACTTCTTTTAGAGAAGTTAGAGCAAGTCCAGTAGTAACAAAGCCTTAAATAAGAAACTATTAACGATAGCAGAAGAATGGCAGCATGAGAGATCCCCTTGATCTCTCCCTTTGAAGTTTCAACAATTTGAATAGATATAATTCAACAGAGGTTTCCCTGTTCAATGCACAAACATGTATGGGAGATATATACATTGAAACATTGGAAGGTGGGCAAGTGGGAAAGAACTGGGAAGGTGGGAAGGGAGAAGACCTAAGATGGGTCACAGACATAGCCCTGTGGCTCAAAGCTCACAGCTCAAAGCACAGAGTTCACTGTGGGACTCAGCCTGGAGAGGAAAGAAATCAGATATGGTGGTACTCCTGTCAGCCTGGAGGAGCAAAGATATTCAGTGAACATTCCTTATGGGTGGGCAGTACTAGCTACCCCTGAGCCCAGTGATCTGGGCACAGACAAAGCACAAAAGTGCAGCCATAATTGTCTGACAATTGGTATTCCAGACAGAGAGACAAAGCAACAGAACCTGGCATGTTCTCCCTCACAGAGCTCACCTCCCTTCACCCTCCATGTTGGGGTGTGGAGCACACTATTTGCAAGAACATAAGAACTGGTACTACAGAAACACTTTTTTCCCCCAGAACAATAGGCTCACTCTGCAACTAATCGCAGGGTCTTGTGGAGACTCAGAGGGGAGACTCAGATCTGTCAATCATCATTATTAGAAGATCAAAGCATCAAAAGAAGTGGCCAAATTCCCCCAGTTCACCCCACACCCACAATTTAAAGCTATACTGCAGGCATCATCTGATTATCTGATTTCAAAAGACGGCACTGGGATTTCACAGATTAGAAATGCTATTGTCCACCACATTTTCCCATGGGGTTGGTCCACTGAAACTCAGGTGACCAGCACATAGAGGAGAAACTCACATTCCCAAGGAACACAGGCAATTTTCTACCACTCTGCAGAGTTCTGAAAATCCAGAGAAGTGCAAGAGAGCTAAAAAACATTATCATTTCCCACCACCTAATAAAAAAAAAAGGAAACACTTAAAAAAAATCAATCTACTAGATAAGTGCCACTCATACATGGATGCCTGGACAAAGAAGGAATCCATCAAATATCCTGAATAACATAACTGAACAACAAAAAAAGAGGTTTGCCTGCCACAAAGAAAGCCAAACTCCTGTGGCAGGTGCTGGTACAGAAGGAAAGAGTTTTATTTAGAAGCCAAACAACCTGACTCCTGTCTCAAAAACCAATCTCATCTCAAAGATCATCTCTCTTCCTGCTCAAATCGACTGTTCTTATAGGGATAGGAAGGGGAGGGCTTTTATTTTCTCTATCCAATTATCTTGCTGACTTTTGAAATACTTGGGGCCCTATCCATTCATCTTCCTAACTTTTGGCCTGTTGGAGCCCTGTCCATTCACCTTTCTGGCTTTTGGCAAACTCTGCCTCTAACCATTCATATTTCCAGCTTTAGGTGCACTCAGTTAAAGAACCTCCCCCTGTCACTATCTTGGTCAATGGGGGAGACTCCCTTATGCTCTGACCAACTGTCTATGGTAACATAACCAAGGTAATAAGGCAGCTGAAAAATAAATTAAAAATCTTCAGAAATATGTGATTATAGTGACAGATAATTTAAGATTCCTGTTCTGAAAAAACTCAATAAGATGAAAAAATCTCAGATAAGCAGTTTAATAAACTCAGAAACAAAATCAATAAACAAAATGAATACTTTATTTGAAAAAAAAACTTTTAAAAAGAGAAAAAAATTCTGGAGACGAAGAACTCAATGAAAGAGATAAAGAGTGAACTACTAAGGAAAGGAAGTAGAGCTAACAAGATGGAGAAAAGAATTAGCGATACTGATAATAGAACTCTAGAAATGATGCGAAGGGAAGAAGAGAGAGACTTCAGCATAAAATAAATAAAATAAAAGAATTCTATGAGAGCTGACTCCATCAGAAAGAGCAATATAAAAATAATAGGCACAGCAGAAGAAAAGAAGAAGAAGGGAACAGAGAGCCTATTCAAACCAAGAAGTGATGAGAACTTACCAAACCAATGAAAATATCTAGATCCTCTAAACCAAGAAGTGAAAAGAACACTCCCTGACTTTAAATTATACTACAAAGCAACAATGTTCAAAAGAACATGGTATTGGCGGAAAAACAGTCACACAGACCAATAGTATAGAATCGAGAGCCAGACATAAACTTGCATGTATATGGGCAAAGGGAGCCAAAAATATACAATGGAGAATAGAAATCTTCTTCAATAAATGATGCTGGAAAAATTGGAAAGCCACATACCAAAAAAAAAAAAAAGAAAAAGAAAAAGAAAAGAAGAAGAAACTAGATTGCTGTTTGTCCCCATATAAAAAAATTAACTAAAAATGGATCAGAAACCTAAATATAAGACTTGAAACAACAAGTTACATAGAAGAAAGTATAGATACCAAACTTATGGACCTTGGTCTCAGAAAAGATTTAATGAATTTTATAAGGTAAGTAAAGGCAGAAATAAATGAATGGTACTATATTAAACTAAGAAGTTTCTATATAGCAAAAGAAATCACCAACAAAACAAGGCAAGAAACCAAATAGGAGAAGATATTTGCAAACAACAGCTCTGACAAGGGCTTAATATTCAAAATATATAAAGAACTCATACAACTCAACAACAACAACAAAAATTCAATTAAAAAATGGGCAGAGGACCTGAACAGATACTTCTTTCCAAAAAATATACAAATGCTCAATAAACATGTGAAAATGTGCTTGACTTCACTATCAGAGAAAATGCAAATCCTAACCACAATAAGATACCACCTCACACCTTTTTGAATGACTATTATTAAGACACAGTGTTGGAGAAGTTGTAGAGAAAAAGGAGCCCTCATTCACTACTGATGGGAATGTAAATTGATGCAGCCACTTTGGAAAAACAGTATGGCGGTTCTTCAAAAATTAAGTATAGCCGAAACCGGTTTGGCTCAGTGGATAGAGCGTCGGCCTGCGGACTGAAGGGTCCCAGGTTCGATTCCGGTCAAGGGCATGTACCTGGGTTGCGGGCACATCCCCGGTAGGGAGTGTGCAGGAGGCAGCTAATCGATGTTTCTCTCTCATCGATGTTTCTAACTCTCTATCTCTCTCCCTTCCTCTCTGTAAAAAATCAATAAAATATATTTAAAAAAAAATTAAGTATAGAGTTACCATATGACCCAGCAAACCATCTTTTGCGTATCTACTTGAATAACTTGTAAACATTTATTAATAAAGATACATGTACCTATTCATGGTGGCTAACTTGGAAACAGCCTAAGTGTCCTTCGATGGATGATTGAATAAAAAATATGTGGTATTTAGGAATACTACTCAGCCATAAGAAAAGATGAAATATGGCCATTTGTGACAACATAGATGGAGCTTGAGAATATTATGCTAAGCTAAATAAGTCAGATGGTGATTTTTCCTTTTCTTTCCTCTGGGGATTGTTTTTTTTGTCTCCCCATTTTTTGCTGTCCTATTGTGATTGTTTCTATGTCTTATATCCAACTGCTATGCTACCCATATTTTTGGGGGAGTGGTCTTATGTAGTAAGTGATTTGTGGGACCTAGTGATGCAGTCTCTCAGATCTCCTGAGCTGGTGTTCTAGGAGAGCCACCTACTTGAGTTATTTGGGTTCTCCTGCTGTAGTTGGCTCTTGAATGTTATTTTCCCCTTTGTGGACAGAGTCTCCTCACAGTTTGTCTGACAATATGACTCACTCCTGTCTTCATCGTGCAAGCTGTTGTGCATGTGCTCATGATCCCAGCTCCTATGGCAAGGGTTGCCTGAGGTCTCACTGGCATGTGCCTCACTGTGGGGTCCCAGAGCTCACAGCACAGTGGCCTGCTCTCTTCGGCTCCCTTCAGGGTTCACAGAGCCCATGACTGGGTTAGCGTGACTCTGTCCAGGGTGGTGTTACTCTGTGAATCACTGCAGGTGGTCCCAGAGCCCACAACCAGGGGGTGGGGGTCCAGGGGTCTGCGGCTGAAGTAGCAGGACTCTGGCTGGGGTGGCATCACTCTGTGAACCACTGTGGGGGTCCAGGAACCAGTAACCAGGGTGTTTAAATTTGTTTTAAAATGAAATCCAATGGCACAGTGGAGCATGCAGCAGGACTTAGAGCCTGAATCCACACATGTTCCCCGCTCCTGCCTCCTCCCTGACTCCATGGGAGAAGTTATGAACAGCCCACTCCCACTCCTTGATACCTACTCAAGAAGCCCTGTCTTTAAGTCCTCCTTGACTTCACTTCCTGACTTCTACCATCTTCCATTCAGGGCAGCAAATGGCCATGTTCATGGGAGAAGACTACATTCCTCTTGTTGACCTTCCTTCCATTGGAGGCATAGGCAAGGGTCATGGGGAAGGTCAGAGTCACTTACATGTACCCTGTGGTGTCTAGAGGAGACACATGGTGATGTTCACCCCACCCTAGAGCTGGCAGTGTCATAGCATGTTTGATAGGAGCAAGCCTCTCTTGCACACCTAATCCAGGTACTGAGTTTAGGGGGTGGGTCCCTCAGCCCAGCCTGCCCCCTTTCACAGTCTGGGAGCCCTCATGGGATGTTCTACTGACGGCCTAGGCTGCAGTCTGTCCTCCCTCTGCAGAAGGTGACCAGGATGATCAGGGGAAGGCGCCACCCCCAACACCCCGCTGCTGCTGCCACTGCTGGCTGCCACAGAGACCAAGGTGTTTTCATCAACACAGACTCTAGTACCTTCACCACGAAAAAATGACAACTTTCTTTAGGCATTTTCAAGATGTGTCTTTCATAGGATATGACATTTCTTTCTTTTTTTTATCCTTACCTGAGGATATTTTTCTATTGATTTTCAGAGAGCATGGAAGAGAGAGGGAAATACAGAGAGTAACATCAATGTGAGAGGGACACTTCTTTTGGTTGCCTCTTGCATGAGCCATGACCTGGGCCCCAGCAAGGAAGGAATCTGCAACCTAGGTACATGCCCTTGATCAGAATTGAACCCGGACCCTGCAGTCCACAGGCCGAGGCATTATCCACTGAGCCAAACTGGCTAGGGCAGGATATGACATTTCTTAGCCCTCTAGCAGTGGACCTTCATTTTTTCCTCCAGGAGTGAGATGGAAAA
>NW_005356087.1:224832-238062 GCF_000412655.1 Myotis brandtii
CGGGCAAGCCACAGCTGGCAACGCCCCCCCCCCCTTCCCGTCTCCAGGCCTGCTCAAGCCTCCACTGAAGATTGGGCAGCTCCCCCCCCCCCGGCTCTGCTCTGGCCCTGCTCAAGCCTCCGCCATAGCTTGGGCAGGGGCCCCCCGGCTCTGCTCAAGCCTCTGCGGTAGCTTGGGCAGGGCCGCCCCAGCTCCGCTCTCTGCCTGCTCAAGCCTCCGTCACGGCTTGGGCAGGGCCCCACTGGCTCTGCTCCAGGCCTCAAAGCAAGCATTCCGCCTGGCCGGTCATGCTGCCCACTCTTAGGGGCCGCCCCCCCCCCCCGGGACTGGGGGACTCTGGTGGGGCTGAGAGGACTGGGTGCTGCCATTGTGTGGCTATGGGCGCTGCCATCTTTGTGATGGAGTGATGGTTAATTTGCATATTACCCTTTTATTAGATAGGATATATATAATTTATTTATTTTAAAATTAAAATAATAAGCACACATTGACATAACCAAAAATTTTTTAAATAAAAATATCTTTTCAAAAATTAGTGAGAAGAGTCCTGGCCAGTATGGCTCAATTGTTTGGAGTGCTGTCCCATACACCAAAAGGTGACAGGTTCAATTCCTGATCAGGACATATACCCAGGTTGTGGGTTTGAGCATTTGCAGGAGGCAACCAATTGATGTTTCTCTCTCCCATTGTTGTTTCTCTCTCTCTCTCTCTCTCTCTCTCTCTCTCTCTCTCTCTCTTTCTCTCTCTCTCTCTTTCATCTCCCTTTCTCTCTTAAATCATTTTTAAAAATTAGTGAGAGTTCAATTGCTCAATTTTTGGCAAATCATATTTGGATTAATGAAAGACAGCTGGTTTATCCTATCTGCTTCTGCTTCTGCTTTTATTCAGATATGACATGTTGTTTTGGTTAACTATATAAAGAAAATTTAGCCTCAAGCTGATAGGCAGTTGAAAAATAAAAAGATATTTTAACAGCCTTCTTGGACAACAGTGGTTATTCTTCTTTGGAACTATAGCAAAATTAAACAAACATTAGGTTCTTAAAGTTTATTTAAAAGGTTTTATGAAGAACGTATGCACTCCTACGTTCATAGCAGCACAATTTACAATAGCTAAGATCTGGAAGCAGCCCAAGTGTCCATTAGTAGATGAGTGGATAAAAAGCTATGGTACATTTACACCATGGAATACTATGCAGCAGTAAAAAAGAGGGATCTCTTACACTTTGAGACAGCATGGGGGTACCTGGAGAGTATTATACTAAATGAAATAAGCCAGAGAAAGACAAGTATCACATGATCTCACTCATATGTGGAATCTAATGAGTAAAATAAACTGATGAACAAAATAGATCCAGAGACACTGAAGTATAGAACAGACAGCAGAATCTCAAAGGGAAGGCAGGGTAGGGTGGGTGAGTGGGAAGAGATCAACCAAAGAACTTGTATGCATATATTCATAACCCATGGACACAGACAATAAGGTGGTGAAGGCCTGGGGTAGAGGGTGGAGGCAGCTAGAAAGGGACAATGAGGGAAAAGTGAGGGAGAAACTGAAGCTTTAAAAACTTAAAAATTAAATTAATAAATGTAAAAAGATCATTAAAAATAAAAAATAAATGATTTTTATGAGATAAAAAATTATCTGAAAGAAGTGTTCAGATTCTGTTTAGTTTCATTTATTTATATTTTTAAGTTAATAGATTTTATTCTTTTTTATTGTTTAAAGTATTACATATGTCTCCTTTTTCCCCATTGACCCCCCTGCCACTCCCACCCCTGAGGGCAAGCCCCCACCGCCCCAGTGTCTGTGTCTATTGGTTATGCTAATATGCATGCATCAAGTCCTTTGGTTGATCTCTAACCCCCCTCCCCTGCCCCTTGATTAGACTTTATTCTTAACAACTTTATATTTATTTTAAAAAATGAGCAGACAGTCCTGAGCTCTCATACCCCACACATTGTTTCCCCTATTATTATGATCATGCATAATTGTGGTACATCTATTAACAACTAATGTGGCAGATCAATACATTATTATCACCCTAGCCAGTTTGGCTCAGTGGATAGAGCATCAGCCTGTGGACTGAAGTGTCCCAGGTTCGATTCTGGTCAAGGGCACATGCCTGGGTTGTGGGCTCAATCCCCAGTGAAGGGTGTTCAGGAGGCAGCCAATCAATGATTCTCTCTCATCATTGATGTTTCTATCTCTCTCTCCCTCTCCCTTCCTCTCTGAAATCAATAAAAACATATTTTAAAAAATACATTATTATCAACCAAAGTCCATAGTTTACATTAAGATTTACTCTTTGTGTTGTACATTTCTATGGACTTTAATAAATGTATAATGACACATATCCACGATTACAGTGTCATGCCAAGTAATTTTACTCCCCTAAACATCTTCTGTGCTTCACATATGCACCTATCCCACCAACTCTACTCCCCAGGATTCCTGGCAACTATCAGACTCTTACTGTTTCTCTAGTTTTGTCTCTTTTTTAGAATGTCATATAGTAATTAGACTTTTCAGCCTAGTGTCATTCACCCAAATTTGCTTGTAAGGTTTCTTTATTTCGTTTCATCATTTGATAGATCATTTCTTTTTTTTTTTTAATCACTGCATATTATCACAGTTTGTTTATCCATTCATGTATCAAAGGACATCTTGGTTGCTGCCAGTTTTGGCAATTAGGAACAAAACTGCTATAAATGTAGGTATGCCAGTTTTTATGTGGACATAAGTTTTCAACTCAATTGGGTAAATATCTAGGAACATGGTAACTGAATAGTACAATAAAACTGCTTAACTTTGTCAGAAACAGCCTTCCAAAGTACCATTTTGCATTGCCACCATAATAATAAAGTCGAGTTTCTTTCTGTTGCTCCACATTCTCTACAGTATTTGGAAATGTCAGGAGTTGTTTTTTGTTTGTTTGTTTTTAAGTCATTTTAATAGTCGTGTAGTGGTACCTCATTGTTTTAATATGCAGTTCAGTTTCCTAATGACATATGATGTTGAAACTTTTATTATTAATATATATTTTTTAATCCTCACATGAGGATATGTTTATTGATTTTAGAGAGTGAGGAAGGGAGATAGAGAGTGTATGTGTGAGAGAGAGAAACATCAATATGAGAGAGAAATATCAGTAGGTTGCCTCCCATATGTGTCCCGGCCAGAAATCTAACCTGCAACCTGGGTATGGGCCCTGACCTGGAATTGAATCCTCAACTTTTTGGTGTATGGGACAATGCTCCAATCAACTGAGCCGCCCAGCTGGGGCTGAACATCTTTTTTATATGGTAATTTTTCATCTGCATATCTTCTTTAATAAAATATCTGTTTGGATCTTTTGTCCATTTTTAATTTGGTTTTGTTTTATTTTCTTATTGTTAAGTTTTAAGAGTTCTTGTATATCTTGGATACAAGCTTTATTTGATATGTTTTACAAATATTTTTTTCTCGAGTTTGTGGCTTATCTTTTCATTCTCTTACCAATGTCTTTCACAGAGCAGAAAATTTTAATTCAAAGAAGTCCAATTTGCCTGGCCAATGTGGCTCAGTAGTTGAGCATCAACCTATTAACCAGGAGATCATGGTATGATTCCTGGTCAGAGCACATGTGGGTAGCGGGCTCAATCCCCAGTGCGGCATGTGCATGAGGCAGCCAATCAATGATTCTCTCTTGTCATTGATGTTTCTATCTCTCCCTCTCCCTTCCTCACTGAAATCAATAAAAAAGAATTTTAAAGTTCAATTTATCAAATTTTTCTTTCAAGGATTATATTTTGTTGTTGTTTCTAAAGACTCATCATAAAACCCAGTTTATCTACATTTTATCTTATGCTGCCTTCCAGAAGTTTTATATTTTACATTGGGTCTATGATCCATTTTGAATTAATTTTTTTTTTTTTGTAAAAGATGTAAGAGCTGTGTCTAGAGCCCTTTTCTCCCCAGAATCACTTGTTGCAAAGACTAACCTTTCTCCATTGAATTGTTTTTGCTTTCTCAAGATCAGATGACTATATTTGTCACCAATTGGGGTTACTGACTGGGACCTCGGTTCTTCTCACCAATGCAGGAAAGATTTTTAAGGTAAAAAGACAAAGTGTAGAAAAGCAAGCAAGAATTTACTGATGGCAGCAAATATATACTTAGGAGAGTGAAACAAGGAAGAGCCTAGAAAAAGCAACAGGAAATCCTAGGATGGGCTGCTTTGGCCCATGGGAAAGTCAGAGAAAAGGGGCCTTGGAGAAAGGTTCAGGGGGCTAGCCCAGGACAAGCTGCTGCTGCCCATTGTTCCCCTGGTTGCAAGTCTCATGGGGTCCCATAGAGGTTAGGGGACAGGTGCTGGGGGGTGAGGGGATAGAGGATGACCTTTGATTTCATGGGTCTTAAAAGCTGGGTATAAATGGGGTTAGATTTACACATAAGTATTTCATTACTTGGGAATAATGTATTGTGTTTTTAATTTTAAGTATTTATTGCTGCTATATAGGAAATTTATTGAATTTTGTATGTTACTCTGGTATTATACAACCTTGTTATAATTGTTTATTCATTTCAGGAGTTTTTGTTGGTTATTTGGGGTTTTCTACATAGACAATTGTCAACATAAGAAACATTCAAACCTATAGAGAATTTTGTGAGTTTACTTGAGCCAAACTATCAGAAAGAAAAATCTAAAGGCATTGAGATAATGCTCCAGAGAATGGCAGTTTTTAACCTTATTTTATACATTACAATCAAAAGGGAAGATGTAAGTAGGTTATATTAAATTCATTGGTGATAGATTAGGGAGGCTGTCGAAACCTATGGGATTAAATAAAAAGTAAAGTGATATATCTTTTACATATACAGGATTGTTTATCAGGTCAACAATTAACCTGATAAAAATAACAATAAGATTTGTAGTCTCTGGTGCATTGGTTGTGCCCTGAGGGGTCCAGAAAAAAGGGAAGTTACCCTGACATCACAAAGGTATATTATTGTAGATGCAAGAGACAATATACAGGCTTAGCTTAAGCAAAGATCTACTTTTGTCAGGGAAAATTCTAGCCTAGGACATGACTACCTGCCATAAACTGCTTTTAGTTAAAAAGTTTTAATTTCTGCTCAGCTGGTGTGGCTCAGTGATTGAGAGTCAACCTATGAACCAGGAGGTCATGGTTCCATTCCTGACCAGGGCACATGCCCAAGTTGCAGGCTCGATCCCCTGTAGGGGGCATGCAGAAGGCAGCTGATCAATGATTCTCTCTCATCATTGATGTTTCTATCTCTCTCTTTCCCTTCATCTCTGAAATCAATAAAATATGATATTAAAAAATTTTAATTACAAAGAAGGAGAAAAAATCGTGGCCAAATAGGCAGACCGGTCGTGTACCTCATCCCAGAGCCAGACTGGAAATACAACTAAATTGGAATTACCAACTGAGGTCCACCTAAGGAAAATACTTATCAAGGAAGGACAGAAAACACCTGGAGACTAGTAGGAAGGGTGAGGTCATGAGAGGAGCTGACCCAGCTTCCAGGAGTGGCAGCCCAGCAGGCTGAGGGTGAAGAGAGAGCTTCTGGCTATGGGAGGGTCTGTTCCCTCAGAAGATAGATGTATAGAACCCAGGCTGGGCTCCTCAGCCCAGAACACCAGACCTGAGACCAGCAGCACATGTAACATTCATCTGTGAAAGGCAGCAGGGTTGCTAACCACAGCAGAGTATCGAGCCAGTAGACCAGAGCCAAAGAGAAAGCTGAAGTTTTACTTTTTTTAAAACCCAGAGCATGAGTTTTCATTTGCAGCTACTCAGCAGAGGCTTTGGTGATACCTGGAACGGCAAGCTGAAGTTCTTCCTGGGATAGTTTCTCATGAAGTTGAAGAATGAAATCATGGACCAGAAAATTTAAGCAAAAGCATGAAAATTTATTGCAAGCAGATTCAGAATCCCCACATGGGGAGGGGGCTCAATAATGGGTATCCACTGAAGCTAATCAGTCTAGAGATTTATATTTGCTACAAGCCTACTCTATATCTACCCATGTTTCCACCTGATTGATTCCCTCAATTGTTCTTGCCCAGCAAGGGACCTGAACTTTACCTGTTCCTATTCATTAGTTCACCTTATGTTTGCAGCTCTTCCCTAGTTTCACATACCTCCCACTCTGAGTCTAAAAACATTCTGTTATTTCTGCATGGTTGGTTCCTGTGATTAGGCTGGCTCAAATTGCCTTGTCTGCCCCTGCCTTTGTTCGACCTGCCTTTGCTTTCCATTAGAACCCTGCCCTATCTGCCTGTGTATCAAGCTAACTCCTCTCATTGGTGTGCAGGGAGGAAGACACAGACTGGAGGTTCCTAAGGAGAGGCTGTGGTAGGAAGCATTGCAGGGAGACATAGAAAAGCAGCAGCCAGGAGTATTTGGTGGTAGGCCCCCCAAAATAAATGACCATTTTTCCTGAGAGGAGTTGGCAGCTCCCAGTAGCCCCAGATAGGAAAAGAAAACAACAACAATAAAAAGCGCCCTAGGTGATAAAACCTGTCCCACCCTCAGAAGACTTGCAAGCCACACCCTGCATTTTGACCTTTTCAGAAAAAACAAAAGTGGAGGCCAAGTCTACAGTTTTGAACAGTCTCAGGAGTATCAGTGACTGGATTAGGGGAGGGGCCATCTGCCCCACTATCCTGGGATTCAGACTGGGACTTACCCACCATGGGAGAACTGATAAAACCTCCAGGTTTCCAAATAATCCCACTGGTCTCCATACAAGGATCTCTGTCCACCTGAGGGAAGAGTAATATTTAGGGCCACTCACCAAGGAGTAGCTCTGGGACTGGGAAACACTCCTACCACTTTACCTGAAAGCTAAACAGCACCTCCCCTGTCTACAGCCCTTTCAGAAAGAGACTTTTGAGAGATTAAGATTGACAGCTGGCTAGCAAGCAAAGGTCGGCAGAGGTAGACCCCAGGGAAGTTTGATGATCCAGCCCTGAACCCAATGATGCTAAGAAATTTACTTTAGAGGGCAGACCGGCCCCTCCTTCTTGCAGCCAAGTTCTGATGAGACAGACAAACAGTGGATCAATGGATCACTTGGAGCTTCTTCAAGCAGGTTGCTGAAAGTCAAAGGGGAAAAGTTCTTGATAGTGGTTAGCACCAAGTACCTCACAGGAATCCCAGAATTGGCAGACAGGACAGAAGAGAGGAATACAAAGGGAGCTAAACTGCTGAAATGAATGCCACTTCACTTTTTTTCCTCTTTTTTTCCTTCTTTTTGTTTCTATTCTTTTTAAGTTTTTTCTCTTTCCCATCTCCAGTTTTTAATTTATCTTCTCTATCTATCTGCTTTATTTATTTGTCATTATTCTAGTCTCCATTGTTTCATTCATATATATAATTTTTCTCTTCCCTTTTCCTACTCAAATTATTTTTTTATTTTTTATTTTTTTCACTACTTGATGTTTTCTCTCTTTGATTTTTCTCCTGCTTTCTCATCCTTTTTTCTTTTCTGATTTTATGTCTACCTGCTTTCTCCTCTATTTTTCTTTTTAATTCCTACTATTTTCTTTCCTTCCTCCTTTATTTTAAACTGTTTTCCTTCCCCTATTCTTTTTCAAAATATATTTTATTGATTTTTTACAGAGAGGAAAGGAGAGGGATAGAGAGTTAGAAACATCAATGAGCAAGAAACATCATCGATCGGCCACCTCCTGCACACCCCCTACTGTGGATGTGCCCACAACCAAGGTACATGCCCTTGACCGGAATCGAACCTGGGACCCCTCAGTCCGCAGGAACGCTCTATCTACTGAACCAAACCAGTTAAAGCTCTTCCCCTATTCTTTATTCTTATATTTTTTATTTCAACTCGGCATCTACATATTTCCTTCCTTTTATTGTTGTTTTTTTGTTTTTGCTTTTGTTTGTTTATTTTGTTTTCTCCTCATATTTCTTTCTTTCTTTTTTTCTATCATTTTTGCTCTCTTTCCTCTTTCCTAATTCTCTTTTCTCTGGTGGTTACTTTTTTGGTGCTGTAGGGGTCTTGTGTATGTTTTTTTTTGTTTGTTTTATTGTGTTGTATTGTGTTTTATTGTGTTGTGTTTTATTGTTCAATTTGGTCAGCACCTCTACAACAGCTCGCCTGAAGTGGTTGGGGGTGAGCCACATGGTCATCCATTCTAAGAGGAGACTTGTTCCATGAATGGGAAAATAACATTCAAAACCCAAATACAACAGAAGAACACAAATAACTCAAGCAAGGGGCTTTCCTAAAGCACCCAGCTCAGAATATATAAGATACTGCACAACTGGGTACCACAAAACACCTATTACAAGACCATCCAATAAAGTCTTGGAGGCACGCCATTTGATCAGATACATAGAAATAAAAACAAAGGGACAGAAACAATGGGGAGACAAAGAAATAATCCCCAAATGAAAGAAAAGGAGGAATCCCCAGAAAAGAAACTAAATGAAATGGAAGATAAAGAATTCAAAGTAATGGTAATAAAGATGCTCAAACAATTCAGCATCAACTACAAGCAACTTAATGAGAATTATAAGGGACTAAGGGACTTAATGAGAGGTACACAAACATAAAAAGGGGCATGAAACAATAAATAAGAATCAATTGGAAATGATGAATGACATAGCTGAAAGAAAGAACACTCTCGAAGGATTCAACAGCAGACTAGAAGAAGCTGAGGACCAAGTCATGGTAGTAAAACACACCCTGAAAGGTGCAAATAAAAAATAATTAAAAAGCAGAAGGAGAGTCTAAAGGAGCTTTGGGACAAGATGGAATGAAACAACATGTGTATTATAGGGATACCAGAAGGAAGAGTATTTTAGAAAGGAATAGAGAACCTGTTTGAAGAAATAATGGCAGAAAATTTCCCTAACCTGGTGAAGGAAACACAGAGTGTCCAAATCAAGATGAACCCCAAAAAAGTCCTACACCTAGGCACATAACACTTAAAATGGAAAACAAAGAAAGATCTTAAAGGCTACAAGAGAGAGACAGAAAGTTAACTGAAATGAGCTCCAATTAGACTGTCAGCTGACTTCTCAATAGAAATACTTCAGGCAAGAAGGGAATGGCATGAAGTAAACAAAGTAATGAAAACCAAGGGACTGAAAACAAGAATACTCTATCCAGCAAGGTTATTATTTAACATTGGAAGTAAAAGAAAGCTTTGTAGAAATAAAAGGCTAAGAGAGTATATTACCTCCAAACCAGCATGCAAGAAATGCTACAGGGACTGTTGTACAAAGAAGAAATAGAGAGAAAGAGAACACAGGCATAAAGAATAAGAATGGCAATAAATAGGTACCTATCTATATATATATAAAAGGCTAAGAGTCCGTTCGACCGTCGATTATCTCACTGGCTGGTAGGTATGATGTGCACTGACCACCAAGGGGCAGACACTCAATGCAAGAACTGTCAAGCTGTGATGACTTGGCAGTAGCGGTTCTCGGGTGATGCACCCTGGAACTAGAGAGGAAGGAGTCAAATTCTTTGTGGGGCCACGTGATTCCACCTTTGGCCATGGGTTATGTTGTTGCTGGGGCATTGTCGGCCCCAAATCTGGTTTACTGCACACTTGCGTTTGCGTTCCACACCATGTACGACAGCAACTTTGCAGAGTGACTTCTTGCACTTCAGAACCCCTCAGGGGATGTCGTAGAGCCAGTTTTGGGCTGATCCCCGCAGGCCAGACCAAGGGACCACACCTGCTGGAGGGACCCCACTCATTCCGCAGACAAACTTCAAGCCATGGCGCCGCCCCAGGTATGGCCGTCTGGGGAGGGCCTACAGGAGGATGGCTCCAGGGCGTGTCTGGCCCATCTCGCCCAGTCCCGCCCTGCCAGTGACCTTCTAATTAATTTCCTTTCAATGTGCAGGAATCTGTGCACCAGGCCACTAGTCAATAATAAACTTAACTGTAAATAGATTAAATGCTCCAATCAAAAAACATCAGGTGGCTGAATGTATAAGCAAACATGACCCATATATATGCTGTCTACAAGAGACCCACCACAGAACAAAGGACTCACACAGACTGATAGTGAAGGGATGGAAAAGAAGTCTTTTCCATACAGATGGAAATTAAAAAGAAGATGAGGTAACAATACTTATTTCTGACAATATACACTTCAAAGTGAAGGCCATAACAAGAGATAATGAAGGTCACTTCATAATATTAAAGGGATAATTCAACAAGAGGATATAACATATGTGCACCTAATAGAGGAGCATCCAAATATATTTAAAAACTTCTGGAGGATTTCAAGAGAGAGACCAATAGCAATTCAATTAGAGTGATGTCAATCAATGACATCACTGGAAAGATCTTCTAGAGAAAATATTAAAAAGGAAAAAGTTATTCTAAACTACACACTATATTAAATGAAATTAATTAACATTCAAAATATTTCTCACAAAACTATAAATATATATTCTTCTCAAGTGTACATGAGACATTTTCAAAGATATACCACATATTAGAACATAGATAAAGTTTCTACAAGTTCAAGAAGATTTAAATCATATAAAGCATCTTCTCAGATTACAAAGGCACAAAAATAGGAATGAACTACAATAAAAACATGCAAAATGTTCAAACATATGAAGACTAAATAGCATGTTAATAAACAATGAATGGGTGACCAAAGAGATCAAAGAATAAATAAAAAAACATTTTGGATATTAGTGAAAATGGATACACAACAACCCAAAATGTATGGGTTACAGTGAAAGAAATCCTGAAAAGGAAGTCCATAGCATTACAGGCTCACCTCTAAGAACAAGAAAAACTTTTAATAAACTATCTTACCCTACAACTTAAATAATTAGAAATAGAACAATAAGAAAAGCCCAGAGGAAGTAGAAGGATGGAAATAACAAAGATCGCAGCAGAAATAAATAACATAGAGACTTCAAAAAAATTACAAATGATCAATGAATCCAAGAGCTGGTTCTTTGAAGAGATAAACAAGATTGATGAACCTCTAACCAAAATCATCAAGAAACAAAGAGAGAGGACCCAAATAAACAAAAACAGAAATGAAAGAGGTAAAGTAATAACTGACTCCACAGAAATACAAAGAATTATAAAAAATATTATGAATGACTATATTGCAACAAACTGGAAACCTGAATTAAATAAACATATTCCTAGAAAAATACAGTTTTCCAAAACAAAATCAGAAAAAATGAATAGGCTGATAACTACTGATGAAATTGGAAAAGTAATAAAAAGATCTCAGAAATCAAAAGCCCTGTTCCAGTTGGCTTCACAGGGAAATTTTACCAAACATTCAAAGAAGAATTAACACATATCCTCCTCAAACTGCTCCAAAAAACATCCAAGAGGAAAAAACACTTCCAAGCTCTTTTTATGAGGACAGCAATACCCTAATTCCAAAACCAGATAAAGACTCTACAAAGAAAGTGAATTACAGAGACAGGGAAAATGGCTGCTGACAGGAAGGCAGACTGTAAGACAGTGTGAGAGTGAGAGAACAAAAGGAGAGTGTGTGGATGTACCGAGAGTGTAAATTTGTGGGTGAGCATTAGCTATACTCCAGGGGACTGTTGGAGACTGCTGGATCGGCTCCCCTAACCAGGCAGCCTCCACTGCTGCTGAAATCTCTCCCAGAGAGGCCGGCTCAGCCGTGGAGACCGCGCCATCTTGAGTGGCTGATATCGCAAGCATATACATCCTGCAACCACGGCACCCAGGGACCAGCTACGAACCCAGGAACACTGGATCTCAAGCAGCGGGAATACGTGGACTCAGACGAACCCTGCTCCTCCTCACGGAAAGCAGAGAGAGAACTACATAACTAAATACCCGAAGAAGAGAGATCAGGGGGAGACAAAGAAACAGCCCGCATATGAAAGAAAAACAGGCATCACCAGAAGAGGAAGTAAACAAAATGGAGGAAATGGAGGCAAGCAACCTGTCAGAGAAAGAATTCAGAGAAATGGTCATAAGGTGGATGATGAGAATGGAAGACAAATTCAACAATATGTGTAAGAAAAAGAGGAAATGAAGAAGCAAGAAGAAATGAAAAAATGACATCACTGCTATAAAGAACTCAATAGAAAGCATATATAGTAGACTATAAGAAGCAGAGGACTGCATCATGAGCTAGAAGACAAGTTAGGAAAAAAATACCCAAGCAGAGCAGCTTCTAGAAAAAAAAAATTAAAAAGCAGGAAGAGAGCCTAAGAGAAATTTGGGACAACACGAAATGAAACAACATCCGCATAATAGGGTTACCAGAAGGAGAGGAAACTGAGCAAGGAATAGAAAACCTGATTGAAGAAATAATGACAGAAAACTTCTCTGATATAGGGAAGAAAAAACTCACACATATCCAAGAAGCTCACAGAGTCTCAAAGAAAATGAACCCCAAAAAACCGACGCCAAGGCAAATTATCATTAAATTGGCAAACACCAATGACAAAGCAAGACTCTTAAAAGCAGCCAGAGAGAGACAGAAAGTTACCTACAAAGGATCCCCCATCAGACTAGGGACTGATTTCTCAACAGAAACACAACAGGCAAGAAGGGAATGGAATGAAATATACAAAGTCATGCAAAGGAAGGGTCTGAATCCAAGAATACTGTACCCAGCAAGGCTATCAATCAAAATTGAGGGTGAAATCAGGAGCTTCACAGACAAAAAAAGGACTAAGGGAGTTTATTACCACCAAACCAGCAATGCAAGAAATGCTAAAGGGTCTGCTGTAAAAAAAAAAAAAAAGAAAAAAAAAAGAAAGAAAGAAACGACAAAGGAGCACAGGGGTAAAGAATAAAAATGGTGACAAACAAGTATCTATTAATAATAACTTTAAATGTAAATGGATTAAATGCCCCAATCAAAAGACATATGGTAACTGAGTGGATAAGAAAACATGACCCATATATCTGCTGTCTACACGAAACCCACCTCAGAAAAAAAGACGCACACAGACTGATGGTGAAGGGATGGAAAAAGGTTTTTCAGGCGAATGGAAACAAAAAAAAAAAAGCCAGCGTAGCAATACTTATATCTGAAAAATTAGATCTCAAAGTGAAGGACATAAAAAGAGATAAGGAAGGCCACTTCATAATACTAAAGGGAGCAGTCCAACAAGAAGAAATAACTCTGGTAAATATATATGCACCCAATATAGGAGCACCCAAATATGTAAAAAATCTTCTGGAGGAGATCAAGGGAGAGA
>NW_005356087.1:238782-239901 GCF_000412655.1 Myotis brandtii
AAACCAAGAGTTGGTTCTTTGAAAGGATAAACAAGATTGATGAACCTCTAGCCAGGCTCACCAAGAAAAAAAGAGAGAGGACCCAAATAAACAAAATCAGAAATAAAAGAGAAGAAATAACAACAGACCCCTCAGAAATACAAAGCATTGTTAAAAAATACTGTAAACAACTCTACTCCTACAAACTAGACAACCTGGAGGAAATGGACATATTCCTAGAAAAATACAACCTTCCAAAACTCAATCAGGAAGAATCTAAAAATCTCAATAGCCCAATAACTAAGGAAGATATTGAGGCAGTAATCAAAAAGCTTCCAGCAAACAAAAGCCCAGGGCCAGATGGCTTCACAGGGGAGTTTTATCAAACATTCAAGGAAGAACTAAAAGCTATCCTCCTCAGACTATTCCAAAAAATTCAAGAGGAAGGAACACTTCCAAGCTCATTCTATGAAGCCAGCATCACCCTCATACCAAAACCAGATAAAGACAACACAATGAAAGAGAATTACAGGCCAATATACCTCATGAACATCGATGCCAAAATCCTCAAGAAAATCCTAGCAAATTGGATCCAGCAGTACATCACAAAGATCATACACCATGACCAAGTAGGATTTATCCCAGTGATGCAAGGATGGTACAATATCCGCAAATCAATAAACGTGATACATCACATAAACAAATTGAGAGAAAAAAATCACATAGTCATATCAATTGAAGCAGAAAAAGCATTTGACAAAATCCAACACCCATTTTTGATAAAAACACTCAGCAAAGTCGGAATAGAAGGATCATACCTCAACATAATAAAAGCCATATATGACAAACCCACAGCCAACATCGTACTCAATGTGCAAAACTATAACCATTTCCCCTAAGAACAGGAAAAAGACAGGGATGCCCACTCTCACCATTCCTGTTCGACATAGTACTGGAAGTATTAGCCATTGTGATTAGACAAGAAGAAGAAATAAGAGGCATCCAAATTGGAAATGAAGAAGAAAAACTGTCCTTATTCGCAGATGACATGATATTATACATAAAAAACCCGAAAGACTCCATCAAAAAACAATTAGACTTCATAAATGAATTTGGCAATGTAGCAGGATACAAAATTAA
>NW_005356087.1:239940-242719 GCF_000412655.1 Myotis brandtii
TGAACTTACAGAGAGACTAAAAAAGCAATCCCATTTACCATCACACCAAAAAAATTAAGATATCTGGAATAAACTTAACTAAGGAGGTAAAAGACCTCAGAAAACTACAGGACATTGAAAAAAGAGATAGAGGAAGACATAAACAGATGGAAGAACATACCATGTTCATGGATTGTTAATCAACATCATTAAAATGTCCATACTACCCAAAGCAATCTATAAATTCAACGCACTTCCCATTAAAATACCAACGACACATTTCACAGACCTAGAAATAACTCTCCAAAAATTCTTCTGGAATAAAAATAGACCCTGAATAGCTGCAGCGATCCTGAGAAAGAAGAACAAAGTGGGTGGGATCTAAATACCAGATATCAAGCTGTATTACAAAGCCACTGTTCTCAAAACTGCCTGGTACTGGCACAAGAACAGACATATAGATCAATGGAATAGAGTAGAGAACCCAGAAATCGACCCAAACCAATATGCTCAATTTTATTTGACAAAGGAGGCAAGAACATACACTGGAGTCAAGATAGTCTCTTCAATAAATGATGCTGGGAAAATTGGACAGATACATGCAAAAAAATGAAACTAGACCACCAACTTACACCATACACAAAAATAAACTCAAAATGGATAAAGGACTTAAATGTAAGATGGGAAACCATAAAAATACTAGAAGAATCCAAAGGCAACAAAATCTCAGACATATGCCGAAGCAATTTCTTCACCGATACAGATTCTAGGGCATTGGAAACTAAAGAGAAAATAAACAAATGGGACTACATCTAAATAAAAAGCTTCTGCACAGCAGTCTAGGACCCTTATTCTGTATTCTTTTTCTGACATATTGCATGCCTCTGTTTCACTTAGCTGCTTTTCTGGCGAGTCCTCCTTTTCTTTCCTTTGGGGGTTTCTTTGTCTACCCATTTTTGGTCTCACCAACTGATCTAGATGTCGAGTCATGCAGGCGCTGCTCCTTTGGTGGCAGTGGTTCCTTGGGCTGCAGTTGCTCCTCAAGTGGTCGCAGTAGTGGCTGTTCCTCAATTGGAAGTGGCTCCTCTGGTGGGTGCTGTTTACAGCAGTGGTGTGTCCTCTGACTGTTAGGTGGGGCTGCTCGCACAGCTGCTGTTTCTTGGACAGGGGTGGGCTTATCATGAGGCTGCTGCTCTTCAGGTGGGGGCGGGCTGAGCGCGGCTGCAGATCCTTGGACAGGAGCAGGCTGTTCATGTGGCTTCTGCTCCTCAGATGGGCACAGACTGCTCACGTGGCTGCTGCTCCTTGGATTGGGGCTGGCTGCATGCTGCTGCTCTTCCTCAGATGGGGCGGGCTGCTCGTGAGGCTACCACTCTTTGGACAGGGCAGGTTGCTTACAGGGCTACTGCTCCTCGTACGGGTGTGGGCTGCTTGCGTGTCTGCTCCTCCTCGGGCGGGAGTGAGTTGCATGTGCAGCTGCTGCTCCTCAGATGGGCACGGGATGCTCACCCAGCTGCTGCTGGTCGGACAGGTGCAGACTGCATGTAGCTGCTGCTCCTTGGACCAGTGTGGGCTGCGCAGGGCTGCCACTCCTCAGATGTGGTCGGTCTGTTTGTTTGTGTGGCTGCTACTCCTCAGACAGGGTGAGCTGCTCGGGCGGCTGCTGCTCCTCGGGCCGGAGTGAGCTGCACATGCGGCTGGTGCTCCTCGTACGGGGGCTGTCTGCTCACGTGGCTGCTGCTCCTCGGAGTGGGGCAGGCTGCTCACCCAGCTGCTTCTCTTCGGATAGGTGCAGGCTGCATGTGTCTGCTTCTCCTCGGACCAGTGTGGACTGAGCAGAGCTGCCGCTCCTCAGACGTGGGTGGTCTGCTCATGTGCATGCTGCTCCTCAGACTGGGGGAGGGTGCTCGGGCAGCTACTGCTCCTTGAATGGGAGCGGGCTGCTCACGGCGATGCGGTTCCTCATATGGGTATGGGCTGCTCACACCGCTGCTGCTCCTCGTATGGGGACAGGCTGCTCGTGCAGCTACTGCTCCTTGGATGGGGGCAGGTTTCTCACACACCTACTGCTCCTCAGACAGGAGGAGGGTGTGGGTTGCGCAGCTGCTGCTCCTCGGATGGGGGCGGGCTGCATGTGGCTGCCCCTCCTCAATCATGGGCAGGCTGCTCATGCAACTGCTGCTACTCAGATGGGGCAGGCTGCTCACATGGTTGCTGCTCCTCGGATGAGGGAGCAGGACGCTCACACAGCTAACAGGTGCTTCTCCTTGGACAGGGGCAGGCCACATAAGGCTTCTGCTCTTAGGCCTGGGACAGGCTGCTTGCGGGGCTGCTGCTCCTTGGACAGGAGTGGGCTGCTAACGTATCTGCTGCTTGCATGGTTGTAGTGCCCCGGGCTAAGGCGTTGGGCCGGACAGAGGGGAGCATGCTTCAGAACTCACAGGAGCATGTGCCCAGGGTGGCTAGAGACTCGTTGACCATGGGACCACAGCCGAGGTAGCAGGTCCCTGGAAGGGGTGGCTGTAGAGTCCCAGGTGTTATCTGAGGGCACCCTGGGTGAGGGTGAGGCCTGGCTCTCAGTTACAGCAGCTCTCCCCTTAAAAATGCTAGGTTTGTGAGGACAAGCCGGCCTCCTGGAGATGCTTACATGGTAGCAGAGGCTGCCTAGTCAGGCGAGCCCGTTTAGCCTGACCCCGAAGGTCCTGCGGGATCTATCTGTGCCTCACTCTCATACACACACACACACACACACACACACACACACATCCCACATGACCACACACTCCTCTTTTGGTCCCTC
>NW_005356087.1:242938-246207 GCF_000412655.1 Myotis brandtii
GAAGAAGAAGAAGAAGAAGAAGAAGAAGAAGAAGAAGAAGAAGAAGAAGAAGAAGAAGAAGAAGAAGAAGAAGAAGAAGAAGAAGAAGAAGAAGAAGAAGAAGAAGAAGAAGAAGAAGAAGAAGAAGAAGAAGAAGAAGAAGAAGAAGAAGAAGAAGAAGAAGAAGAAGAAGAAGAAGAAGAAGAAGAAGAAGAAGAAGAAGAAGAAGAAGAAGAAGAAGAAGAAGAAGAAGAAGAAGAAGAAGGGAAAAAATTTAAAAATCAAAAAATAGGAAAAATAAAAAAAAATACAAACACCAAACCCCCAGCAAAGAGGGTGGGGTCAGAATCTGTAGATGCTGAGCTTATATATAGAAGATAAGGTTAAGAGTTGGATGAATATGGGGAGGATCTCAGTTCAGTATAGAGGAAGTAGAAAGAGGATGGGTGGATAAGAGGAAAGAGAATGAGAAAAAATAATAATAATAAATTTACAAAAAATTTGATTTCAAAAATGGTAATAAAAATAGAAATAAAAATAAAATAAAATAGAGTGATGGAAAAATAATGTGAAAAGAAACAGAAAATAAAGCAACAAACAAAAACAGGAAAACAAAGAAAAAAAGAAGAAAAAAGATAACAAAGTAATAAAAATAAATAAAATAAAAATGAAAAAGTGTAGTGTTCCTTTGGCTCGCTTAAGATCCCAGTGTTCTGTACTGTAGTGTTTTTCAGGTTTCGATTGCTGGGACTGAAAGTCTCTCTTTAGTCCAGCCCCTTTGTGCTCTCAGGGACTATTTAGGGTTTTTTTGTGTGTGTGTTTTTTAATCCTTTTACCATTCAGGGTGGAATCTGGGTGTGGCTGTATTAGTTGCCTGGATACTGGAGGGAGGGGTTATCTCTTCAGGATAAAATGGCTGCCCAGGTCCCAGGCTCAAGCATGACTCAGCACCAAACTCGCTGCCACTTCTCCTGGATCCCCCTCTCTCCCCAGATTCCACAATTCCGCACCTTCTCCCACGCTCCAGCCATGGGTAAGTGTCTGTATCTGAAAGGTCCTATGCACTACGCTTTATGAAGAAAGGCACAAGCCACAGAGGCCGGAGAGGCTGCACCTCTGCGCACTCCTCTCCTGCCGTCATTCTTCAGCCTTTACTGACTGTGGACCCAGATCTAGAATCCCCTGCGAGGGGGGAAAGGCTGTGCCTCTGTGCGCTCTTCTCCTGCCGGCACTCCTCAGCCTTTCCTGATTGTGGACCCAGATCTAGAATCCCCTGCTGACCAGCAGTTCTGTGTACCTTCTTTCCACTGCGCCCATCCCAAGGGACGTGGCCCAAGCCCTTGCCGTGTGGATTCCCTCTGATCCTCAGGGCTCAGAGTTCTGGCCGATTATCCTTCCCAGAGCCTTGACTTTACCTTTCTCGGGGAGTCCTCTGCCTTTCCAGGCTGCAAACTGTCTCCCAGCTGAATCTCCTCTGCCAATTCGGGCTGGATGTTACTCGTTTCAGCTGCTCACCCTATCTGCTCCAGGACAAGGCACAGGACACGTCCATCTATACCGCCGCCATTTTGTCTCCTCCCTTTTTGTTTTGTTGATGATTTCTTTTGTATGCAGAAACTTTTTATTTTGATGTAGTCCCATTTGTTTATTTCCTCCTCAGTTTCCTTTGCCCTAGGAGATGTATTCTTAAACATTGCTATAAGAGATGTCTGAGATTTTGCTGTATTTCTAGGATTTTTATGGTTTTGTGCCTTACATTTGGGTCTTTTATTCATTTTGAGTTTATTCTTGTGTATAGTGTAAGTCGGTGGTCTAGTTTCATTGTTTTGAATGTATCTGTCCAATTTTCCCAACACCATTTATTAAAGAGACTGTCTTGACTCCATTGTATGCTCTTGCCTCCCTTGTCAAATATTAATTGAGCATAATGGCTTGGATTGATTTCTGTGTTCTCTATTCTGTTCCATTGATTTATGTGCCTGTTACTGTGCCAGTACCAAGCTGTTTTGATTATGGTGGCTTTGTAGTATAACTCAAATCTGATATTGTGATTCCTCCAACTTTATTCTTCTTTCTCAAGATTGCTGTGGCTATTCAGGGTCTTTTTTGATTCCATATAAATTTTTGGATTATCTGTTATATATTGGTGAAATATGTTATTGGTATTTTAATAGAGATTGCAATGGATCTGTAGATTGCCTTGGTTGGTATGGATATTTTAATGATGTTGATTCTACCAATCCATGAACACGGTATATTTTTCCACTGGTTTATACCTTCTTCTATATCTTTTTTCAATGTCCTGTGGTTTTCTGAGTACTGGTCTTTTGCCTGCTTGGTTAAGTTTACTCCTAACTATTTTTTGTTGTTGTTGCAATGTTAAATGGTGTTGTTTGTTTAGTTTCTCTTTCTGAGAATTCATTATTGGTGTATAAAAAAGCCATCGATTTTTGGGTGTTGATTTTGTATCCTGTTACATTGCCAAATTCATTTATTACATCTAGTAGTTTTTTTGGTGGAGTTTTTAGGGTTCTATGTACAATATCATGTAATCTGCGAAAAATATGAGTTTTGCTTCCTCTTTTCCAATTTAGATGCCTTTTATTTATTCTTTTCTTATCACTGTGGCTAGGACTTCCAGTATTATGTTGAATAAGAATGGTGAAAGCAGGAGACTGAAGATGGCGGCGATATAGGCAGATGCGTCCCAGGTCTTGTCCCGGAGCAAATGGAGTAAGCAGCTGAAACTAATAACACCCACCCCGAATTGGCGAAATTACTCAGCTGGTGAGACGGTTTGCAGCCGGGAGGGAGACCACGTGGCAGACAGCCGCGTCTCTTGGGACAGACACAGCCCCTGATCCACGGGATTGTCACCGGGGAATTTGAGATTTGGATTCTGTGATTATGGAGGACTGAGCCTAAAGGGGGCAGCCTGAGGAGCTGACCAGCAGAATTGGGAGATTAAGGGGCTCAATAAAAGTGAATTATTCCTTCTTTTTCTGAAGACAGAAATAAGAACCCTCTGCTTGGAGATCATGCAGTGCCGGTAAGAGAGGAGCGTTGCCGCGGCCGGCCGGCGTTTGTTTGTTTCTTTGTTTTGACTGAACCCTGCTCATAGGACAGTTCGGATACAGACACTCACCTGTGCTGAAGAAAGGGGAAGGTGCGGACGAGTGGAATCTGGGGAGAGGCTGAGAGGCTAAGGAGGGCCGGGAGAGGTGGCAGCGAATTGAGTGCTGAGACACCCCTGGTCCCAGGACTGGGGCAGCCATTCTCCCATTCTCTCC
>NW_005356087.1:247178-258817 GCF_000412655.1 Myotis brandtii
CTCCCCCACCCCCCGGCTATTTTTGTGCTTCTGTTTTCCCTTGCCTCTCTTGATATCATTGGTTGTTAGTAGTTTGCATTCATCTCCAGGGGTCTGTTGCTGGAATTTGTTGGGATTAGTGGCAGTTCTTTTGGAGTTTTCTCCTCATACAAATAGTCTCTTCCCCTCTTCTACTTCATTCTCTCTTTTCGATCTTTTTTTTTCTTTTTTTCCCCAATTTCATTTTTGCACTCCATTTTTTTCTCATTTTTCTTTTCTTTTCTTTTTTCTCTTTTATCTTTTTCTCTTCTTTCTTCCTTATTCCACAATTCTCTTAATTCGGGTGGTAATCTTTATTTGGGGTTATTAATATCGTGAATATATTTGTGTTCAGTGCCTGGTACGTTGTGCCTTGTTGTGTTGTATTTTGTGACTTTAAATCAACGCAGCAGATCCAAGCAACAGCAGCCTCCTGATCACCGCAGCCTCCTGATCACCACACCCTCTGTCTGAGGAACAGCAGCTGTACGTGAAGCCCCCCCCCACCAGCCAGAAGAGCCACCACAGCTGTGAACAACACCCACCAGAGGAGCTGCTGCCAACTGAGGAGCAGCTGCTACCGCAACCACCCAAGGAGCAACCACAGCCCAAGGAGCCACTGCCACCCAGGGAGCAGCCACTGAACGACTCAACATCTAGATATGTCAGTGAGATCAAACATGGGTAGGCAAAGAAACCCCCAAAGGAAAGAAAAGGAGGACTCGCCAGAAAAGCAGCTAAGTGAGACAGAGGCATGCAACATGACAGAAAAAGAATTCAGAATAAGGGTCCTAGCGTGCATAAACCGGATGGAGGAAAAAATCAACTACTTATGCAAGAAGCAAGAAGAAACAGATGAAAAAATCAATAACTTATGCAAGACCCAAGAAGAAATGAAGAGCGATATAGCTGCAATAAAAAACACCATTGAAAGCATCAACAGTAGACTAGGAGAAGCGGAGGACCGAATTAGTGAATTAGAAGACAAGGAAGCAAAACACACCCAAACTGTACTGCAATTGGAGAAAAAAATTAAAAGACAGGAGGAGAGCCTAAGGGAGCTTTGGGACAACATGAAACGAAACAACATACGAATAATAGGGGTGCCAGAACAACAGAAAGATGAACAAGGATTAGAAAACCTACTCGAAGAAATAATATCAGAAAACTTCCCTGAAGTGGGGAAGAAAAAAGTCACACAAGCACAGAGAGTCCCAAACAAGGTGAACCCGAAAAGACCCACACCAAGACACATCATAATTACCATGGCAAATGTTCAGGACAAAGAGAGAATCTTACAGGCTGCAAGAGAGAGACGGAAAGTTACATACAAGGGATCTCCCATTAGATTATCAAATGATTTCTCAACAGAAACACATCAGGCCAGAAAAGAATGGACAGAAATTTACAAAGTGATGCAAAGCAAAGGACTGAACCCAAGAATACTCTATCCAGCAAGGCTATCATTCAAAATTGAAGGGGAAATAAGAAGCTTCACAGACAAAAAAAGGCTAAGGGAGTTTATCACCACCAAGCCTGCAATGCAAGAAATGCTAAAGGGACTGGTGTAAAAAGAAGGAATAAAAAGCTCAGAAAGAAAACAGCCACACACAAAAAGAAATGGCTATAAACAAGTACCTTTCAATAATAACTTTAAACGTAAACGGACTAAATGCTCCAACCAAAAGACATCGAGTGGCTGAATGGATAAAAAAACATGACCCATACATCTGCTGTCTACAAGAGACCCACCTCATTAGAAGGGACTCACACAGACTGAAAGTGAAGGGATGGAAAAATATCTTTCAGGCAAATGGAAAGGAAAAGAAAGCTGGGGTAGCAATACTTATATCAGACAAAATAGACCTCAAAGTGAAGGCCATAACAAGAGATAAGGAAGGCCACTTCATAATACTAAAGGGATCAATACAACAAGAAGATATAACCCTGGTAAACATATATGCACCCAATGCAGGAGCACCCAAATACATAAAAAAACTCCTGGAAGATATCAAAGGAGAGATCGACAACAATACAATCATAGTAGGGGACTTTAATACACCACTGACATCACTGGATAAGTCCTCTAGACAAACAATCAGCAGAGAAACAGCAATCCTAAATGACTCACTAGATCAGATGGACTTAATAGACATCTTCAGAACACTTCACCCCAAAGCCGCGGAATATACATTCTACTCAAGTGCTCATGGGACAGATTCAAAAATAGACCACATATTGGGTCACAAGCAAAGTCTCCCCAAATTCAAGAAGATTGAAATCATAAAAAGCATCTTCTCAGACCATGATGGCATAATATTAGAAATAAACTACAATAAAAACAACCCAAAATACTCAAACACTTGGAAGCTGAATAGCATGTTATTAAATATTGATTGGGTTACCAATGAGATCAAAGAAGAAATTAAAAACATCCTGGAAACTAATGACAATGAAAACACAACAATCCAAAACCTATGGGACACAATGAAAGCAGTCCTGAGAGGGAAGTTTATAGCTCTACAGGCCTATCTCAAAAAACAAGAAAAAATGGTAGTAAATCATCTAACTCTTCAACTCAAAGAATTAGAAAGAGAGCAACAAGAAAACCCCAGAGTGAGCAGAAGGAAGGAGATAATAAAGATTAGAGCAGAAATAAATGACATAGAGACCAAAAAAACAATACAGAAAATCAATGAAACCAAGAGCTGGTTCTTTGAAAGGATAAACAAGATTGACAAACCTCTAGCCAGGCTCACCAAGAAGCAAAGAGAGAGAACCCAAATAAACAAAATCAGAAACGATAGAGGCGAAATAACAACAGACCCCACAGAAATACAAATGATTGTTAAAAAATACTATGGACAGCTCTACTCCAACAAACTAGACAACCTGGAGGAAATGGACAAATTCCTAGAAAAATACAACATTCCAGCACTCAATCAGGAAGAATCTAAAAATCTCAATAGGCCAATAACTATGGAAGAAATTGAAGCAGTCATCAAAAAGCTTCCAGCAAACAAAAGCCCAGGACCAGACGGCTTCACAGGGGAGTTTTACCAAACATTCAAGGAAGAACTAAAACCTATCCTCCTCAGACTACTACAAAAAATCCAAGAGGAAGGAACACTTCCAAGCTCATTCTATGAAGCCAGCATCACCCTAATACCAAAACCAGGTAAAGACAACACAATGAAAGAGAATTACAGGCCAATATCCCTCATGAACATAGATGCCAAAATCCTCAACAAAATCTTAGCAAATCGGATCCAACAGTACATCAGAAGGATCATACACCATGACCAAGTAGGATTTATCCCAGGGATGCAAGGATGGTACAACATCCGTAAATCAATAAACGTAATACATCACATAAACAAATTGAAAGAAAAAAACCACATGGTCATATCAATTGATGCAGAAAAAGCATTTGACAAAATCCAACACCCATTTTTGATAAAAACTCTCAGCAAGGTGGGAATAGAAGGATCATACCTCAACATAATAAAAGCCATATATGACAGGCCCACAGCCAACATCATACTCAATGGACAAAAACTAACACCATTTCCCCTAAGAACAGGAACAAGACAGGGATGCCCACTCTCACCACTCCTGTTCAACATAGTACTGGAAGTATTAGCCATTGCAATTAGGCAAGAAGAAGAAATAAAAGGCATCCAAATTGGAAAAGAGGAAGTAAAACTGTCCTTATTTGCAGATGACATGATATTATACATACAAAACCCTAGAGACTCCATCAAAAAGCTACTAGACTTAATACATGAATTTGGCAATGTAGCAGGATACAAAATTAACCCCAAGAAATCTGAGGCATTTCTATACACCAATAGTGAACTTTCAGAAAGAGAGATTAGAAAAACAATCCCATTTACCATCGCACCAAAAAAATTAAGATACCTAGGAATAAACTTAACTAAAGAGGTAAAAGACCTCTACTCAGAAAACTACAGGACATTGAAAAAAGAGATAGAGGAAGACATAAACAGATGGAAGAACATACCGTGTTCATGGATTGGTAGAATCAACATCATTAAAATGTCCATACTACCCAAAGCAATCTATAAATTCAACGCACTTCCCATTAAAATACCAATGGCCTACTTCAAAGATCTAGAACGAACTCTCCAAAAATTCATCTGGAATAAAAAAAGACCCCGAATAGCTGCAGCGATCCTGAGAAAGAACAAAGTAGGTGGGATCTCAATGCCAGATATCAAGCTGTATTACAAAGCCACTGTTCTCAAAACTGCCTGGTACTGGCACAAGAACAGACATATAGATCAGTGGAATAGAATAGAGAGTCCAGAAATTAGCCCGAACCAATATGCTCAATTAATATTTGACAAAGGAGGCAAGAACATACAATGGAGCCAAGATAGTCTCTTCAATAAATGGTGTTGGGAAAATTGGACAGATATATGCAAGAAAATGAAACTAGACCACCAACTTACACCATACACAAGAATAAACTCAAAATGGATAAAGGACTTAAATGTACGACAGGAAACCATAAAAATTCTAGAAGAATCCAAAGGCAACAAAATCTCAGACATATGCCAAAGCAATTTCTTCACTGATACAGCTCCTAGGGCAGTTGAAACTAAAGAGAAAATGAACAAATGGGACTACATCAAAATAAAAAGCTTCTGCACAGCAAAAGAAACCATCAACAAAACAACAAGAAAACCCACTGCGTGGGAAAACATATTTGCCAACGTCATATCTGATAAGGGCCTAATCTCCAAAATTTATAGGGAACTCATACAACTTAACAAAAAGAAGATAAACAATCCAATCAAAAAATGGGCAAAGGATCTAAATAGACACCTTTCAAAAGAGGACATTCAGAAAGCCAAGAGACATATGAAAACATGCTCAAAGTCACTAATCATCCGAGAGATGCAAATCAAAACAACAATGAGGTACCATCTCACACCTGTCAGAATGGCTATCATCAACAAATCAACAAACGACAAGTGCTGGAGAGGATGTGGAGAAAAAGGAACACTTGTGCACTGCTGGTGGGAATGCAGACTGGTGCAGCCACTATGGAAGACAGTATGGAGTTTCCTCAAAAAACAAAACATGGAACTCCCATTTGACCCTGTGATCCCACTTCTAGGAATATATCCCAAGAAACCAGAAACACCAATCAGAAAGGATATGTGCACCCATATGTTCATAGCAGCACAATTCACCATAGCTAAGATCTGGAAACAGCCTAAGTGCCCATCAGTAGATGAATGGATTAGAAAACTGTGGTACATCTACACGATGGAATACTATGCTGCTGTAAAAAAGAAGGAACTCTTACAATTTGCAACGGCATGGATGGAGCTGGAGAGCATTATGCTAAGTGAAATAAGCCAGTCAATGAAGGAAAAATACCACATGATCTCACTCATTCATGGATAATAAAGACCATTACAAACTTTTGAACAATAATAGATACAGAGGCAGAGCTGCCTCAAACTGATTGTCAAACTGCAGTGGGAAGGCCAGAGAGGGTTGGGGGGCAGAAGGGAGGGGAGTAAGAGATCAACCGAAGGACTTGTATGCATGCATATAAGCATAACTAATGGACATAAGACACTGGGGGGTAGGGGAGGCCAGGGGATTGTCAAGGGCAGGGAAAAAAAGGAGAAATATGTAATTCTCTTTGTAATAATTTAAGCAATAAAAAAATTTATTTAAAAAAAGAGGAAATGAAGAAGAACCAAGAAGAAATGAAAAATGACATCACTGCAATAAAGAACTCAATAGAGAGCATCAAAAATAGACTAGAAGAATTGGAGGACTGCATCAGTGAGCTAGAAGACAAGGTAGGAAAAAATACCCAAGCACAGCAGCAGCTAGAAAAAAACTTAAAAACAGGAGGAGAGCCTAAAAGAACTTTGGGACAACATGAAACAAAATAACATCCACATAATATGGGTGCCAGGAGGATAGGAAAATGAGCAAGGAATAAAAAACCTGTTTGAAGAAATAATGACATAAAACTTCCTTGATATAGGAAAATAAAAACTAACACAAGTACAAGAAGCTCACAGAGTCCCAAAAAAATTAACCCCAAAAGACAGATGCCAAGGAACATTATAGTTAAATTGGCAAACACCAACGACAAAGTAAGAATCTTAAAAGCAGCCAGAGAGAGACAGAAAGTTACCTACAAAGGATCTCCCATCAGACTAGCGACTGATTTCTCAACAGAAACACATCAGGCAAGAAGGGAATGGAAGGAAATATACAAAGTCATGCAAAGGTAGGTTCTGAATCCAAGAATACTCTACCCACAAGGCTATCAATCAAAACTGAGGGTGAAATCAGGAGCTTCACAGTCAAAAAAGGACTAAGGGAGTTTATTACCAACAAACTGGCAATGCAAGAAATGCTAAATGTCTGCTGTAAACAGAAGAAATAGGAAGCGAAGAAGGAACACAGAGGTAAAGAATAAAAATGTCGAAAAACTAGTACCTATCAATAATAACTTTAAATGTAAATGGATTATATGCCCCAAACAAAAGACATAGTGTAGCTGAGTGAATAAGAAAACATGACCCATATATCTGCTGTCTACATGAAACCCACCTCAGAAAAAAAGACGCAGGCAGACGGATGGTGACGGGATAGAAAAAGGTTTTTCAGGCAAATGAAAATGAAAAAAAAAGCTGGGGTAGCACTCTTATATCTGACAAATTAGATCTCAAAGTGATGGACATAATAAGAGATAAGGAAGGCTACTTCATAATACTAAAGGGAGCAATCCAACAAGAAGAAATAACTCTGGTAAACATATACACACCCAATACAAGAGAACCTAGATACATAAAAAAACTTCTGGAGGATATCAAGGGAGATATTGACAGCAATACAGTCATAGTAGTGGACTTTTTAAAAATATATCTTATTGATATTTTTACAGAGAGGAAGGGAGAGGGATAGAGAGTTAGAAACATCAATGAGAGAGAAACACCGATCAGCTGCCTCCTGCACACCTCCTACTGGGGATGTGCCTGCAACCAAGGTACATGCCCTTGACTGGAATTGAACCTGGGACCTTTCAGTCTGCAGGCTGATGCTCTATCCACTGAGCCAAACCAGTTAGGGCAGTAGTGTACTTTTATACCCCACTAACACCACTGGACAAATCCTCTAAATAAAATCAGCAAAGAAACGTCAATCCTAAATGACTCACTAGATCAGGTGGAATTAATTGACATCTTCAGAACATTCACCCCAAAGCCATAGAATATACATTCTTCTCAAGTGCACATGGGTCATTTTCAAAGATAGACCATATATTGGGTCACAGGCAAAGTCTCTTCAAATTCAAGAAGATAGAAATCATATCAAGCATCTGCTCAGATCACAATGGCATAAAACTGGAAATCAGTTTGTGTCATAGCTATCAGTCGAACGGTCAAATGGTTGGTCGAACAGTCGAATGGTCGGACACTTAGCATATTAGCCTTTTATATATATAGATAGGTAAGAAGATTTGTGAAAATTGTAGAAAAATTTGTTAAATGATGTGAAGTTAACAAAAGTTTGTGAAGGTTTTTATGTTATCAAAAAAATTTTATTTTTTCTCTGTAAAAATTAGTAATTTGAATTAAATATATGATCTTTATGTATATTGTCTTTAGGTGATATGTGTTTTTCTGTGTTTTAAATATGGGGAATTTTCAGCCTCTGGATGGAATTACCAGGATATAATCTTTTATTTGCCTAAAAAATTAAATATATAAATTAAGAAAATCCTATAGTCTGGACAAAATATTTAATATTAAAACTGTTTTTACATTTGATTAATGTATTTTAGAGTTATTACCATAAAATATGTGTCTGTTTTATCTAGACTTGAAAAGAGTTTATGATATAATCTTTTGGTTAAGTATAATAGACAACCTTCCAAAGTATAAATTTTAAAAGAATTTTTAACTGAGAAATGACTTTGAGTCATTCCAATGGGCCCAGGAATACCTCAAGGATTTGTTTTCTCTTCTTATAAAATAAATGTCCTATATAATAAAAGCCTAATATGCAAACCGACCAAATGGCAGAATGATAGGTTGGCAGGGGGGTGAGGGTTGTTGAGTGGGTGGCACCAGGCCAGCCAAGGCAAGTGCCAGCGGGCAGAGGGAGGGGGCAGTGATCGGAGGGGCAGTGACCGGCAGCAGTGGGGTGATGGGGAAGTGGGGCCGGCCACTCGCCAGCCGGCACCATCCCCTGGTCGCCTCTCACAGAGGGAGGCCACCAGCAGCCAACAGCAGGGTGGCAGCAATGGGGGGGTGGGGCTGGCCACTCACCAGCTGGTGCTGTCCCCTGATTGGCCCTCCAGTCACCTCCTGCAGAGGGAGGCCAGATGGCAGCTGGGGACCAGTACTAAGCTGTCAGTTGAACATCCCCCGAGGGCTCCTGGACTGTGAGAGGGTTCAGGCTGGGCTGAGGGACCCCCCCCCCCAGTGCACAAATTTTTGTGCACCAGGCCTCTAGTTTTTAAAATAAATTAAGTTGATTTAATATATTTGAAATTACATGGGAAGCTTTGTCCAATAAAAATTTCTAATGATAACTATGTTATATGTGTATATATATAATTTATCAAAATGGATGTTCTAGAAATTTCAGTCTGCTCCAGAAAGGAACTTGCAAAGATTCAGAGTCAAGTTCAAACAGGAAATTCTCAGGGTTAACAGGTGTCCAATCAGTGCTACAGAGCAAGCCAAGAGTGATGGTTACCTGTGGGGGCACCTAGCACTAATACTTCAGACATTGGGAGTCTATGAATTATTTCTAATGCTCAATGCATACTTCACATAAGCCATGTGCAATGCTTTAAAATTTTACATACTATTTGTTCTTTATATGTTGAAATTATATATTGAATCTATATAGAGATAGACTTTATGTTATTCTATATGTCATTTTACAGTAACTATTATTGACCAATAAATTGTTATTTTGGAATGTCATAACTTATAGAAAAGCAAAATTTTTTATCAGTTGCATTATAATCAAATCTATAACCACGCCGCTTTAAGTTTTGTCATTTATAGGCAGTCATTGTTTTACTCTGATGCATTTGCAGATATTTTACATCTTTAGAAAAATCCATGCAAAGGATTCTGACTTACTCTAAATTACAGGTTTCTAAGCAGGTCATATCTTTGAACTGGATGAAGATTTATAGGACTCTAAGGAATAACTGAATGCATAAAAAATACTGGCAAACACAAATCAGAATAAACACAAATGGTTATGGAAATAAATGGATTGAGCATAATTATTATTCTTATGACTGTTTAAAATATTGCTGGTTTCTAAAATCCTTTTGTTTTCCAAATATAAGGAAAACTAAAAATAAGACATTCTGCATTATTATATAAAATGATAAATTAGTAACATTCATTACACAGTATTCCCATGAGACAAAGATTTCAAAGACCATAACTTATAACCAGGGGATTTTTATCCATTGGGAAAGATTCTCTCCAACTATGTTAAAAGGAACCTTACTTAATCAGGTACCTAACAATGAATGGACACTACCTGTCTGACACAACCCTCCATGTGCAGTGGAAATCAAAGTTTTTCAGGATGAGAAGCTGCAAACCATAGAGGCAGACAGCTATCCCAAAATGACTACACAGACTGTATGTTTATATATTGATGCTGCTCAAACCTTGTTCTTATATCACCTAATTGTTATTGATTGAATGTATATAAAATAATTTTTATATTGTTACTAGAGGCCTGGTGCACAAAATTCATGTGCACAAATATTGTTACTAGGCCTGGCCTGCGATCAGGGCCATCTTCCCCAGCTGCCCGCAGCTGGCCCTGCCCCCCACTGCCACCCAGACCCGGTTCCCTGTTCACCATCGGTTGATCGGTGCCTGACAGCCAGGGGAAGGGACTGAGACAGGCAGGCTGTTCCCACCCACTCACCAGCCCGGCCCCTGCTATGGGTTGCCCTCTGTGTGTGGGGAGACTGGCGGGGTGGGGGCCTTGGCTTGGTGCTGCCCACATCCCCTAACACCCACTCCCAGTTCCCTGTTCACCATCAGGCAATTGAAGGCTGCTGGTCGGGGAAAGGGACTGAGAGGTGGTCAGTGCACCTCATAGTGACTGGTCCAGCGGTTGTTTTGGTCATTCTCCTGTTAGGGTCAATTTGCATATTACCCTTTTATTATATCGGATAGAGGCCTGGTGCACAGGTGAGGACTGGCTGGCCTGCCCTGATGAGGGACCCGGATTGGGGTAGGAGTCCCTGCTGAGGGGCAGGCCCGGCCTAAGTGAGGGGCCATGGACAGTTTACAGGCCGGCCACTCCCCCGATCAGGATGGGGGTCCCTGCTGAGAGGCGGGGCTGGCCTGGGCGAGGGGCCACTGATGTTTTGCAGGCTGGCCACGCCCCCAATCAGGGTGGGCGTGTCCACTGGGGGGCAGGGCTGGTCTGGCATAGGGGCCACCGTCATTCTGGTCTCTGGTCATTCTGCTATTTCGGTCACTGGGCTTTTATTATATAGGATTATCTTCTATTTGGCTTTCCTAGTGGAAATAATATCTGTCTCCCTAGTTATTAAATATGAAAAATTTAACTTGTGTACCGGCTAATCTGGCCAAACATATTATTTTTTTAATTGTTAAATATATATTGTTGAAAATATTACATATGTCCCCCTTTCCCCCACATTGACCCATTCCAGCCTGCCCTACCCCCCACCCCAGGCCTTCACCACCCTATTGTCAGTGTCCATGTGTTATATATATATACTAGAGGCCCGGTGCACAAAAATTTGTGCACTCAGGGGGAAGGGGGGTCCCTCAGCCCGGCCTGTGCCCTCTTGCAGTCTGGGACCCCTCGGAAGATAACGACCTGCTGGCTTAGGCCTGCTCCCGGGTGGAAGAGGGCAGGCCTAATCCACAAAAATTTCACTCAGGGGGAAGGGGGGTCCCTCAGCCCGGCCTGTGCCCTCTTGCAGTCTGGGACCCCTCGGAAGATAACGACCTGCTGGCTTAGGCCTGCTCCCGGGTGGAAGAGGGCAGGCCTAATCCCCAGGTTCAGCCCCTGGTCGGGCTCAGAGCAGTGCTGATTGGGGAGTTGGAGCGCCGCCCCCTGTCATGCACAGAGCAGGGTCGATCAGGGGGTTGGGGAGCTCCCCCCTGTCACACACAGAGCAGGGCCGATCAGGGGGTTGAGGAGCCCCCCCCTGTCACTCACAGAGTAGGGCCGATAGGGGAGTTGGGGCACCGCCCCCTGTCACACTCAAGGCAGGGTCAATGGGGAGGTTGTGGCGCCACCCCCTGTCATGCACAGAGCAGGGTCGATCAGGGGGTTGGGGAGCTCCCCCCTGTCATGCACAGAGCAGGGTCGATCAGGGGGTTGGGGAGCTCCCCCCTGTCATGCACAGAGCAGGGTCGATCAGGGGGTTGGGGAGCTCCCCCCTGTCATGCACAGAGCAGGGCCAATCAGGGTGTTGGGGCGCTGCCCCCTGTCACTCACAGAGGAGGGCCCATCAGGGGTTTGCGGCTCCGTACCCTGTCATGCACAGAGCAGGGTCGATCAGGGGGTTGGGGAGCTCCCCCCTGTCA
>NW_005356087.1:260124-262204 GCF_000412655.1 Myotis brandtii
ACACTGCCCAGCCTTCCCTCTGAGTTTCTGAGTCTGTTCTATGATTCTATGTCTGGGATCTATTTTGTTCATCAGCTTATTTTGTTCATTAGATTTCATATATGAGTGAGATAATGTGATACTTGTCTTTCTCTAACTGACTTATTTTGCTTGGCATAATACTCGCCAGGTCTCTTCATGTTGTCTCAAAGGATAAGAGATCCTTCTTTTTACTGCTGCATTGTATTCCATGTTACCACATCAATTCATCTACTGATGGGCACTTAGATTGTTTCCAGATATTAGCTATTGTAAATTGTGCTGCTATGAACATAGGGATGCATACATTCTTTATGATTGGTGTTTTGAGTTTCTTAGAATATATTCCTTGAAGTGAGATCACTGGGTCAAATGAGAGTTCCATATTTAATTTTTTGAGGAAAGTCCATACTGCTTTCCACAGTGTCTCCACCAGTCTGCGTTCCCACCAGCAGTGTACGAGGGTTCCCTTTTCTCCACATCTTCACCAGCACTTTACATTTGTTAATTTGTTGATGGTAGACATTCTGACAGGTATGAGGTGATACCTCCTTGCCATTTTAATTTGCATCTCTCTGATGATCAGTGACTTTCAGCATTTTTTTTCATATATTTCTTGGTCACCTGAATGTCTACTTTGGACAAGTGTCTATTTAGGTCTTTTGCCCATTTTTTAATTGGATTGTCTTCCTTTTGTTAAGTTGTATGAGTTCCTTATTTATTTGGATATTAACCCTTTATCAGATGTGTCACTGCAAAATGTGTTCTCCCATACAGTGGGTTTACTTTTTGTTTTGTAAATGGTTTCTTTTGCTTTGCAGAAGCTTTTTATTTTCATGTAGTCCCTTTTGTTTATTTCCCCCATAATTCCCTTTGCCCTGGGAGATGTACCCATAAACATATTGCTGCAAGAGAAGTCTGATATATTGCTGCCTATGGTTTCTTCTATGATTTTTATGGTTTCACGACTTACATTTAAGTCATTTATCCATTTTGAGTTTATTCTTGCATATGGTGTAAGTTGGTGGGTTTTTTTTTGCATGTATCTGTCCAATTTTCCCAACACCATTTATTGAAGAGACTGTCTTTACTTTATTGTATGTTCTTGCCTCTTTTGTCAAATATTAATTGAGTATAATGACTTAGGTTAATTTCTGGGTTTTCTGTTCTGTTCCATTGATCTATAGGCCAGTTACTGTGCCAATACCAGGCTGTTTTGAGTACAGTGGCTTTGTAATATAACTTGATGTCTGGTATTGTAATTTTTCCAACTTTGTTCTTCTTGCTGTGGGTACTTGGGGTCTTTCTTGCTTCCATATAAATTTTTGGAGTATTTGTTCTAGATATGTGAAATAAGTCAAAGATTTTGAAAGTGTGCTACCAATATTATTTACGTGTCCATGTAACTTAGGGGGAAATCATGTGATTTCTGTATTTTTCTGTATGTGTGTGTCTTATCTTGGAACTGAATATCACAGACTTACACCTATTATGACTCTCTCTTTATGTAAAAGCAATAATGGCAAATTTCTCTTCCATGAATATAGAACTTCCATGAAATGTTCCAAAGGTTGAGCTTTTACTGCAGTGAAAGTTACAGGAAACATTTTTATCAGATCCTACTTTATTAACTTTCTGGCAAATTTAGCTGGTACATTATAACATGTAAATTGTATTGTATATGTTTATACATATATTGCACATCACACATGATTTTTTTTAGCATCTCTGTACTGGTTAGTTTTGCAGTGTGAGGATATGGTAACATATTGCATTTCAGTCTTTATGTAAATCAAGTTTCATTGCTGCTCTGTGAAACGCTTTTGTATTTGGCTGTTATATCCTATCTAATAAAAGACAAAGATGCAAATTGACCATACTTTTATTACACCCACCAGCCAATCAGAGCGATATGCAAATTAACCGCCAACAAAGATGGCGGCTAATTTGCATACTTCAGGCAGGGCAGGACAGGGGGAGCCGCCATCCAGGCCCCTGTGTGTGGCCCCGGCTGGCGGGGCTCCGGCGGGCATGGTGATTGCGGGGGCCCCACCCCATGTGC
>NW_005356087.1:262921-267505 GCF_000412655.1 Myotis brandtii
GCAAGCAGGCTGGCAGGGGGGGTAGTTGGGGTGAGCACACTGGTACGGGGGGCAGTTTGGGGTGATCAGGCTGGCGGGGGGGCATTCGGGGGCGAGTAAGCTGGCACTGGGAGGAAGTTGGGGGCAAGCAGGTTGGCAGGCAGAGTGGTTAGGGGCAATCAGGCAGGCAGACAGGTGAGTGGTTAGGAGCCAGCAGTCCCAGATTGTGAAAGGGATGTTTGACTGCCAGTTTAGGCCCGATCCCTGTAAACCAGCAGTAGGACATCCTTCCAGGGGTCCCAGGAGAGTGTGCAGGCCGGGCTGAGGGACACTCACCCCTCACCCCCAAGTGCACAAATTTTTGTGCACTGGGCCACTAGCATATTTTATAAAATTTAATATGCTTCAGCTGCTTTTTCATTTTAGAATAGTAGTATTTAGGACCATTAATTCAGCTCATGTCATTTACGTTTGTATATCTTGGAAATGGATCCCATTCATTAAGTATGAAGGTTCACACAGGACAAAAAGAATCTAAACTTATCAGTAGGTTTATTTATTGAAGGCATAGTGCCATCTGGTGGAAGAAAAAAATTCAGAGGACAGATACAAAGCAGTGTCCCCACTTATTACAGAAGGATGCTGTGAAAAGACAAAGGCTGGTAGGAAAGTAGAGATAAATTGTCATTTCTTAACTATCAACTGTCATTTTGTTGGTAAAAACAAGGTTGTAAAGGGAAGAGTTAAATATTTGCTACAGGAGTGCTACAAACCATGCTGTCATGAAGTATCTCAGCTGGAGAAATTATTTGATCCTCTTAATCTCCATGCCTTGCTTCAATTATTTATTTGCCTTTCATTAATTTCTTCATCCATTAATTTAACAACTATCTGTAAGGCACTGTTCTAAGCTAGAAGACAACCTTCACATCATGAAATATATTTTGGTGGAAGGACATGGATTACAAACAAATATTTTAATGGGTATATTAAATGCTTCAAAGAAAAAATTAAGCAGGGCAGGACTTCTGGGAATGCTAAATGGAGGAAGGGTTGAAAGAAAGTGCCCCCAAAGCCATAAGAGTGTCTAAATATCCCTAAGTTTTGTCAATGTGCAAAACAGTGATTTACAGTTACACTATGGTTAATGTATCTTTTATAATGTCTTATTCATAAAGGCCTTTTATAAGACAGAAGTAGATTGGGATCTTGAATGACAGGTATAATCACCGAGGATCAATGCAATCTACCTAATCAGCTCTGTAGAACAACAGTAGGCTAACCATGAAATCTAATTTATAAGTCTCTAAATATGATTTACTATACCTGCATTCTTTACTTTGTTGTTTTCCCTATATTAAAATAGTTTAAATATCTTTCTTTTTTATTCATTCATTTATTTATTTTTTAATTCTCACTTGATGTGTGTATTTATTTTTTATTTTATTTTTATTTATTAATGTGTTTATTTTACTTTTTATATTTTTATTTTTAAAATTTTTTCAGTTTTTTTAATTTCAAGAAAAATGATTTTAAATATAATAAGGTTACATGTAATAAACACCAATTATTCAAGAAAAATGTTCTTACATATAATAATATTACATGCAATATACATTAATATCCTATCTAATAAAAGACAAATAGGGTAATTAACCGTACCTCCGATACGCTTCCCATTGGCTAATCAGGATGATATGCAAATTAACTGCCAACCAAGATGGCGGTTAACCGCCAACAAAGATGGCGGCTAATTTGCATACTGCAGGCAGGGTGGGACAGCGCCATCCTGCCTGCCCCACTGCCATCTGGGCCTGCTATCTGCGACCCGGGTGGCAGCCGACCCGTATGGGACCCGACCCAGGGCTGGCGGGTGGGACCACAGCGATCCGCCACTGGCCATGCCCACAAACGGCTCTCCTGCACCGATCTGCCACCGGCCACGCCCACAAACGGCCCAAGAGCTGAGCGTGAACTATGCAGCCAGGAGAGGGGCGAGGGGCTGCTGAGAGCAGGGTGGGAACTTCCCGGGGTTTACGTCAGGCAGCCCAGAGCGGAGTGCGAACTATCCCCACCGGTAGCTGCTTGCTCATTCACTTACTTGCTCATTCATTCACTCATTCACTCACTCATTATTCACTCACTCAGCAAACCCTCTCAGGTCCCTGGCACCAGGCCAGGCACTGAAGGTGAAGCAGGATAAGACAGAGCTATGTCCTCAAGATGTTAGTAATTCAGTATGCGGCCAGGAGAGGGGCGCCAGGCGCTGGGAGCAGGGCGGGAACTTTCCTGGGGTGGGCTTCAGGCAGCTGGGAGTGGGGCCGGAACTTCTGCCGTGTTGCCACGGCAATGCGGCAGAAATTCCCGCCCCTTAGCTGCTTGCTCATTCACTTAATCACTCATTCATTCACTCATTCACTCACTCATTATTCACTCACTCAGCAAACCCTCTCAGGTCCCTGGCACCAGGCCAGGCACTGAAGGTGAAGCAGGATAAGACAGAGCTATGTCCTCAAGATGTTAGTAATTCAGTAGGGCAAAGCAGGCACATGAACGAGGCAGTTGTATGCACAGAGGCAGTGTACTGGGTTCGGTGAGGGCTGTAACTAACGCCGACTTTGTTCTCTTGATAAAATGGGGTCTCCGGAGCCAGGCCGCCCCAAGCCTGTAGGCCTGTGCCTAGGCCAGGAGTGGCCGGGGTCCCGGAACATGACAGAGGGTGCAGGTCGGGCTAAGGGGTCTGGCCCCACCCCTCACCCTCACCATTGAATGCACAAATTTTTGTGCACTGGGCTACTAGTATCAAGAATAAAAGGATTTTAAGTATAATAATATTACCAACACTGTACTAACATAGTATGATATCACAAAAGTTGTAGGAAATATTAAAAATCTGCAAATAACAGGATTACTTCTATTACATTCTAGAACAGTGGTTCTCAACCTTCCTAATGCCACGACCCTTTAATACTGTTCCTCATGTTGTGGTGACCCCCAACCATAAAATTATTTTCATTGCTACTTCATAACTGTAATTTTGCTACTGTTATGAATCATAATGTAAATATCTGATATGCAGGATGTATTTTCATTGTTACAAATTGAACATAATTAAAGCATAGTGATTAATCACAAAAACAATATGTAATTATATATGTGTTTTCCGATGGTCTTAGGCGACCCCTGTGAAAGATCATGATATTTATCTTTCTCCAACTGGCTTATTTCACTTAGCATGATGCTTTTAAAGTCTATTTTGTTGGATATGAGTATTGCTACTCCAGCTTTTTTTTTCTTTTACATTTGCATGGAATTTTTTTTTTTTCATCCTGTGTGTGTCTTTTGTTTTGAGGTGGATCTCTTGTAGACAGGTTATAGTTGGGTCATGTTTTTATATCCATTCAGCTACCCTACACCTTTTGATTGGAGCATTCCCTTCTGGCCTATAGAGTTTCTGATGAGAAATCAGGTGTCAGCCTTATGTGAGCTCCTTTGTAGGTAACAGTTTTCTTTTCTCTTGCTGCCTTTAAGATTCTCTGTTTGTATTTAATTTTTGGCATTTTAATTATGATGTGTCTGGGCGTGGGTCTGTTTGGGTTTTTCTTGTTTGGGGTTCTCTGAGCCTCCTGAACTTGTGTGACTTTTTCCTTTACCAGGTTAGGGTAGTTTTTACTATTATTTCTTCAAACACCTTCTCTATTCCTTTCTCCCTTTCTACCTCTTCTGGCCCACCTACTACTCTAATATTGTTACATTTCACATTGTCCCACAGCTCCCTTAAGCTGTCCTCCTGTTTTTTAATTGTTTTTTCTTTTTGGTTCTCTAGTTGAGTGATATTTTCACCTCTGTCTTCTAATTCACTGATTTGATCCTCAGCTTCCCCTAATCTGCTGTGTATTCCTTCCAATGTGTTATTTATTTGTATTATATCATTCTTTATCTCAGACTGTTCTTTTTTTATAGTTACTATATCTTTTTTCATACTGTTGAGCATTTTTACCATCATTACTCTGAACTCTGTTTCAGATAAATTTCTTATCTCTGCTTCATTTATCTCTTCTGGAGAATTTGCTAGTTCTTTCATTTGGGGCTTGTTTCTTTCTTTCCTCATTTTGGTTGTCTATTTGGGTTTGTGACTATGTTTTAGGTAGATCTTCTATACCTCTCAATCTCTAGTGCAGTGTTAAAGGCTGTTTCTGACTAATTAGATCAAGCAAAGATTCAAAGCCTCCAGAGACCACCTCTGACTACAGACTAATAGGATTGCAACTTGAATTGCCCCAAGGTAGTTGTACTCAGGTGTGGTGAGAGTTTTTTCAACAGGGTGGGGCAGTTGCTTCTGCCTGGAGGATAATTCTTATTTTTAATCTCTTAAGTGGCCTCAGGGCAAGGTATTTTCCAATAGGGCGTGTCCACTGTCTGCCCCCCGCACCCCGGGCAAGGCAGATGTCTATGTGGGAAAGATGTCCTCCGCTGTGTGAGGGAATTACTCAGCCCAGGAAACTTGGGATGTCTGCCTTCTGAGCTCTGTCCCCTGAGTCCCCAGTCCTGGGTTCTGCTCTCACAGCTCCAGTCCACTTCACCCTTCCTCTGCCAGAGCACAAG
>NW_005356087.1:267731-268852 GCF_000412655.1 Myotis brandtii
TGCCCAGCCAGCCCTTTCACACCTCTGCCCCTCCTACCAGTCTCTATGTGGTCTCCACCTTTGGTCCTTGGGTATCAGGGTTCTCTCCTGTGAGTTTTCCATTGATTATTCAGGAAGCTTTTCCCTATTTCAGTTGTCATTCCAGCTTGTTCCTGGGAGCATGGAAGGAAGAGAGAAAGAGAGAGAGAGATGTGAGAAACATCAATTGGTTGCCTCTCTTACATGCACCACATGGGGACCAAAGAAGCAGCCTAGGATGTGCTGTGTCTGGGAATCAAACCCATGACCCTCCAACCAACTGAGCGACACTGGCCAGGGCTAGATATCTTTATTTTGACATTGACAAAATCATTAAGAAAAAATATACTAGTAAATTGCCTGATTTTTAAATGTATAATTCTTATGTCTGGTATCTACAGGATAGATTTACTTTTGTGTTTTCACCTTATAAATCTTCTAAATAAGAATATAACTGAATATTTTTTAAGTATTAAGAATAAAGATACTAAATAGCAAAACAAAAGATGCTATGAATAACTTTAGCATGGTATCATTCATAAAGAACATCATTATCTAATAATGTTAGAACTTGTTTATTAGAATTTATTTGTAACTAGGTCCATTACTTGCTAGAACTCAGAATAAAATGAATAAACATTGAATATTTGGGGGTTTAGTTTCATTGTGAATTTGTTTATTTCTTGTGTTGTTCATGCATTTTAAGATATGCCATGTAGCCGAAACCGGTTTGGCTCAGTGGATAGAGCGTCGGCCTGCGGACTGAAAGGTCCCAGGTTCGATTCCGGTCAAGGGCATGTACCTGGGTTGTGGGCACATCCCCAGTGGGAGATGTGCAGGAGGCAGCTGATCGATGTTTCTCTCTCATCGATGTTTCTAACTCTCTATCTCTCTCCCTTCCTCTCTGTAAAAAATCAATAAAATATATTTTAAAAAAATTTAATGCAAACACTCCCAGTCCACTACACTGTTCTTCCCACCTAATACCCAATTACCTCCTCCCTGAAAAACAAATCTAAGATACATTTTCATTTTACTGCAAGCACTTTATGCATTCACTCATTCTACAGTGTCATTCAACTATACAGTGGGGCCTTGACTTA
>NW_005356087.1:270601-279054 GCF_000412655.1 Myotis brandtii
GAGGGTGGGGTGGGAACTGGGTGGAGGGGAGTTATGGTGGGAAAAAAGAGGAACCAATGTAATAATCTGAACAATAAAGATTTAATTAAAAAAAGAAAGATATGCCATGTAGAGAGCATGGTATTAGGAACCAGACATTCTGAAGTAAATTCTTATCTTGCCCACTAATTATAATATTGTAATTGGAAACAATTCAAGTCGTATCTTTGTGTCCAGAAATGACAATAAAATTTCATACTGCTTAATGGAGATGATATAGATCCAGGAGTTAGAAAAACTTGGGTTCTAATCTCAGCTGTGCCACATACCAGCTGTATGACATTGGGAATATACTCAATCTGTCTATGCTGTAATTCCCCCATTTTCAAAGTAATAATATATGATGTATAGTAATATAATAATAATTTAAAAATCAGAGTATAATAAGGTTTGAATTAGATATTGTATATAATTTTTTAGCAAATTTTTGAATAGACTATAATAAATAAAGTTTAATTCTTTTTTTGCTGTAAGTTGTGGTTGAAAGAGATAACAGTGTATAACCACTTATAAATAACTAGAGGGCCAGTGCACAAAATTCATGCACGGGTAGGGTCCCTAGGCCTGGCCGGTGATCAGGGCCAATCAGGGCCTTCCGGCTGCCGGCTGGGGCCTCCCTTCCCTGGCTTCTGGCTGCCAACCGGGGCCTTCCTTTGTTCCGCGGTGCCTCCTGGTGGTCAGCGCTTATCGTAGTGAGTGATAGGTCTCCTGGTTGAACTCTCATGGGAACAATTTGCATATTGGGCATATATATATAAATACAAAGCAATGTTAATTTAGCATTGATATGACGATAACACTGCACCAGCAATATTATATATATACCCAAAACATATCCTCTATATTTTCTAATCATCAAAATAAAGCTAAAAAAAAATTTCTAAGGAAATGGAGTGGAGAATTAATTCTTCACCTAGAAAATGTCCTAATTCATTACTAAAAAAATAAATAAATAAACAAAAGAGTTCATAATATTTTTAAGTAGGGTAACCTCAGTGTCAATTTCTCCTAAAATAAGTGGGGAGGCTGAACACATATTTACAGTAGAGAGAATATGTTTCTCTTGACCAATAAGAAATCTTCCCCTGTACACATTCACTCTCAGAGAAACCCCTCTCTTTGATTCTTGTTGATGGTTTCTACCTCTCTTCTTGTGCTGTTGTAGTTCACATAAGTTGTTTATAGTTCTCACTGAGTTTTTTTAAATTTCTTCATTGATTAAGATATTACATATGTATCCTTATCCCCCAAATACCCTCCAACCCCACCCCCCACTCATGGCCTCACCCCCCTGTTGTCTGTGTCCATTAGTTAGGCTTATATACATGCATACAAGTCCTTTGGTTGATTTTTCACCCTTACCCCCACCCTCCCCTACCTTCCCTCTGAGGTTTGATGGTCTAATCAATGCTTCTCTGTCTCTGGATCTGTTTTTGTTCATCAGTATATGTTGTTCATTATATTCCATAAATGAGTGAGATCATGTGATATTTATCTTTCTCTGACTGGCTTATTTCACTTAGCATAATGGTCTCCAGTTCCATCCATGCTGTTGCAAATGGTAAGAATTCCTTCTTTTTTACAGCAGAGTAGTGTTCCACTGTGTAGATGTACCACAGTTTTTTAATCCACTCATCTGCTGATGGGCACTTAGGCTGTTTCCAAATCTTAGCTATGGTGAATTGTGCCACTATGAACATAGGGGTGCATATATCCTTTCTGATTGGTGTTTCTGGTTTATTGGGATATATTCCTAGAAGTGGGATCACTGGGTCAAATGGGAGTTTCATTTTTTATTTTTTGAGGAAACTTCATACTGTTCTCCACAGTGGCTACACCAGTCTGCATTCCCACCAACAGTGCACCAAGGTTCCTTTTTCTCCGCATCCTCACCAGCACTTGTTGTTTGTTGATTTGTTGATGATAGTCATTCTGATAGGTGTGAGATGGTACTGCATTGTTGTTTTGATTTGCATCTCTCGGATGATTAGTGACTTTGAGCATGTTTTCATATGTCTCTTGGCTTTCTGAATGTCCTCTTTTGAAAAGTATCTATTTAGGTCCATTGCACATTTTTTGTTTGGGTTGTTTATCTTCCTTTTGTTAAGTTGCGTGAGTTCCCTGTAAATGTTGGAGATTAAACCCTTATCGGTGATAACATTGGCAAATATGTTCTCCCATGCAGTGGGCTTTCTTGTTGTTTTGTTGATAGTTTCTTTTGCTATGCAAAAACTTTTTATTTTGATGTAGTCCCATTTGTTTATTTTCTCTTTAGTTTCCATTGCCCTAGGAGCAGTATTAGTGAAGAAATTGCTTCAGCATATGTCTGAGATTTTGCTGCCTATGGATTCCTCCAGAACTTTTATGGTTTCCCATCTTATGTTTAAGTCCTTTATCCATTTTGAGTTTATTTTTGTGCATGGTGTAAGTTGGTGGTCTAGTTTCATTTTTTTGCTTGTATCTGTCCAATTTTCCCAACACCATTTATTGAAGAGACTGTCTTCACTCCATTGTATGTTCATACCTCCTTTTTCAAATATTAATTGAACATAGTCTCACTGAGTTTTTTGAACACCCTCATAGTCATTACTTTAAATTCTTTATCTGACAAATTAATTGCCTCCATCTTATTTAGTTTCTTTTGTGGTGATTCATCCTTTTCTTTTGTTTGGAGATTGTTTCTTTGTCTCTCATTTTTGCTCCCCTTGTATTTGTTTGTAATCAAACTGCTATGCCTCCCAGACTTTGTGGGGTCATCTTATGCAGTAGGTGTTCTGTGGGACCCAGTGGTGTAATCTCAGATCTCTTGAGCTAAGTGCTCTAGGAAAGCCCCTTGTTTGAGTTGTTTGGGGTTCTCCTGTTGTAATTGGGTCTTAGTCCCATTTATGGGTGGAATCTCCTCTTAGGCTGGCTGATTATGAAGCTCACCCCCGAAAACGTCATGCAAACTGTTGTGGAGGTGAGAGGGTTAACTTGAAATGCAGACAGACAGGGCAGTGGAAAACAAAGGCCTGTGGAACATAGGCAGGGGCAGACATGGCAGTTTGAGCAAGCCTAATCACAGGAACCAACCACGCAGAAATAATAAAATGTTTCTGGACTCAAAATGGAAGGGATGGGAAAACAAGGGAGCGCCTGCAGCAACAAGGTGAACGAAGGCATAGAAACAGAGAAAGCTCAGCATATGAACAGAGAAAGAACATAGAAACAGGGAAAGCTCAGGTCTGTTACTTGGCAAAAACAAATGAAGGAATCAATCAGGTGATGACACAGATGGATATAGAAACAGGTTTGTAGCAAATATATACTCATGAATTACAAGGTTTGAGGTGGGGCATCCCATTATTGCCCCCCCCCCATGAGGGAATTATGAATCTGCTTGTAATACATGTAATACATTTTTCACACTTTTGCTTAAATCTTCTGGTCCTCAGAGCTCATTCTTTGAGACATGACCCCAGGGAAAATTCTCGGCTCACCATTCCAGTTATCAGAGGTGCTGACAGTAGAGAACAAAATACAACACCACAAAACATGAAAGAAAATAAATAAAACAAAAATATGCAGAAGACCCTATAACAATAAAAGCAACCACCAGCGAATTAGGAAAGAGAAAAGAGAGCAGGAGTGATAGAAGGAAAGAAAGAAAAAATGTGAGGAGAGAAAAAATGGAGCGGGGGAATGAATATGAAGAGGCAGAGATGAAATAAAGAAAATAAGAATAATGGATAAGGGAGCAGGGGAAGAAAAATTGTTTAAAATAAAAGAGAAAAATTTTTGAAAAAGAAAATAGAGGCGAAAGTAGATAGACCCAAAATAAGAAAAGGAAGTAAATATAAGAAAGCAGGAGAAAAAGAAGAAAAAACTGAGTAGGAAAGGAGAAGAGAAAAATTGGATATATGAACAAAATAATAGAAACTAAAATAATAACAAATCAATTAAGCAGATAGATAAGATGAAAAAAGAAAGGTAAGAGGAAAAAAAGAGAAAAAAGTGAAGTGGTATTTATCTCCACTCAATTTAGTGCCTCCTGGGAGCTCCCTTTGATGACTGTGGCTGACTGTTCTGTCTGCCAATTCTGAGCTTCCCGAGAGATACTTAAGTGCTAACCACTGTCAGAAACTGTTCTTTGACTTTCAGTAACCTGCTTGAAGCTCCAAGCAACCTACAGTTTGTCTATCTCCACAGGACTTGGCTGCACATGGGAGGGGCCAAGCTGCCCTCTAAAGTAGGTTTGTTAGCAGCATGGGACCCAGGGCTTCCTCAGATTTCCTGGGTATCACCTCCACCTACGTTTGCTTGCTAACCAGCTGTCAATCTTAATCACTAAAAAGTCTGTTTCTGACAGGGCTTTAGGTGAAATCAGGAGCCTAGACCTCTGGGTCTCCTGAGAGGGGAGGAGCTGTTCATATTTCAGGGAAAGTGGTGGGTGTGTTTTCCTGTCCCAGAGCTACTCTTCTGAGAGGGGCCCAGAATATTATGATGCTCTCAGCTGGGCAGAGATCCTCCTATGGGATCAACTGTAATACTGGAGTTTCTATAAGCTCTCCTGTGCAGGGGAGGAAGCACCAGTCAGGTTCCCAGGATAGTGGGGTGGATGGCCCCACCCCCAACCCAGTCACAGATGCTCCCTGAGACTGTTCAAATTCCCAGGCTTGGCCTCTGTGGCTATCTCCTTTGCAGGCTGTGGTAGGCAGGGCTTCTGAGGGTGGGGAAGGCTGTGTTACCTAGGGTAGGTTTTGTTTTTTTAAAATATATTTTTATTGATTTCAGAGAGGAAGGCAAAGAGGGAGAGATATAGAAACAGATATAGAGATATATATAGAGAGAGAATCATTGATCGACTACCTCCTGTACATCCCCTACTGGGGTTTGAGCCCGAAACCCCGGCATGTGTCCTTGACTGGAATCAAACCTGGGACCCTTGAGTCCACAGGCCAATACTCTATCCACTGAGCAAAACCAGCTAGGGCCCTAGGATGAGTTTTTATCCTTTTCCTTCACTGGGGCTACTGGGAGTGCCTCGTTTCTCTCAGGAAAAAATGACCATTTCGGTTTGGGGGAGGTAAGACCAAATGCAGGACTCCCAGATGCTGCTTTTCCACATCTCCCCCCTATGCTTCTCACCCCAGCCTCTCCTTGGCACTCAAATCTGCACCATCCTCTCTGTACCAAAGCCTCGAATAAATAGCTGCAAATGAAAAACCCATGTTCTGGGTTTAAAACAACAACAACAAAAACATAAACTGAGGCTTTCTCTCCAACAGGCTCTTGTCTACCCGCTCCAGACTATCTGGCACCAGAGTGAGGAGGGCTCCACAGGCTGGGAACCTTGTGGCTGGGTGTTACATGGGAAACTGGTCTTGGCTCTGTGCTCTGGGCTGTGGAGCCCAGCCTGGTTCCAGAACTCTATCTTCTGAGGGAAAAGACCCCCCTCATACAGATCCCTCCTCACTCTTTTTTAAAAAATATATATTTTTATTGATTTCAGAGAGGAAGGGAGAGGGAGAGAGAGATAGAAACATCAATGATGAGAAAGAATCATTGACTGACTGCATCCTGCACACCCCCTACTGGGGATTGAGCTCGCAACCTGAGCATGTGTCCTTGACTGGAATCGAACCCGGGACCCTTGAGTCCACAGGCCAATGTTCTAGCCACTGAGCCAAACCGGCTAGGGCCCTCCTCACTCTTGACCTGCTGCCTATGGAAGGGTGCGACCTCACCCTTCCTAGCAATCTCCATGTTCTTCTATGATACAGGTCTCTTCCTCACCTGGACCTCAGTTGGTAATTTCAGGTGTATGCTCCCCACTTTAGTTTTATTTCCAGTCTGGTCCTGGGAAAAAGTGAAGAAAGGTCTGCCTATTTGGCCACCATTTTCTTTCCCCTCTAATTTTTACAGCCAGAAATTATGGGCCTTCCCTTCCTGGTGTGTGGCTGGGACCCCTTGCTCCTCAGGGGGATCCTCTGCAGCTGAGATATCCCTCCTGATTTTTATCTTCCATACATGGGTTTGGGACCAGCCTGTTTAGCATCTCCACCCCTCCTACTGAGTCCACAGGCCAATGTTCTAGCCACTGAGCCAAACCGGCTAGGGCCCTCCTCACTCTTGACCTGCTGCCTATGGAAGGGTGCGACCTCACCCTTCCTAGCAATCTCCATGTTCTTCTATGATACAGGTCTCTTCCTCACCTGGACCTCAGTTGGTAATTTCAGGTGTATGCTCCCCACTTTAGTTTTATTTCCAGTCTGGTCCTGGGAAAAAGTGAAGAAAGGTCTGCCTATTTGGCCACCATTTTCTTTCCCCTCTAATTTTTACAGCCAGAAATTATGGGCCTTCCCTTCCTGGTGTGTGGCTGGGACCCCTTGCTCCTCAGGGGGATCCTCTGCAGCTGAGATATCCCTCCTGATTTTTATCTTCCATACATGGGTTTGGGACCAGCCTGTTTAGCATCTCCACCCCTCCTACCAGTCTCCAGACTCTTCTTTACTTTCCTACTTGTAGAACTTCCATTCAGCCATATTTCTAGCATTTCTGAATTATGGTTGTTTGGTAGTTCAGTTGTAATTTCTATGTGGTCTAGAATTTTAGTATAAAAATGGCTAAGTGAAAAATTATAAATGACACAAATTACCTAATTATTTTTCCTTTCTCTGAGGTTTAAATAGATATGATTGTAATTTTTCTACATACAAAAGAAATAAAACAAAGAATAAGTGATTCAGTGACACTTTAAAAACTGGAATCTGAAGTAGTGTTTTATTGGGACACTCGATGTGCAGAGGTTTAGTGTCAATAAGGAGCACTTGTTTCCAACTTCAAAGTAAGCCCCCTTACCTTCTTTTGGAAAGTTGAAAGGTGCAACAACTTCCTGCTTTCCTGCCATTATTATAGTCTTCAAACACATCTTAGATGAGCTCTACTTGGAGAATCCACTCTTCAAAGGAACCAGAAGCACAGAGAGGCTTAAAATATCACTCAACAGAAACATAATAATGCTTTGACAAGGTTGTGTCATTTGATCATTATTTCTTTCATAAGCACCACTAAGTACCTCTTTGGCCAAGTGTCAGATTTAGCAAACAATGTGTAATTCAGATCTCCACTGAGATTGGCAGGAATGATCACTTACTAATCAAGATAGTGGCAGAATGAGAAAGCAAAGCACTTTGGCTTGGCCTTCAGTTCCAGCCATACAGCACGGGTGGAGTTGATTCCAACCATTGCAGCCTGTATATCCCATATCCAAAAATATGGAAGTAACTCATCCAGGGTGCTATACCTAATGTCATAAGTATCAATGGTCTTTCTTAACAGAATATTGACTGAGTTTAATAAAAATCAGAACAATAGTTAAAAAGTAGCAGCTGCCTAATTGTTAGTGAGCAGTTGGTAGCCTTTCAATGATCTTAAAACATCCCTGGAGGAAAAGAAACCATACCTGAGCACCTCTAGTTTGTCAGGCATTGCACTAGACTCTTTATCTAAAGGTTTTTTGCTTTCATTTTTGATAACCCTATTCATTTAGTAACATTATGCCTAATTCACAGATTGAAAAAACTGAAGCACAGAAAATTATATAACACTAAAGGCCTGGTGCACAAAAATTTGTGCACTGGGGGGGGGTCCCTCAGCCCGGCCTGTGCCCTCTCGCAGTCTGGGACCCCTCGGGGGATGTCCACCTGCTGGCTTAGGCCCATTCACCAGGGGATTGAGCCTAGCTGGCAGTCAGACATCCCTCTGGCAGCCTGGGAACCCTCGGGGGATGTCCTCTTGCCAGCGGGGAGTGGGCCTAAGCTGCAGTCAGACATCCTTAGTGCTGCTGAGGAGGTGGGAGAGGCTCCCGCCACCACCGCTGTGCTGGCAGACGTCAGTCTGGCTTTGTGGCTGAGCAGAGCTCCCCCTGTGGGAGTGCACTGACCACCAGGGAGCAGCTCCTGCATTGAGCATCTGCCCCCTGGTGGTCAGTGTGTGTCATAGTGACCAGTCATTCCCAGTTGTTCTGCTGTTAGGGTCAATTTGCATATTACCCTTTTATTATATAGGATAGAGGCCTGGTGCATGGGTGGGGGCCAGCTGGTTTGCCCTGAAGAGTGTCCCAGATCAGGGTGGGGGTCCCGCTGGGGTGCCTGGCCAGCCTGGGTGAGAAGCTGAGGGATGTTTTCAGGCTGGCCACACCCCCTACAGGGTGGGGGCCCCCAATGGGGTGCCTGGCCAGTCTGAGTGAGGGGTTGATGGATGTTTGCAGGCTGGTCAATCCCCCCAGTGGGGACCCTCACCCTGTGGGGATGTGGCCAGCCTGGGTGAGGGGCTGAGGGTCATTTTCAGGCTTCCCACAGCCCCTTCAGGGTGGGGGGGTCCCACTGGGGTGCCTGGCCAGCCTGAGTGAGGGGCTGATGGCTGTTTGCAGG
>NW_005356087.1:279143-285162 GCF_000412655.1 Myotis brandtii
CTGGGGTGCCTGGCCAGCCTGGGTGAGGGGCTGATGGCCGTTTTCAGGCTGGCCATGCCCCCCGGCGACCCAAGCTCCCAGCCTCTCCTTTTTTTCTTTTTCTTTTTTCACCACCTCCTTGAGTGGAGGCCAAGGTGGGCTGGAAGCAGGTATCTGGGATTTATTTATCTTCTATAATTGAAACTTTGTAGCCTTGAGTGGAGCCCAGGGCCAGCCAGGACAGGCGGAAAGCTTGGCCTCCTCCATTGCTGGGGGCAACCCAAGCCTCCTGCTCGCTCCAGCTCTGTGGCCGCCGCCATCTTAGTTGGGTTAATTTGCATACTCACTCCTGATTGGCTGGTGGGTGTAGCGGAGTGGTGAAGTGATGGTTAATTTGCATCTTTCTCTTTTATTAGTGTATATTTTCAAAAAAATTTAATTTTTTTATTGCTTAAAGTATTACAAAGGGTATTACATATGTGTCCTTTTTTTCCCCCCGCCCTTGACAATCCCCTGGCCTCCCCTACCCCTCAGTGTCTTATGTCCATTGGTTATGCTCATATGCATGCATACAAGTCCTTCAGTTGATCTCTTACCCCCCTCCCTCCTTCCCCCAACTCTCCCCGGCCTTCCCGCTGCAGTTTGACAATCTGTTTGAGGCAGCTCTGCCTCTGTATCTATTATTGTTCAAAAGTTTATAATGGTCTCTATTATCCATGAATGAGTGAGATCATGTGGTATTTTTCCTTCATTGACTGGCTTATTTCACTTAGCATAATGCTCTCCAGCTCCATCCATGCCATTGCAAATGGTAAGAGTTCCTTCTTTTTTACAGCAGCATAGTATTCCATCGTGTAGATGTACCATAGTTTTCTAATCCATTCATCTACTGATGGGCACTTAGGCTGTTTCCAGATCTTATTTTCAAAATCTTATGATTGGAAAGAATCACAGCTAAGATTTGAACTCAAGAATCTAATTCCCTTTCCACTAGCAAACACATTACTAGTTTATTTGTGGCCTTAATATTTTTAGATCTTATAAATTCCTTTTGACTTAACCTAGCTTAATTTTTACATCCATATAACCCACACTCTAAACAGATCAGTATTTATGTCACCCAGAAAGTTCCCTCTTCTCTCTATGTATAAAAATAGTTATTAATCATTATAGATGTTTTTAGTTACATATATTAATTTTGTAACCTGCAATACCAAGTATACAGGACATTCTCTCTGCTCAAAGAGAATGGTGTTTAAATACATACACAAGCACCCAGCCGGCATGGCTGAGTGGTTGAGCATTGACCTATGAACCAGGAGGTCACCATTCGAATCCCAGGCAGGACACATGCCTGAGCTGTGGGCTTGATCCCCAGTGTGGGGTGTGCAGGAGGCAGTTGATCAATGATTCTCTTTCATCATTGATGTTTTTATCTCTCTCTCCCTCTCCCTCTCTGAAATCAATAAAAGTATATTTTAAAAATAAAAATAAAAAATAAATACATATACAAGCAATACATAAGATAATACTTTAAATTCTGTAATAACAGTTTCTCTGTAAATACTATAGCAATTTTATCATGGAATAGGTACTAAAATATCATCACTAAAAGCATTTATTAAGAATTTTTATCAGAGAAAGAATACACATAACTATATATTAATTAAGCACAACTCAAAATTAAATTAACACCAAATTGGAATTCTATATAATAGATCAATGCTATCACAGTCTTTATAAGTGCAACATAGAAGAAATGAGATTTCAGCAGTGTTAAATAAAGAAGAAAATATAGGGAATTTAGGAAGACATCTGGAAATATGGAGGAAGAAGCATATATATGTGTCACCTGCATGTATATGTGTGTATTTGTGTGTGTATGTGTTTGTTTATGTGTGTTAGGACCAAATTAAAGATGGAAAAAATTGTTATTTGTAAAACATGGACATTATTAATTGCTTAATAAAATTCATGCTTACATAAACTGTACTAGACCATAGTATCCATTGAGTGACTACTGAGTAAGAATGTCATGAATTTCTAAAATCCCTGAAACACACAGATTTCAAATGTGTTGTGGTACAAGTGCCATTGGTTTAGAAGATTTTTGTCCTGACTTTTGTAATATGGTTAGCTGACACTGATTGTGGGTTACTATTTTGACCTTTTGCCCTTGTAATATTCTTACCACTGATAAAAACAATCATGCTTACCACTAATAGATATAACAATGCAAAAATCCAAGATGATGGCAGGGTAGGTAGAACGTACACTTACCTCCTTTCCTAACCAAGCTGAAATTACAACTAAAATAAAGAAAATCACCCTCTCCAGTTTGGATCAATGGTTGGAGCAGTGACTGAAGGATCACAGATTCTATTCTGGCCAAGGGCACATACTTCCATTGCAGGCTCAATCCCTGGCACTGGTCGGGGCATGTGCGTAAGTCAACCAATTGATATGTTTCTCTCACATCCATATTTCTCTCTCCCTGTCTCTCCCTGTCCCTTCCACTCTCTCTCTCTGAAATTAAATGGACTAGATGACTTTATAGGTGAGTTTTACCCAACATTCAATGAAGAATTAATACCAATCCTCAAAATATTCAAAGAATTTCAAGAGGAAGGAAGACTTCCAAGCTTTTTTAACATGGCCTGCATTATCCTAATTCCAAACCAGATAAAGACACTACAAAGAAAGAAAATGATAGGCCAATATACCAGATGAACATAATGCTAAAATCCTCAACAAAATACTAGCAAATAGGATCCAGCAATACATTAAAAATTATATACCATGATCAAGTGGGATTTATTCCAGAGATGCAAAGCTGATACAGTATTCACAAATCAATAAAGGTGATACACCACAAAAACAAAATTAAGGATCGTATGATCATATCAATAGACGCAGAAAAAACATTCAACAAAATCCAGAACCCATTTATGATAAAAACTCTCAGCAAAGTGAGACTAGAGGAACATACCTCAATGTAATAAATGCTATATATGACAAAGCTACAGCCAACATCATATTGAAGGGGCAAAAACTGAAAGCATTTTCCTTAATATTGGGAACAAGACAGGGATGTCTGCTTTCACTACTCTTATTCTACATAGTACTATAAGTCCTAGTCACAGTGATCAAACAAAAAGAAATAAAAGGTATCAAATTGGAAAGGAGGAAGTAAAACTGTTATTCACAGACATGATATTGTACATAGAAAATCCTAAAGAATCCACCAAAATGGCTAGATTTAATAAATAAATTCAGTAAAGTTGTAGGATACAAAATTAACACATGGAATTCAATGGTATTTTTATACACCAATAATGAACCCTCAGAAAAAGAAACTAAGAAAACAATCCCATTTACCGTTAGAACAAAAATATAAGATACCTGCCAATAAACTTAACCAAGGAGGTAACAGACCTGTACTCGAAAAACTATAGGACATTGAAAAAGGAAATAGAGGAAGAGGCAAAAAATATGGAAGTATATACTGTGATTATGGATTGGAAGAATTAACATCATTAAGTGTCCATACCAGAGCAATCTACATATTCAATGTAATTCCTATTAAAATACCAATGACATATTTCACAGATCTAGAACAAATATTCCAAAAATTTCTATAGAATCAAAAAAGACCCTGAATAGCCACAGAAATCTCGAGAAAGAAGAATAAAATTCGAGGGATCACAGTACCAGATATCAACCTATACTACAAAGCTGTTGTAGCCAATACAGCCTGGTATTAGCACACAAACAGGCATATAGACCAATGGAACAGAGACCCCAGAAATTGACCCATGCCAATATGGCCAATTAATATTTTCCAAAGGAGGTAAGAACATACAATGGAGTAATGATAGTCTCTTCAATAATTGGTGTTCTGGAAACTAAACATGTGCATGCAAAAAAAAAAAATTAAACTAAACTAAACTACCAACTTACATCATACACAATAATAAACTCAAAATGGATAAAAGACTTAAATGTAAGTCATAAAACCATAAAAACCCTAGACAAAAATATAGGCAATGCCCGGTCCACATATCTCAGTGGTTGAGCATCGACCTATGAACCAGGAGGTCATGGATTCCATTTCTGGTCAGGGCACATACCTAGGTTGCAGGCTCAATCCCCAGTGGGGGGTATGAAGGAAGAAACCAATCAATTATTCTCTCTCATCACTGATGTCTCTATCTCTCTCTCTCCCTCTCCTTTTCTCTCTGAAATCAATGAAAATATATTTTAAAAATATACATGGGCAGGAAAATTTCAGACATCTCACATAGCAGTATTTTTACCATACATTGCTGAGGGCAAGAGAAACAAACAAAATAATTAACAAACTGAAATCTTCTGCACAGCAAAAAAAACCATTAACAAATTGAAAAGGGAACCTACTGTATCAGAAAACATATTTACCAATGATACATCTAATAAGGTTTTAATTTCCAAAATATATAAAAAGTTATACACCTCGACAACAGGAAGACAAACAATCCAATTAAAAAATGGGCAAAGGACCTGAATAGACACTTCTCCAAAGAGGACATGCAGATGGCCAATAGACACATGAAAAAATCTTCAGTATCACTAATCATCAGAGAGATTCAAATTAAAACCACAATGGGTATTACCTCACACCTCACAGAATAGGTACCATCAATAAATCAACAAACAAGTGCTGGTGAGAATGTGGAGAAAAGTGTACTAGAGATCCCTAGTGCACTGCTGGTGGGAATGCAGACTGGTACAGTCACTGTGGAAAACAGTATTGACAGTTTTCAAAAAATTAATGGATCTGCCAGTTGACCCAGTGTCCCGCTTCTGGAAATATATCCTAAGAGTTCTGGAACACCAATCAGAAAGAATATATGCAACCCTATGTTCATAGCAGCACAATTTACAATAGCTAAGATCTGGAAACAGCCCAAGTGCCCATCAGTAGATGAGTGAATAAAAAAGCTGTGTACATTTACTAGTACACCATGAAATACTATGTAGTAGTAAAAAAGAGGAACCTGCTACCCTTTGGGACAGCATGGAGGGACTTGGAAAGTATTATGCTAAGCAAGATAAGCCAGTCAGAGAAAAACAAGTATTACATGATCTTAATCATATGTGGAAACTATTGAACATAATAAACTGATGAACAAAATATTAACAGAGGTATAGATGCATGGAACAAAGTAACAGGTCTGAGTGGATGTGGGTAGGAGGAAGGGGACAGGAAGAGATTAACCAAAGAACATATATGCATATATGGACAACCCAGGGACACAGACAATGGCATGGGGAAGGCTTTGGGTGGAGCAGGGATTGGGTGGAGGGGAGTAAAAAGGGAGAAATTGGGAGCCATCTGCAATACTGTCAACAATAAAATAAAAATCAGGATTCAATAAATAGTTGAATATACATGTGATCCATTTATTTTTATTATCTTCATATTCTCACAATTTTGATTAGCTTTATTGTGATTTCCACATGGTACTAATATAGGTCCTTCTATAATATAAACTTCTCAAAAAAAGTTTTCCACAACCTAAGCAATAAAAATTATATATAATGCTCTGGCCTGGTGGCTCAGTTTATTTGAATGTCACCTCATACATCAAAAGGCTGCAGGTCTAGCATTGAACAGACTGTCAAACTACAGCAGGAAGGCATTGTCAAACTGCAGCGGGAAGGCCGGGGAGGGGTGCGGGGCAGGAGGGAGGAGGGTAAGAGATCAACTGAAGGACTTGTATGCATGAATATAAGCATAACCAATGGACACAAGACACTGGGGGATAGGGGAGGCCGGGGGAAGGTCAAGTGGGGAAAAAAAGGAGACATATGTAATACTCTTTGTAAGACTTTAAGCAATAAAAAAAATTTTTTTAAAAAAGCTGCAGGTCTGATTCCTGGTCAGAGCACAAACTAGTAGGTTGCGGGTTCCATCCCCAGTCAGGGTGTGAACCAGAGGTAAATGATCAGTGTTTCTCTCACATTGATGTTCTCTCTAAAATAATAATAATTATTATAT
>NW_005356087.1:294569-296507 GCF_000412655.1 Myotis brandtii
TAAAATAGAAGTGGAAGTAACAGCCATAGAAACAAAAGTGTGAGACTGTCTTCCAAAAAAATTGTATAAATTGAATTTATAAGGTCATTTATCAAGTCATGGTTGTTGTTGTTATGAATGGCAATTGCACTAAAGTTCTGCTGTTCTGGATAAACAAAAACTTTCTTGAGAACAAGAAAAGTGCTCCTTCGAGGCCACAGTTGCAAGGACAGCTTCTTTCATTGTTCATCTTTACTTCTGATCCAAGTCAGTCTCACCCTAGACAAACTGCCTCCACAGCCCCTTGCACCTGGATGTGAATGCTTCAGTCTTGGTAGCTGAGGTCAGGGTGGGAATTCACAAGAACACAATCAATACCAATAAGGTAAACATAACTTTATTCTTAATTATAAATTAGAACTTCTTTAAAATAGTTCCATCTATTTATATTCTGAAGTGTTCTAAGGAAAATAATTTTAAGCTCCATAGAGAAGCTCAAACATGCACAAGCTATAAAAGATTACTGTTCATAATTCTCTAGGGTTGGAAGTAATGGGGCACAGTAAATTTTGCTTCTATTAACTAGTGACTTACAGTCCAGTAAATGTCCTTTTTTTCATAGAAGGCTATGGTTTCTAATTATTAATCATCCTCTAATTATTAAATCCAATGACTGGTACTCATTTTGCATTATGTGTGAGCCCACTAAACCACTCCATTTTCCCTCTGCTTCTGACCACTCTTTTCTCATTCAACCCATACCTTTACAACTGGTTTTTTTAATTTCTTTATTGATTAAGTTATTACATATGTGTCCTTATCCCCACATTACCCCCCCCCCACCCACCCTGTACTCCCTTTCTCAGAGGTCTTCTATTCATTATCTTGGCCTCAACAGGCTCCTTCTATAGAATGAATTTCCAAATCCACATTTTTATCCTCGACTTTGCCCTGAGTGCCACTAGTGGACATTTCTCCCTTGTCACTTAAAATTCAAAAAAAAAATTCTATGTATTTGAAATTGAACTTCTCAGCCTAGGCTCATTACCTTGTCTACAAAGTACACAAGTGGCTTTCCTTCTGTAATTTAAAAAAAAATTTGTTTGTGGTAGCATCTTTTTCCATGTCATTTATACATATTTTGTTCATTTATTAATTTTTATTGATTCTTCATCTTATTATATTGAGCCATATGAAGTTTTGATTTATGCATGTCAAAAAAGTCAAATTCAGTAATTTTGGTAATAAGTAATATGATTCATTTTGTACATAAAAATTCAAGTCCTTTTAATATCAAATTACTCCAGTAGCCTCTTGTTTTCTGCACTTCCATTTCTCTACCTACAGCTCATTCTGAAGGATATCAACTTATTAATCATTCTGAAATATTCATCTATTCAAACTTCCTATTATCTAAAGTGAAAAGACTAAATTCATTCACATTTTATTCATGACCTTAAACAACCTGCTCCAAAACATAACTTTAAAGTCTCTTAGTCCTACTTACATTCATATTGTCTTTGTTCCAATTGAACTGGTGTAATTATCATCTTTCCTCTTTATTCAGAGAACTCTCCTCTTTTTCTTCAGAAATCCTCCTGCCTGTAGACTTCTTCACACATTAAACTTACATAGCCTAGGGACATTTCCAATATCATTCACTTTACTTTTAATTATTTTTACTCATGATTGGCCCTTCTATGTTGTTTAAATGTCTTGAAAGTACAAATTTTATTTCATGCCTTTTTATTTCTTCATTAAAAGAGTATAAAACCTTATATGTGATAAGTGATCAAAAATAGTTACTGTTTCGAACCACTTCAAAAATACAGCTAAAAGACAAAATGGACATCGTCCAGGACCACAGGAAGGCTGGCTGAGTGGAAATTCTACAACTAGAAGGAAAGAGAAAAGCACACTGAGACTCAGAGGAGGTGCAGAAGTAAAGTGCAGAGGTAC
>NW_005356087.1:297949-303978 GCF_000412655.1 Myotis brandtii
CAAGAACCTACAACCAAGATTACTTTACCCAGCAAAGCTATCATTCAGAATTGAAGGTCAGATAAAGAGCTTCACAGATAAGAAAAAGCTAAAGGAGTTCATCACCACCAAACCAGTATTATATGAAATGCTGAAAGCTATCCTTTAAGAAGAGGAAGAAGAAAAAGGTAAAGATAAAAATGAACAACAAATACATGTCTATCAACAATGAATCTAAAAATCAAGTGAATAAAAAATCCGATGAACAGAATAAATTGGTGAATATAATGGAATCAGGGACATAGAAAGGGAATGGACTGACAATTCTCGGGGGGAAAGGGGTGTGGAGGTGTGGGGGTGTGGGAAGAGACTGGACAAAAATCATACACCTATGGATGAGGACAGTGTGAGGGGGGTAAGGGCAGAGGTTGGAGTGGGAACTGGGTGGAGGGGAGCTATGGGGGGAAAAAAGAGGAACAACTGTAATAATCTGAACAATAAACATTTAATTAAAAAAATAGTTACTGCTCCTTTTAGTGATTTTTTGAAAATTGTCTGAGTTCTCTTCCAGATACCATAATTTAATCTACTCTTTTTAAAGGTATAATTGGAATACAAGATCACATTACTTTCAGGTGTACAACATAGTGATTGACCCTTTTACTATTATACTAGAGGCCCTGTGCATGGATTCATGCACCTGTGGGGGTCCCTTGGCCTGGCCTGCGTCCTCTTGCAATCCAGGACACCTCGGGAGATGTTGGACTGCCAGTTTCAGCCCAATCCCCGCAGGCCAGGTCAAAGGACCCCACCAGTACTCTAGTATGCATTGGTTAATCTCTTTCTGCCCTCCCCCCTTCCCTCTGAGATTCCATAAGACTGTCAGCTGATTTCTCAGCAGAAATACTTCTGGCCAGAATGGATTGGCATGAAATATTCAAAGTAATTAAAGCAAGGGCCTACAATGAAGACTACTTTACCCAGTAAGGCTATTATTTAAAATGAAGGAGAAGTAGAGAGCTTTTAAACAAGAAAAAGCAAAAGGAATTTGTTACCACCAAACCAGCATTACAAAAAAATATATTGATTACCTATAAATACTTTAAATGTAAATGGCTTAAGTGCTCCAAACAAAAGACAGGATAGCTGAATGGATAAAATAAAAGTCCCATATATATGCTGTCTACAAGAGACCTACCTCAGAAAGAAAAATACACACAGACTAAAAGTAAAGGGATGGAGAAAAATATTTTATGCAAATAGAAAGGAAAAAAAGCTGGGATAGTAATAATTTTATCTTATAAAATAGACTTTAAAAAAAGGACTATAGCAAGAGAAAAAGAAGGATACTATCTAATGATAAAGGGAGCACTGCAGCAAGAAGATATTACCCTTGCAAACATTTATGCACCCATTATAAGAGCCCCTAAATATATAAACCAAATCTCAATGGAAATAAAGGGAGATATTGACAGTAAAACTGACATAGTAGGGGATTTTAAGTTCCCAATGACATCAATGGACAGATCTTCCAGAAAGAAAATCAACAAGAAAATGGTGGCCTTAAATGTCACACTAGGTCAAAAGAATTTAATAAATATCTTTAGAGCATTTCACCCCAGAGAAAAAGAATATACATTCTTTTCAAGAGCACATGCACTTTTTTTTTTCTAGGATAAACCATATGTTTAGGAAACAAAACAAGTTTCAATAAATTTAAGAAGATTGAAGTTATATCAAGCATCTTCTTTGACCTTATGGTATCTACACTAATAAAAGACAAAGATGCTAATTGACTGTACCTTCACTACACCCTAAGCCACGCCAACCAGCCAATCAGAGTGAATATATGCAAATTAACCCAACCAAGATGGAGGCCGGCAGCCACCAAGCTGGAGCAAGCAGGAGGCTTGGTTGCCCCGGCGATGGAGGAAGCCAAGCTTCCCGCCTCCCCTGAGCTGGCTGTGGCTTTCACTCATGGCAACAAAGTTTCAATTATAGAAGAAAAATAAATCCCAGATACCTGCTTCCAGCCAGCCTCCACTGGGAGCTTGGGTGGCTGGGGGCCGTGGCCAGCCTGCAAACAGCCATCAGCCCCTCACCCAGGCTAACCAGGCACTCCTATATAATAAAAGGGTAATATGCAAATTGACCCTAACAGCAGAACAACTTGGAATGACTAGTCACTATGACACACACTGACCACCAAGGGGCAGATGCTCAATGCAGGAGCTGCCCCCTGTTGGTCAGTGCATTCCCACAGGAGGAGCTCTGCTCAGCCATAAGCCAGGCTAATGGCTGCCAGTACAGCAGTGGTGGTGGGAGCCTCTCCTGCCTCCTCAGCAGCGCTAAGGATGTCCGACTGCAGCTTAGGCCTGTTCCCCACTGGCAAGTGGACATCCCCTGAGGGCTCCCGGGCTGCCAGAGGGATGTCTGACTGCCAGCTTAGGCCCAATCCCCTGGGGAGCGGGCCTAAGCCAGCAGGTGGTCATCCCCCGAGGGGTCCCAGACTGCGAGAGGGCACTGGCCAGGCTGAGCGACCCCCCCTCCCGAGGGCACAAATTTTTGTGCACCAGGCCTCTAGTAATAATATAAAACTAGAAATCAATCGCCGGAAAAACCTAAAAAAACACCCAAAGACATGAAGGCTAAATAACATGTTACTAAACAATGAATGAACTAACAATGTAATAAAGGAAGAAATCAAAAGATACCTTAAAACAAATGAAAATGAGAACACAACAACCCAAAATCTATGGAGCACAGCAAAAGCATTCATGAGAGGAAAATTTATAGCATTACAGAACTATCTCGAAACAAAACAAAACAACACAAGAAAATTCTCAAATAAACAATCCAACTTTACACTAAAGGAACTTGAAAAAGAACAACAAACAAAGCCTAAAGTGAGTATAAGGAAGAAAATGGTTAGGTCGAAGGGAAGTCCAGGAGCCGATGCATGCAACCGCGACGCAGATGGTGACGCAGATACTGGTCCCTTCCTGGAACCCATAACAGACCAGTGCACCAGGCAGATGGTGACGCAGATACTGGTTCCTTCCTGGAACATCCTGCCTGCGTCGGAAACTCCCACAGCTCATGCTCCCACGCCCCCACTGAATAGCTGTATAAAAAAAGTACCTCCAGTACCTCCACTCCCTTTTGGCGCCCTTGGACCCATGAACCTTGCCTGGGAGTGCAGATTAAAGTTCCTCCTTTTTGACTTGCCTGGCTCTCTGACCTTGTCTCCTGTGCCGCGAACCTCACAAAAATAATAAAGATCAGAGCAGAAATAAACAAAATTGAATCTAAAAATCCAATATAAAGGATCAATGAAACCGAGCAGTGGTTCTTTCTAAAGATAAAGAAGATTGGCAAACCTTTAATCATACTAACCAAGAAAAAAAGAGAGAGGACCTAAATACATAAAATCAGTCATGAAAGAAGAAAATAACAACTGACACCAAAGAAATACAAAAGATTGCAAGAAAATATTACAAAACTATATGCCAATAAATTGTACAATCTGGAAGAAATTGATAAATTCCTAGAAACATTCAATCTTTCAAAACTAAATGAGGAAGAATCTGAAACTTTGAGTAGACAGACTACAACTGGTGAAATTGAAGCAGAAATTTTTTTTAAAAAAACCTCCAAACAAACAAATGTCCTGGACCAGATGGCTTCACAGATGAATTTTACCAAACACTAAAAGAAGAACACACACCTATCCTTCCCAAATTATTACAAAAATTTCAAAAAGGGAGAAGACTTCCAGCTTATTTTACGAGGCCAACATTATCCTAATTCTAAAACCAGATAAAGCATTACAGAGAAGGAAAAATATAGGCCAGAATTCCCAACAAAATATTAGCAATCTGAATTCAATAATACATTTAAAAGGTCATAAACCATGATCAAGTGGAATTTATTGCTAAGATGCAAAGTTGTTACAATATCCACAAATCAATTAATGTGATATGCCACATAAACAAAATAAGGATAAAAGGATATAATCACATCAATTGGTGCAGAAAAAGCATTAGATGTAATCCAATTTATGATAAAAACTCTCAGCAAAGTGGAAATAGAGGGAACATACCTCAACATAATAAAGGCCATAGATGAAAAACCCACAGCCAGCATTAATGCAAAAACTAAAAGTATTTCCCCTGGTTCAGGAACAAGACAGGGATGTCCAATTTTACCACTCTTATTCAACATAGTACTGGAAGTTCTAACTATAGCAATCAATCAAAAAGAAGAAATAAAAGTCATCCAAATAGGAAATGAAGAGGTAAAACTATTATATTTTTAGATGACATGATACTGTATAGAGAAAACCCTTAAGATTCCATCAAAAACTACTAGAAATCAATGAATCCAGTAAAGTAGCAGGATAAAAAGTTTATCCAGAAATAAGCTGCATTTTATACACCAACTAGAGGGCTGGTGCACAAAATTCGTTCACTGGGAGGGGGGTGTCCCTCAGCCCAGCCCTCTCCAATCTGGGACCCCTCGGGGAATGTCCAACTGCCTAAACCTGGGCCTAAACCGGCAGTTGGACATCCCTCTCACAATCCAGGACTGCTGGCTCCCAACCGCTTGCCTGCCTACCTGCCTGATTGCCCCTAACCACTTTTGCCTGCCAGCCTGATCACTCCCTAACCACTCCCCTGCTAGCCTGATCAACGCCTAACTGCTCCCTGCTGGCCTGATTGCCCCCAACTGCCCTCCCCTGCCAGCCTGGTCGACCCCAACTGCCCTCCCCTGCAGGCCTGGCCCCCCCAACTGCCTTCACCTGCAGGCCTGGTCCCCCCCAACTCCCCTCCCCTGCAGGCCTGGTCCTCCCTAACTGTACTCCCCTGCTGGCCTGATAGCCCACAACTGCCCTCCCCTGCTGGCCATCTTGTGATGGCCATCTTGTTACCACATGGGGGCGGCCATCTTGTGTGAGGGCATGACAGTCAATTTGCATATTATCTCTTTATTATATAGAATAACGAACTATCATTATCTCACTCATTTATGGAATATAATGAACAACATAAACTGATGAACAAAAACAGATCCAGAGAAGCATCAATCAGACCCCTCTCAGAGGGAAGGTAGGGAAGGTGGGGGACAAGGGGGAGAGATTAATCATCAATTGGTTGTATGCATGCATATAAGCCTAACCAATGGACACAGACAACAGGGGGTGAGGGCATGAGTTGGGGAGGTGGCGGGGTAATGGGGGGAATAAGGACACATATGTAATACCTTAATCAATAAAGAAAAAAATTAAATAAAAAAAGAAAGAGAAACTAAGAAAATAATCCCATTCACAGTTGCTTCAAAAAGTGAAATACCTGAGACTGGGATGACTATCGGGAGGAGGGGAGTGGTGTTGGGGAAGCAGGGGGGAACCTGGGCAGCGGCCGGCCTCTGTGGCTTCAGGGCTCAGAGAGCGAGAGGGAGGGTGGCCAAGAGAGTGAGTTGGTGCCGCCACCTGCCTGAGGAGAGAGGAGGGGTCCCGCCTGCCTTAGCCCTTCGTGGGCTGAGAGCGCTAGGCACCCACGAACCTCTGAGGCCTCCGGCCCCTGGGGACCCCGCCCCGCCAGCGGCCTCTCTTCCCTTTGTGAGCGCCCCCTTCCCAGGGGTGGTGGTGGTGGTGGCAGAGGGTTGTGCATGGGCCTACCCGCTGAGGGGCCGCGGCGGGGGACCGATAGGGCCTCGGCTGTGTGAGGACGAGAGGCGGCCGAGGCCCTGGCCGGTTTCCCAAAAAGAAAAAAGGAAAAAGTGAAATACCTAAAATAAATTTAACAAAGGATGTAAGTGACCTGTATTCAAATGATTATCCTATCTAATAAAAGAGAAACATGGTAATTAGCATACGACCGCTACCCTTCCCATTGGCTAATCAGGGTGATATGCAAATTAACTGCCAGCCAAGATGGCGGCCGGCAGCCAGGCAGCTGGAAGCGAACATGAGGCTTGCTTGCTTCAGTGAAGGAGGACTCCAACGTTCCCCGCCTGCCTTGCCGGCCTCTGAGCTGGCAGTTTGAAAC
>NW_005356087.1:305917-308355 GCF_000412655.1 Myotis brandtii
AAGTAAAATTAGGCTTTTATTTTTTGTTGTTGTTGTTGTTAATGCTCATGCAAAATTCAAATCTTGCATGAATTTTGGGACACCCTATACATAAAATCAGACATGAAAGAAGAAAATAACAACTGACACCAAAGAAATACAAAAGATTGCAAGAAAATATTACAAAACTATATGCCAATAAATTGTACAATCTGGAAGAAATTGATAAATTCCTAGAAACATACAAAAAATTGAAGAACATACAAATAAGTGAAAGCAAATACGATGGTCATGTATAGGAAGAATTAACATCATTAAAATGTCCATACTACCCAAAGTAATCTATAGATTTAATGCAATTCCTATCGAGATACCAATGGTATGTACCATATTTTTCTGTGTATAAGATGCCCCTACATATAAGACATCCCCCACTTTTCCAACTCAAAATTAAGAAATTAATATTTTTAACATTTTTGCTGGCTTTCCTCTTTTTTGTTTTTCTTTTTGTTTTTGTTAATCCTCACCCAGGATATTTTTCCATTGATTTTTAGGGAGAGTGTAAGAGAGAGGGAAAGACAGAGAGAAACGTTGATGTGATAGAAACACATCTATTGGTTGCCTCCTGCATGAGCCCTGACCAGGGCCTGGGCCAGGGAGGAGCCTGCAACCAAGGTACATGCCCTTGACTGGACTCGAACCCAGGACCCTTTGGTCCACAGGCTGACGCTCTATCCATTGAGCCAAACTGGCTAGGGCTGGTTTTCCTCTTAAGGCCTTCTTTTTTGGCATCTTAAGGAGTTGTTCTTTCTGTTTTCTCCACTGTCTGATCATACATTCAGTGGGATGAAGTCCAAATTATCTCTCTGGATTTCTATTTCCATGCTCTTTTGCATAGCTTATTACATTCAGTTTGAATTTTGCAGAGTAAGACAATCACTTACTGGTATTTATCTTTTTATTTTTTGACATCTTTACGGGCTCAGAACGCTCAGGTCCCTGTTGCATCTGTGCACTCTCCACCTCCACCTCCAATTATGGCATCAACTGAAGTCAGTAACAGTAAGGCTCGTGATTGGAGAAAGCCTTTTGACAAGGTATGGGCAGCTATGCACCCGCGTAGCTCCCTCCTCGGCTGACTTCCGTGTATAAGACGCCCATCAATTTTCAGTCTAATGATTTTAGAAAAAAAATAGCATCTTATACACAGAAATACGTGGTATCTCAGAGCTAGAACAAATATTCCAAAAAAATTATACATAAGCATAGAAGACCCTGAATAGCCAAAGAAATCTCGAGAAAGGAGAGCAAGTTGGAGGTATCATACAACCTATTATAAAACTATACTACAAAGCCATAGTAATCAAAACAGCATGGTACTAGTATAAAAGCAGACACATATATCAATGGAACAGAACAGAAATCCCAGAAATAAACCTGTGCTATATTGTCAATTAATATTTGACAAAGGAGGTAAGAACACAAAATGGGGTAAAAATAGTCTATTTAATACATGGTGTTGGAAAATTGGATAGATACATGCAAAAAAAAATGAAACTAGACCACCTTCTTACACCATACAAGAATAAACTTAAAATGGGTGAAAGTCTTATATGTTTGATCCAAAAAAATAAAAATTCTAGAAGAAAACATGAGTAATAAAATTGCAAACATTTCTCGTAGCAATACCACCTAGGGTAAGTGAAATAAAAGAAAAAATAAACAAATGGAACTACATTAAGCTAAAAATTTTTTGCACAGCAAATAAAAACATCAACAATATGAAAAAAAGCAACTCACTGAATGCAAGAACATATTTGCCAATGATATATCTTATAAGGTGTTAATATCTAAAATTTGTAAACACACACACACACACACACAAACATAACTTATACAACTCAACACCAAAAAACAATCTAATTAAAAAATGGGCAAAGGACCTGAATAGGCACTTATCCAAAGAGGACATACACATGCCCAATAGACAAATGAAAAGATGTTTAATATCACTAGTCATCAGAGAAATGCAAGCTAAAACCACAATAAGATATCATTTCACAGCTCTCAGATGGCTATTGTTAATAAAACAAAAAACTATGAGTGTTACTGAGAATGTGGAGAAAAGAAACCCTCATGTTGGGGGCCAGCCCCAGCAGGTCCAGGGGTTCCCAAAGGTGTGGACAGAGTCGGCGAAGAAGGAATGACACGGAGACAGCGTTCAGTTGATCAGCAACCTAGCCAGGTTCTCTCTCTATTCTCCTATTACATCTGTATTTATACCATTTGATTTTAATCCTATCCATTTTATTCCAAAGGTTAGTGCGTTTGTTATCTCCATTTCAAGGTCACTACTCTACTGTTCTGTTAAGCTACAAGGAAGTAACTGAAGGAGATTATCCTAAGTAAAGATTATGTAGCTTAAGCGTGATTGTTCGTAGTTAAGGTGATTAACTACC
>NW_005356087.1:308479-310356 GCF_000412655.1 Myotis brandtii
GCCAAGAAGGGGAACAAACATATTAAGAACAGTATGCCATATACGCCAGGTCCCTTGAAACATATGCTGTGCAGATGTTTCTTCCCTGCAGCGACTGTGTCAAGCAGCAAGGATGGACTGGCTTCTGGCACCCTCGTACACTATTGGTCAGAATGCAATAGAGCACAATAGAAAGCAGTATGGAGTTACCTCATAATATTAAAAATGAAATTGCCTTATGACCCAGCAATTCCATTCCTGGGAATATATCCAAAGAAACTTGAAATTCTAATTTGAAAGAATATATGCACCACTATGTTCATTGCAGTGCTATTTCCAATAACCAAGATTTGGAAGCAGCCCATGAATCCATCAGTAGATGAGTGGATAAATAAGTTTTGCTATATTTACACAATGGAATACTACTTTGCCATAAAAAGAAGGAAATCTTATTCTTTGCAACAGCATGAATAGACCTAGAGAGAATTATGCTAAGTGAAATAAGCCAGACATATAAAGACAAGTATCATATGAATTCACTCATATGTAGAATCCAATGAACAAAATAAACTAACAAAATATAAATAGATGTATAGATAGAGAACAGACTGGCAGCTGTCAGAGGGGAGGAGGGTACAGGGGTGTGTAAAATAGGTGAAGAGATTGAGAAAAAAAACAACACAAAATCCTTATAGACACAGACAACAGTCTGATGAGGGAAGCTGGTGGGGGGTAGTAAAGGATACAGCGATTCAAATATATGGTGAGAGGAAGATTTGACTTTGTATAGTAGGTACGCAATGCAATACACAGATGGTGTATTATAGAGTTGTAAACCTGAAACCTATATAATTTTATTAAATAATGCCACTCCCAATAAATTCAATATAAATAAATAAATAAGTAAGTAAGTAAATAAATAAATAAATAAATAAATAAATATGCACATTTAGTCTATTAATGGAAGGGGGGCAAGCTCCATGTCCTTTTATGATGCCATCTTGGACCTGCCTTTCTTTAGCTTACTCTTTTAAAAATAACATTTCTGCCCAGAGATTAAATGTTTTTTAAAGTAGACTTTAGACCCAACTCTGTTTTCAATTGGTGCTACTGTAATATAAGGTACTTGTGGACCAATCTATCTCATGGGCATATTCCTAGATTTTGTCAGAATGAAAACTGATGAAAGATAGATGGAGATTTTCTACAGATTTTTAAATTCTTGAACTAGACTAGAATTTATTTATATATCTAGCAATGAAATCTTGTAGAAAAGTATAGGACTATATCTCAGAATCTACTAAACCCAAACAGATCAATGACTACAGTTAAATTAGGAAGCTTTGATACATGAATCCTGTTTACATGGAAACTCATAAACTGTTATCTGACTATCAGGGCAAGGAAATGTTTCCTTCATCATCAAGTAATAATTGTTTGGGTCTTCCACTCCTTGCTTAATTTATTTTTAAATACCATTGATCTTTGTCTTCTCCTGGATATCTAATCTAATAAAAGAGAAACATGGTAATTAGCGTACGACCGCTACCCTTCCCATTGGCTAATTAGCGAGATATGCAAATTAATCACCAGCCAAGATGGCAGTTAACCGCCAACAAAGATGGCGGTTAATTTGCATATGTAGGCACAATGCAGGGAGGCGAAAGGGAAAGCACGGAAGAAGCCCCCTGCCACTGACAGTGATCGGAAACCCAGGGGGGAGCTAAGAGCCAGGGCCCCCTTTGCCCTCCCCCCCAGCCATGATCGGAGAATCAGGCACCTTTGCCGCACTGGCCAGTGATAGCAGGAAGTAGGGGTGGAGCCAGCGATGGGAGCTGGGCAGGGGCGGAGCCCGCAATTGCGGGGCGGCTGCAGCTGGGCAGGGGCGGTGCCAGCAA
>NW_005356087.1:311957-327479 GCF_000412655.1 Myotis brandtii
GGCTGGCGAGCGCAGCAGTGGTGGCGGGAGCCTCTCCCGCTTCCACAGCAGTGCTATGGATGTCTGACTGATGGCTTAATCCATCAGTCAGACATCCCTTAAGGGCTCCCAGACTGTGAGAGGGTACAGGTTGGGCTGAGGGACCCTCCCCCCCCCAGTACACGAATTTTATGCACCAGGCCTCTAGTAAATAAAATAATTACTGTAAGCCCTATTTTCCCCCTAATGTCCTCATTCATGTTTCATTAATGCTGTCAGACAATTGTTGAAATTAAATCCAAGATGATTTAAACATAAGCTAGACTATGTATTTGGGTAACTCTCTAAAAAAAAACTTGAAATTCTTAAATTGCATTTCTTGAGAGATTTCTATTGCATTTTGTATCTTACTTTATTGAACAAAGGGAAAAATGGCAAAGAATGGGTTGTCTTGACTTTATAATGACTCTGCTATTCATCAGTATAAGGAAAGATAAGAAATAACTTGTAAAGAACATATTTCCTACTGGTCCTTTAGCCCATTTTCAAAGGTAATTTATCAAAAGAAGGGTCAATAAAATTAAACAAAGGTTTATACTATTAATCTTCAGTGAGGTAAAGATTCAGTTCAGACGACAACAAAAATATATGAATCAGGAATAATGAAAATTAAATCTTCAAACAGAACAAACTTAATTAAATTCCAAGTATCTGATATCATAGAATCCAAAGTCATATGGCTTAAAATCATGATTAAAAAATAAAGAAAAATTATTTTATTTATTTATTTAATTATTATTATTTTAAAAAATATATTTTATTGATTTTTTAAAAAATTTTTAGCTGAAAAGCTGGTCCCTTTATTTATTTTTTAATATATATTTTATTGATTTTTTACAGAGAGGAAGGAAGAGGGAGAGTTAGAAACAATGATGAGAGAGAAACATCTATCAGCTGCCTCCTGCACACCCTCTACTGGGGATGTGCCCACAACCAAGGTACATGCCCTTGACTGGAATTGAACCTAGGACCCTTTAGTCTGTAGGCCGACACTCTATCTACTGAGCCAAACCAGTTAGGGCTAAAGATAAATTATTGAGCCACATGATTAAGTTGCTATTTTAACTTTGGTTAAAGATTAATTCTTTCCCTGGCCAATGTGGGTCAGTTGGTTGGAGCATCATCCCATACATCCAAAGGTTACAGGCTCTATTCCCAGTCTTGGCACATTTCCAGACTGCAGGTTCGATCACTGGTCTGAGTGCATACAGGAGGCAACCAATTAATGTTCCTCTCTCACATCGATGTTTCTCTCTTTCCCTTCCTCTCTTTCTAAAATCAATAAAAACGTATTTTTGTGTAAGGATTAAAAAATGATTAATTCTGTTTTTTCCTAAATTTTTCTTAAATCTTATTACTTTGTAATTAAGGGCAAATATTATGCTTAAAATTAACTTATATGGCATAGTAGAAAGAAAGGAAATTGATTACACTAAGCAGAAAAATTTTCCTTAACTCGGACATACTAATGTAATAAAAATGAGAGCCAAATAAAAGGTGTTTTTTTTTTTATTTGATCTTTGTTCATCTTTCATTCATCTTAGAATAGATTACAAAGCTTTCTTACTAAAAACTTCTTTTAATTTATATTCAATGTAATATTATTAGAAAAAATATACCTGATCCATACAAATTAATACTCCCATTAGTTCTTTCTTAAGTATGATGCCATCTTGGACCTGCATTTCTTTAGTCTACTCTTCTAAAAATAACATTACCTGAGAACTAAATGTAATTAATATAATTGTAAGTTAAACATCACAAGTCATTTTTCCAGAAGAAAAATTTACATTTTTATTTGCTATATTTCAATGTATACTTTAAATGTATATTTATTAATTATACATTTATTATTAATACTAAACATTGATGAGAGAGAAACATCGATCAGCTGCCTCCTACACACCCCCTCCTACTGGGGTGCCTACAACCAAGGTACATGCCCTTGACCGGAATCAAACCTGGGACCTTTCAGTCTGCAGGCCGATGCTCTATCCACCGAGCCAAACTGGCTAGGGCAATGTATATTTATTAATTGCCTAATCTGGGAGAACACTTTAATAATTCCAATAGTATTTTATAAGAACTCCAAGTACAATTTATGGATATTTTATTTTATTTTTATTAGGAGCCCTGGGCAGCTCTAAGAGGGCTCCCAATGATACCTGACTTTTGGTATTTGTGTCCTTCTGTAGCTTCCTCACAAACTGTATCAGGGCTAGTCTGTATGAAACTAGAATATGGCAGAAATATGGCATTGTATAATAAAGAATTTGCTTGCCTTCATCCCTGGTTCCTGTGTCAATGGATTAGGGTTAGTGTCTGTTATTCATAGTGAGCTCCTCAGACCACGCCTGAGTTTATGCTAAAGAGGTGACTTATGATAGGCCCCTAGATAGTTTCACCATGGAGGTTGGCTGTGCCAGGAAGACCAACAATGTGATTAGGGGGTTGGGACTTTGAGTCACATGACATCAGTCTGATCTCCTGGGAAGAAAGGAAAGGCTAAAATTGAATTTAATCCTGTGGTCAATGATTCAATCAACTAAGCCTACAGAACAAAATCTTAATAAAAACCTGGATACCAAAGAAGCTGGATGAGCTCCCTGGATATTGATAGCAAGAGTACTGCCAGTGTATGTGTACTGAGGACATGGAAGCCTTGTGTTAGAAACCCTTTGAGACCTTGCTTTTTGCATCTCTTTGGTTGGTTCTGATTTGAATTCTTTATGATCAAAAAGTAATGTAAATGCTAGTTCTGTCCTGAGTTCCATGAGTCATTCTAGTGAAGTATTGTGCCTGGGAGGATAGTTAAGAACCCACAAATTTGGAGCCAGGTGATCAGAAGTGCAGATGGCCTGGGAACTCCCAAGATTACAGCTGGTGTCTGAAGTTGGAAACAGCCTTGTGGGTGTCTGTGTCCTGAATTTGTAAAATTTAACCCAACTCGGGAAAGTTAGAGTATGAATTATATTGCATATGATATGTCATTTCAAAAAGTAGGTATAAAAGATATAGCTTCTGCCTCTCTCTCTGGAATCTGTAGAGCTGGGGGAAATTAGTTTCCATGATCTGAACAGTCCTAGCAAGGTCTTCATGGTGAGAAACTGAGGTCTCAAGCCAACAGCCATGTGAGTGAACCTTTTTTGAAACTGGATGTTCTGGCTTTAATTAAGCCCTTAGATGACTATAGACCAGACTGACATTTGATTGTAATGTCATTTGAGACACCAAGGTAGCTACTCCAAGATATCTGAACCACAGAAAGTGGAGGTAGCAAATATTTATTGTTTTTTATCCCCTACATTTTGGGTAATTTGTCATGAAACAATAAAAATTAATATGCTAGGGAATATAAAGTTATTTTCATTTTGTTTTAAGATTCAGATCATTTGTTTTCTAGTTCATCCAAAAGAAAAACATGTAATTGCCCTTATTTGTTATTGATTTTCTTTGGATTAGGTCTCAGTAAATTTATACTTACTCCCCATAAGAAGTGAGATTATCCCTCTTCCCTCCAGGATGGGTTAAACCAATCCCAAAATCTCAGTAGTGTATCACAGTAAGGGCTATTTCTTGATTACATGGTAGTTAGATCTGGTCTGGGCAGCAGTACTCCAAGCAATGGATCAGCAGTCTGGGTGTCTTTATCTTTTTACATCCCCACCTGGGAGAAGTGAGGAAGGTTACCAGGATTAGAAATTATGTACCTCGCCTCTGCTCACATCCCATTGCCAAACCCAATTATATAGTGCCGACCAAACTTCAAGGGAAGCTTCAAAATGTGCTTTTTATTCTTGGTCAAAAAGACAAAATAAAATTTGTGAGAATCAGAAGCCTCTTCCATAACTTAGAGATCTGATTTTTTTTAATATACTGGGTGTGGTCCGTAGAATCAAAAGGTCTAAATAGTAACATCCTCCACCCAAAATGGAGTAATCTTCAGGATTAACAGAACATAGGCTGATGCAGTAAGAGTAAATAACTCCATGAGATGACATTCATGGAGTATAATGATTTTTAGTTTCTATTTTGATAAAAATATTATATTATTTATATGGTCATAAAAGAAATAGAACTAAATATATGTTTCTCTATTTTACAGGCTATCATGTTTTTTGTTCCATCACATTTTGGACAATTACAGTATTTATATATGACTTGATCCTGTGGAGTGGGTTGAATGATATTAAAACGAATGATGAGCCCTGGCCAGGTGCCTCGGTTAGTTAGAGCATAGTTGCATGCACCAAAAAGGTTGTGGGTTCAATTCCTAGTCAGATCACATACCTAGGTTGTGGGTTTGATCCCCAGTTGGGGCATGTACAGGAGGCAACCATTCAATGTTTCTCTCACATCGATGTTTCTCTCTCTCTCTCCCTCTCTCTTTCTCTCTCTGTCTCTGTCCCTCTATCTAAAAACAATAAATACATATCGCTTCACAGCCTTTTGGCTAAGATCAAGTGTAAAATCAATAAACATATCCTTGGAGGTATTTTAAAAAAAGAAAATAAGAAGAAGAATAAAAATAAAGCCAATGATAAATGGAGGAAGGGCATTCTCATATGTACCCAGAGACACACACACTCAGGTTGTATGTTCTGACCTGAGTTGCTTCCAGGATGAACAGGTTAGTGCCTAATTCCTCCAGTTTCTCTCATCTGCAGATATTAACTTGATTGAACTTTCAGGCTCAGCAGTCTGCATTCCAATAGGCTTAGACACACCAAAGTGCAGCAGCAGAGTACAATTAATCTTCCTTTCCTTGGACTATGGATACCCCTCATCTGCCAACTTCTTCTCCAATCCACACCCTTGCCCCATGTTTTCCCATCTCAACACACACACACACACACACACACACACACACACATACACACACACACACACACCTATCAGTGCCTAGTGCATATGCTTGGTCTTAGGCTAAATTGAATGTCCATTTCCTACTTTGGAATTGAAGCCATGGGCTGACATATAACTTACTACACTTAGGCTCTAATATCCAACTTGGCTTTTGTCAAATTTGAATCTGAAATCTCCCTCCCCATTTATGAGCTTTATTTAGATGAAAGTAGAGACCTGTAATATACATATTTCTGCTCCCTCTAGACCTGTCCATTACTGAACTCCTCTCTGCACTGAAAACTACTGATAAAATCACAGTATGTATCAGGGGAAGACCTCTAAGGATATGACATTATACTATGACTGGTTTTATCTAAAGGTCTTAAGGAGTTCTAATATGAAGTGACAGGAAAAGATTTGACTTTGGGTGGTGGGCACATGGTCCTATATACAGATTTTGTAAATTAGTAAACCATACATGAAACCTATATGTTTATGTTGACTAATGTCACCCTAATAAAATTTAATTTAAAAAAACATAATTTAAGCAAAATTTCAGCATTTCTAAATAAACACTTTAATTTTTCCATAAAAAAGGACTAAATATTTATTTGTGAAACCTGAGAATTTTAAGTACTTTTTGGTATTTGTAAGACATTAAAAATTATCATAATATTATATTTTCACATATATGAATGATGATGTTAAAATAAGATGAAGAATACAGAAACACATATTGAAGCAAAAATATCTTGTGCTGGAAATGAGAAGACAATATATAATAATATAAAACACCTTAAGTCATCTCTTTATATTCTTTACTTCCTGGGAACACAGAAGAAAAAGACATATTATCTTAGCTACTTGGGGCTCAGAGAGAACCTAGAATTTAAACTGATACTTGAGATTAAAAGTCAATTTTGTGGCTATTTGGCATATACTCCAAAGAAAGAAATTATCCAAAGATCGAGACTCTTCCCTTCCCAAAAATCTTTCTGCAAAGCTACCTTGAACTTTAATGAAGACTACCTGGAGAGAACCCTGATAATCAAGGATGGAAAGTGGAAACTGCATAGGCTAGAGACTGGTAGGAAGGGTGGAGGCCTGAAAGAGATGACCAGACTCCCAAAGACAGCAGTTGAACGTGGAGGGATATCTCAGCTGTGGGGGGTTCCCACTGAGAACTCTGGGGTCTAAACCCAACGCTGGGCTCCCCATCCCAGGGCACCAGAACTGAGAAACATAATACCTGCTTGTGTAAAGCAGCAGGGTTGCTTCTGACAGCTAGAGACAGCTAGAAATGAAGGCGCCCTCTTAAAGGGCCAATGCACAAAATTCCATGTGCAACCATTCACCTTGGGCTCTAGCAGAGGGAAGGCAGAGAGGACTGGAGCTGTGTGAGGAGAGTCCAGAGTTGGGGGTTCTGGGGTTGGAGTTCAGAGAGCAGCCACCTGGTTTCCTGTGCTGAGTCATTTCATCAGGCTGAGGAGGACATCTTTCTTCTATGGACCTTTGCTATTCAGGTGGTTTGTGCCTGGGGAAAAGGCAGTCACCACACCCTGTTGAAAGAACTCTTGCCCCACCCTGTGGTCAAGAGCCTGAGGCCAATCAAGGATGATAACAATCAGAATGCAGGCAGAGGAGGCTCTCCTTCTAGGGCTGGGGCTAGGAAAAGCAGACTGTGGTGCACATCTTGGTCCTTTCCAAAGGCATCAAGCACCAACAGGCTGTGGATTGCTGATAGTCCCAAATAGGGTACTCATGGCCAATCAGAAACAGCATTTGACATTGTCCTGCACTAAAGATTGGGAATCATAGCAGATATACCTAATACATAGACACAAACCCAAATAGGCAGCCTAAATGGGGAGACAAAAAGACAACCCTCAAATGAAACAAAAAGAGAATTCTCCAGAAGAAAAGATAAATGAAATGGAGATAAGAAATGTATCAAATATAGACTTCAGAATAATGATGATAAAGATGCTCAACAGCATGAGAAATGATATAGTAACTATGAAAAAAGAAGTCAGAAAAAAAGAATGACATAGCACTAATAAAGAACACATTGGAAGGAATACACAGCAGATTAGGGGAAGCTGAGGATCGGATCAGTGAATTATAAAACAGGGTAAAAAAAAAATCACTCAATCAGGGAACCAAAAAGAAAAAACAATTAAAGAACAGGAGGACAGCTTAAGGGAGTTGTGGAACAAAATAAAACATAACAATATTCACATAATTGGAGTGCCAGAAGTTGAAGAAAGCAAGCAAGGGATAGAGAATATGTTTGAAGAAATAATGGCAGAAATTTTCTCTAACCTGGTGAAAAAGTCACACAAATTCAGGAGGCAAAGAGAGTCCAAAGCAAGAAGAACCCAAACAGGCCCATGCACAGACACATCACAATTAAAATGCCCAAAATTAAAGACAAAGAGAGAATCTTAAAGGCAGCAAGAGAAAAGAAATTTGTTACCTACAAAAGAGCTCCCATTAGGCTGTCAGCTGATTTCTCATAAAAAACTCTAGAGGCCAGAAGGGAATGGCATGAAGTACTCAAGGTAAAGAAAAGCAGGGCTCTAAAATCAAGAATATTATATTCAGAAAGACTATCATTAAAATAGATGGTGAAATGAAAAGCTTCCTAGACAAAAACAAACAAAAAAAGGCTAAAGGAGTTTATCACCACCAAACCAGGACTGCAAGAAATGCTAAAGGGACTATTGTAATGAAAAGAAATAGAGAGAGAGAGAAACATAAATATACAGAATTAAAATGGCAATAAATAAGTACCTATCAATAATATCCTTACATGTAAATGGATTAAATGCTCCAATCAAAAGACATAGGGTAGCTGAATGGATAAAAAAAACCTGACACAATCATATACAGTCTACAAGAGACCAACCTCAGAATAAAAGACTCATACAGGATGAGAATGAAGGGATGGGAAAATTTTTTCCAGGCAAATGGAAATGAAAAAAAAAAACAAAAAACCACAAAACCTGGAATAGCAATTCATATCTGACAAAATAGACTCCATAATGAAGGCGATCACAAGACACATAAAAAGTCACTACATAATACTACAGGGATCGAACCAACAAGAGGATTTAACCCTAATGAACATATATGCACCCAATATAGGAGCACATAAACATGTAAAAAATCTTCTAGAGGATATTAAGGAAGAGATTGACAGCAATACAGGCATAGTGGGGATTTTAACAGACTGCTAACTTCACTGGATAGATCTTCCAGACAAAATAGTAACAACGAACAGTGACTCTAAATGACACATTGGCTCAGATGGGTTTAATTGAAATTTATAGAATATTTTACCCCAAAGCTGAAGAATATACATTCTTTTCAAGTGCATATTGGTCATTCAAAAAGACAGATCACACGTTAGGACACAAAACAAGGTTCTGCAAGTTTAAGAAGATTGAAATCATATCAAGCATCTTCTCAGATCACAGTGGAATAAAATTAGAAATCAACTACAGTAAAAACACTCAAAAACATTCAAACACATGGAGGCTAAATAGCATGTTATACAACAATGAATGGGTTACCAATGAGATCAAGAAATAAATAAAAAGCTTCCTGGAAACAAATGAAAATGAACACACAATAACTCAAAATCTCTGGGACCCAGCAAAAGCAGTACTGAGAAGGAACTTCACAGCACTAGAGGCCTACCTCAAAAAACAAGAAAAATTAATAATAAACTACTTAGCCATGCAAATTAAAAAATAAAAAAGAATAACAAGAGAAGCCCAGAGTAAGTAGAAGGAAGAAAATAATAAAGAGTAGAACAGAAATAAATGACATAGTATCTAATAAAACAACACAAAAGATCAATGAAACCAAGAGCTGGATCTTTGAAAAGTTAAACAAGTTACCAGATTCATCAAGAAACAAAGAGAGAGACCCCAAACAAATAAAATCAGAAACAAATGTGGAGAAGTAACAACTGACACAACAGAAATACAAAGGATTGTAAGAAAATAGTGTGAGCAACTATATGCCGACAAGCTGGACAACTTGGACGAAATGGACAAATTCCTAGAAAAGTACAATCTCCCAAAACTGAATCAGGAAGAATCAGAAAATTCAAATAGGCAAATAACAACTGATGCAATTGAAAGAGAAACAAAACAAAACAAAACAAAAACACAAAAAAACCTCCCAGCAAACAAAAGCCCTGGTCTAGAGGGCTTCACAAGGGAGTTTTACCAAACATTCAAAGAAAAACTAACATCTGTACTCCACAAACTATTCTAAAGCTCTTTCAATGTGGCCAGCATTACTCTAAGTCTAACAGCAGATAAAGATACCACAAAGAAAGAGAATTACAGGCCAATATCCCTGATGAACATAGATGCTAAAATCCTCAACAAAATATTAGCAAATCAGATCCAGCAATATATTAAAAAGATCATCCACCATAACCAAGTAGGAATAATTCCAGGGATGCCAGGCTGTTATAATATTCAAAAACCAATAAATGTGATACATCACATAAACAAATTGAAGCATAAAAATCACATGATCATAGCAACTGATGCAGGAAAAAAACATTCGACAAAATACAACACCCATCTTTGATAAAAACTCTCAGAAAAGTTGGAATAGAGGGATCATGTCTCAGCATAATAAAGGCCATATATGACAAACCTAAAGTGAACATCATACTCAATGGGCAAAAACTAAAACCATACTCCATAAGAACAGAAACAAGACAGGGATGTGTGCTTTCACCACTCTTATTCAACATAGTACTGGAAGTCCTAGCAACAGCGATCAGACAAGAAGAAGAAATAAAAGGCATCCAAATTGGAAAGGAGGAAGTAAAACTCTCATTATTCACAGATGACATGATAATGTACATAGGAAAACTCTAAAGACTCCACCAAAACCCCACGAGATTTAATAAATGAATGGCAATGTAGCAGGATACAAAATTAACACCCAGACATTCCTGCATTTTTATACTCTAGAGGCCTGGTGCACGAAATTCATGCATGGGGGGTCGGGGGGGAGGATGTCACTGAGCCTGACCTGCACCCTCTCCAATATGGGACCACTTGGGAGATGTCTGACTGCCGGGATCAGGTCTAAACCAGCAGTCGGACATCTCTCTCACAATCTGGGACTGTTGGCTCCTAACCGCTCGCCTGCCAGCCTGCCTGATTGTTCCTAACTGCTTCTGCCTGCCAGCCTGATCGCCCCCTAACTGCTCCCCTGCCAGCCTGATTGATGCCTACTGGCTCCCCTGCTGGCCTGATTGCCCCCAACTGCCCCCCGCCAGCCCGAACACCCCCAACTGCCCTCCCCTGCTGGCCCAATCGCGCCCCAACTGCCCTCCCCTGCCGGCCCAATTGCCCCCAACTGCCCTGCCTTGCCGGCCCGATCGCCCCCAACTGCTCTCCCCTGCTGGTCCGATCACCCCCAACTGCCCTCCCCTGCCTGCCTAATTGCCCACTACTGCCCTTCCCTGCCACCGCCCGCCTCCTCCACTGGGACCCACCTCCTCCACACGAGACGGCAGAGACGCTGGGACCAGCCTCCTCCGAGCCACACAGAGCCGTGGAACCCCCCAAGTCTCAATGCGTGGAGCAGCCACTGGGCCCTGCTTTTGCTGTGTGTGTGGCCATCTTGTGGCAGCCATCTTGTGATGACATCACACGAGGGCGTCGCATGGGGGCATGATGCCACCAAGGCTTTTATTATATAGGACTAGTGGCCTGGTGCACGAATTCATGCACACTGAAAGGAAATTAATAAGAAATATTTTAATATCACTATTCACCCTTTCTCTATAATAGAAAGAAGTGTCAGAGATGAAAGAAAATTAGTAAAATGTATATGAAAATAATGTATAAATTAATTAATAAATAAACAATAACAACATGATATAACAACAACAAAGACAGGATATAAAACCAACAAAAACATGACATAAAACAACAAAAACATGATATAAAAACAACAATGATAAACACAATGACTGATAAATTGATTAAACTTATTCCAACACTGAGGCCAGTGTCAGTCAGATGGGGACAAATCACTTCTTGGAATCAGAACAACCTCTCCTCTGCAGATCCTGTTAATACTTCAGCTTTGATTATGTTAGGTCACAATCTTTTGATAATAAATCTAGTGCCATTACAAAGACCCAATTTACTAGTAAGATTTATCAGGAGCACCTACTTTCAATTCTAATTTACAACACGGCATTCCCAAAGAAATTTGATGGAAAAATTTTCATTTTGGGCATCATCCATTGAATCTAGTATTATTGTTGATTACACTGTTATCTCTGAGTGTTAATGCAATATCTGTTCCCCAGTCTTTTTTCACCAAGTGGGAAAAGAATAGGACACGTCATTGCATGAAATGTAGGAAACAGGATACTGATTTGTTTCATTTTAGTGGCATTCGGATAATTGGGATCTGGTTTGCAATGAATGATCAAGTCCCTTTCAAAAGGAGGTCCTCCATCTTCGTTTCTGAATATGACGGCAACTTGGTTTACACGGGGATAATTATATCTACCTGGATCACTATTACAATCATATTTAATCACCATTGTTATTTCCATGCGACACCGCAGCTTTCTTTCAGCTTCAGAATGTCAACAAAAACAACCAAATTCACAATTGACAATGACAGATCGAAACACACGCATGCGATTGGCACCAGTGAGAGCTTTATATGTATCGCATATGCACGAGTCAACTTAGCCTTTTATAGATAGATATAGAACAAACTTGCTTAATTAGACCTGCTTTTTGATGTAGCTAAACTTTTTCCAGCCCAGTGAAGCATCCCAACTTCTCTTTCAGGTAATTGTCAGCAACACAGCAATAAATATCAATATGAAGCACATTATTAGTGTAGATCACACAGGGAGAACAAAGGGTAAAATATTTAACTGCAGGAGTGTTTGGATTATATTCTGCGCAGTGAGAAAAATTGAAGTCATTTTTATGGTCCACCATTTCTTACTTCTTTTTAGTCGGGTCAAGTTTTTAAGCTTTCTAAATCTCCATTTTCCGGCTAATGAAAAGAAAATAATATTCCACTGAGTCTCCTATCTACCTACCCCAGGACTTTGGTGAGGATCAAATGAGATGAGGCACAGGAAAAACGCTTCACAGACATTTGGTTACAGTGTAAAGTGTTTCCACCTGAGACTAGTCATCACTAGAGAGGGGAAGCCAGGTATTGCTACTTGACGTCATTACCCGGATGGTTGGATACTTAGCATATTAGCCTTTTATATAGATAGATAATAAATTCTCAGAAAGAGAAACTAAACAAATAATCCCATTTACCAATGCAACAACAACAAAAATTAAGATATGTAGGAATAAACTTAACCAAGGAGGTAAAAGACTTGTACTCAGAAAACCAGAAAAGGACAGGAAAAAGAGATAGTGAAAGATATTAGCAAGTGGAAGAATATACCATGTTCATGGATCATTAAAATGTCCATACTACCCAAAGCATTCTACAGATTCAATGCAATCCCCATTAAAATGCCAACAGCATATATTACAGATTTAGAACAAATATTCCAAAAATTTATATAGAACCAAAATGGACCCCAATGCAGCAGTCTTGAGAAAGAAGAACAAAGTTGGAGGGATCACAATACCAGATATCAAGTTATACTACAAAGCTACTGTAATCAAAATAGACTGGTACCGGTAAAAGAACAGGCATATAGATCAATGGAATAGAACAGAGACCCCAGAAATTGACCCAAGCCATCACACTCAATTAATATTTGACAAAGGATGCAAGAGTATACAATGGAGTCAAGACAGTCTCTTCAATAATTGGTGTTGGGAAAACTGGACAGATACATGCAAAAAAATGAAATTAGACCACCAACTTATACCATACACAAGAATAAACTCAAAATGAATAACAGACTTAAATGTAAGTCACAAAACCATAAAAACCCTGAAAGAAGACATAGGTAGTAAAATCTCAGACATCTTGTGTAGCAATATTTTTGCCAATATATCTCTTTAGGCAAGAATAACTATATATATATTTATAATAGAGGCCCGGTGCATGAAATTCATGCACTGGGGGGGGGGTCCCTCAGCCCACCCTGCCCCCTCTCACAGACCAGGAGTCCTCAGGGGATATCCTACTGACAGCTTAGGCCCACTCCCCACGAGTCAGTATGCCTCCCTCTGCAGGAGGCAACCTGGTTGATCAGGGGAAGGTGCCGCCCCCATCACCCCACTGCTGCTGCCACTGTCAGCTGCCACAGCCGCCAAAGTGTTTTCATCAACACGGACTCCAATCCCTTCACCACAAAAAAATGACAACTTTCTTTAGGCATTTTCAAGATGTCTCTTTCATAGGATATGACATTTCTTTCTTTATGTCTTTTTTTTAATCCTCACCCAAGGATATTTTTCCATTAATTTTTAGAGAGCATGGAAGAGAGAGGGAAAGACAGAGAGAAACATTAAGGTGAGAGGGACACTGCGATTGGCTGCCTCCTGCATGAGCACTGACCTGGGCCCTGGCCAGGGAGGAGCCTGCAACCTAGGTACATGCACTTGATCAGAATCGAACCCGGCCTCCCTCTGGTTTGCAGGCCGAGACTCTATCAAACCAGCTAGGGCAGGATATGACATTTCTTAGACCCTCCAGCAGTGGACCTTTGTTTTTTCCTCCAGGAGTGAGGTGGAAAAACCCTAGATCACGTTCTTGGATTCTTATTACCCAAGTTACCAAGAACACTGCGGGCGGCATACAGGGAGCTTAGCCAATGAGTGGTCAGAAAAGGTATTTCCTCTGCAGCTCACACGCAGAGGCGGGACTGCTGGCTAGGGCCTGCCCTCAGCCATGAGTGAGCCCTCTCCTTCTCCCTCTCCCTCTCCCTCTCCCTCTCCCCCGCTCTCTCCCTCCGGTCCACTATCTCTAAAATGCAGTGAAAAAATATCCTCTGGTGAGTATTAAAAAACAAAACAAAACAAAACAAAACAAAACACAGAATAACAGGCCTCCTCCTTGGAGATGCTGAATATGTAGGCCTGAAAGAGAGAATTCTTGGCTCTGCGAAGATCTCTACATGAATTTTATTAAAAATATTTGGAAAATTATCCTAAGCCACACCAATGATTCAAGTTTGTGCTTTTTTTGTGTTCCAGGGAAGAATCAAATAATCTTTTGTTTTATTGTATCAAAACAAAATTTTGCATGTGTTAAATACATACTTCTTATTCAAATACATAATAGCAGATGCAAAATAGCAGGAGTGATTTGTCAGGTTGATTTGCATACTCACTCCTGATTGGCTGGTGGGCGTCATGAAGTGATGGTCAATTTGCATCTTTCTCTTTTATTAGTGTGTGTGTATATATATATATATATATATATATTTCTTTATTTATTTCAGAGAGGAAGGGAGAGGGAGAGAGAGAGGGGGGAGAGAGAGAATGTTTTCTGGATATGACACTAAAAGTACAAAATAACAAGTGGGACTACATCAACCTAAAAAGCTTCTGCAAAGCAAAAGAAACCATCTACAAAATGAAAAAAGAAACCATTCTATGGTAGAACATATTCTTCAATGATACATCTGATAAAGGGTTAATCTCCAAAATATATAAAGAACTTATACAGCTCAACACCAGGAAGACAAACAATCCAATTAAAAAATGGGGAAAGGAGCTGAATGGGCACTTCTTCAAAGAGGACACATAGATAGCCAATCCTATATAATAATAGACAAACATGCAATTAGCCATCCCTCTGCTACGCTAAGTGACACCCACAAGCCACGCACACCAGCCACGCACACCTGCCAATTCGAGTGACTATGCAAATTATCTGACAAAAATGGTGGTTAATTTGCATACGCAGGTGTCAAGTGCCCCAGGAGGCGATGGCGGCCACGGGCTCCCAGGACTTTCACTGGTTGAGGAGGCGCAGCTGGCCTCACCTAGCCATGCCCCCGGACTCCCAGGACCTTCGCTGGTCAGGGATGCATGGTGGCCGGTGCCCAGGGATGTTGCCAGCAGAGAGCAGAGCGGGAGTGGAGCAGGCAGAGAGCGGGAGGTTTAGAGGACTTGGCAGAGCAGGACACTGCTGGACATAGAGCAGAGCGAGAGAGAGGGCGACTTCGAGGGCGTGGCTCCCTCTCTCACCTCAGCTTCCTCATCACAGCTATGGAAACTGACAGCAGGGAGGAGGAAGTCCCACCCCCACAGAATCAGTCAGAATCAGCCATTGGTCAGACAGCTCTCAGCGGCCTGATAGTCAGGATTCTCATTCACCTGCATCTCAGACCGCGACAGTAGAGAGGTGGGACTATGTCTAAAGAACAACTATTGATACAACGTAGCTCTGCAGCCGAAAGATGCCAGCATTATCGATAGAAAGTGTCTGCAGAGCAGCATGCGTCTGATCTTGAAAGAAAGCGGCGCCTACAACAGGATTTATCTAAACACCAACTACTGGAAAAACACCGCTCTGATGCCGAAAAACACCGGCGTTATCGACAGAAAATGTCTAAAGACAAACGTGCCTTTGAAGTTGAAAGAAGGCGGTGGCGACAACAGAATATGTCGAGAGAACAGGCATCAACAATTACTA
>NW_005356087.1:328630-339267 GCF_000412655.1 Myotis brandtii
TTGAAAAATATAGTGGTTTGATGGATTATCTCAAATCTAGATCTGAAAAGGACAATGTGCCGATTGGTAAGATGATAATACTTCCATCATCTTCTGAGGGTAGTCCCAGAAATATGCCACAGCGATATCAGGATGCTATGGCAATTGTAATGAGGTATGGCAAGCCTGATTTATTCATAACCATGATGTGCAACCCCAAATGGGCAGATATTGCAAACAATTTACAATGCTGGCAAAATGTTGAAAACAGACCTGACTTGGTAGCCAGAGTTTTTAATATGAAGCTGAAATGATACCTGTAAATTCTATTTATTTGGAAAAGTAATAGCTAAAATTCATGTCATTGAATTTCAGAAACACGGACTGCCTCACGCTCACATATTATTGATATTAGATAGTGAGTCCAAATTACGTTCCTCTAATTAATTCTTTTTCAATGTGCATGAATTTCGTGTACCGGGCTACTAGTAGATATATAAAATAATGCTCAACATCAGTAATTATAAGAAAGATGCAAATTGAAACTTCAATGAGATATTACCTCACACCTGGCAGAATGGCAACCATCAAATAAATCAACCAACAACAAGTGCTATGGAGGATGTGGAGAAAAGAGAACACTTGTGCACTGCTGAAGGGAATGCACACTGGTGCAGTTGCTATGGAAAACATTATGGAGTTTCCTCAAAGAATTAAAAACAGAATTGCCTTTTGACCCAACAATTCTACTTCTGGGAATATATTCTACAAATCTCAAAACACCAATCAGAAAGAACATATCCACCCTTATGTTCATATCACATTATTTATAATATCCAAGTTCTGGAAATAGCCCCAGTGAGCACAGTAGATGAGTGGACAAACAAGCTGTGGTATATTTACACAATGGAATATTATGTGGCTGTAAAAATGAAAAGAAGGATCTTTTTCCCTTTACGACAGAATGGAACTGGAGATTACTATGCTAAATGACATAAACCAGTAAGATAAAGACTTACATATGGAATCTAATGAACAAAATAAATGGATGAACAAAATAGATCCATTGTCATGAATACATAGAACAGATTGGCAGATCTCAGAGGGGTGAGTGTTGGTAGGGACTGATTAGCCAAAGAACATATAAGCATAATCCATAGACTCAGACAATAGTATGGTGAAGGCCATGGTGGTGGTGGTTGAGGTATACAAAGGGTGTAATGGTGGACATTGGTAATAATGTTAACAATAAAAATATGAATCAGAAAAAAACACAACTTTAATAAATTTAGACAGAATTTTACCTCCCAAAATTCTTTCACTGTGTAAAAAAAGGAAGAAACCATAGTCATAATATTTTTATTTGGAGGCATTAATTATTTATTTTAATAGCCTAGTTTTCCCCTATATAATATTATCTCCCAAATGACATAATATTAATACTATATAAAATAAGATATATTTTATAAACATTTAAATATTTTATGACATATACTATATATGTTCATATTATATATGTATGCATGTATTTCTATTATTCCTTCAATATATTTCCCACAGTCATGGGCCAACACAACAGATTCAGCAGCTAAGACATTATTTTTAAGGACCCACAGAAACATGTCTGGGAACACAATAATACTGTGAGTATTGTAGTTGTTGGGTTTGAGCCCTTCTGCGAGGGACGGGACCTCTTTGGATGCTGGGAATTGGAAGAAGACATGAACAGCTGCAGGTATATAGGACATGCTTTATGGCAGACAAAGCAGCCATTGCATACATAGCAGCCAGCCAAAGCAGCCTGCCACTGGCTGTTCAGTAGGGCATTTTATACCAACCCAGGCAAAAAAGGCTTCTTGTCAAATAGTGACATCAGTGTTACATACTATAAAGGTGCGCCTATGCAGTGCATACAGAAAAAATGCTGTGTCATTGCCTTTGCACATGCATATGGCAAATGGGCCTTTAACACTTTAACATCCGGTGTACTCTGGTCAGAGTCCCCACAGTAGGCTACAAGCTCTGGTGAACAGAAACAGTAAGCAGTTAGAGTCAGATATTCTACCATAGCCTAAGGCAAAAAAACATAATCTTCTATAATATCATATACCTATATCAATATATATATATGAAAGCAATATGTTTCTAGATAAAAGTCCACCCTTATTCACAGGAGATACATTCCAAGATCCACAGTGGATGCCTGAAACTGTCAACAGTAAAAACCCCATAGTATTTACTATATTTGGTCCTAATCATATATATCTACAATACTTATAATAAAGTTTAATTTATAAATTAGGCATTAGGCACAGTAAGAGTTTAACAACAATAACTAGTAATAAAATAGAACCATTATAACACCACACCATAATAAAAGTTATTGATATGACCTCTCTCTCTCCCTTCTCCTCCCTTTTTCTCCCTCTTGTCAGACAAAGGGATGATTCACATTCCAGACAGGAATGGTATGAGATTTCATCATGCTACTCAGAATAGCATACAACCTAAAACTTATGAATTGTTTATATCTGGAATTTTCCATTTAATGTTTTCAGACCATGGTTGATTGCAGGTAATGGAAAGTAAACGATGTAAACTTTTTTTTTTCTGAGTTAAGACTAGCTTAATTTCATATTTTTACAAAAAACATCCATCCACACTGGAAGTCAAATATACGGACAGACAGATGTTTACATGCAGGAATCTTGAGGCATTAGAAAGAATAAGTATGGCTGTTCCCAAAACATTACTTTGGCCACCTAATTAAAAGAAGAAGGGGCTTTTGTTAAATCTCACATTGTATATCCCAAGGACACCATAAGTACTTCAATAGAAGCCTATTAACAAAAGTCAAAAAAATAGGATTGCTGTAAGAAACCTATATAAGTCATTACATAATAAATTTATTAAAATTAAATCCCAGTAAGAGAAGAGCTTTTTCTCTTACTTGTTCTTTGTTTAATTTTTTTAGGTTCAGCTGAGTGGTAGTCTCTCGTTTAAGCTGTGTTTAAATTATACTTCATTCTGTTTGAAGACTTACAGGTGAAAAATCCACTGATATTAATGCCCAAGATCACTGGCTTTAAAAAAAGATCCTAACAGACACAGCCAAATATTTTGGGAAACTATATTAAAAGTTGTCAAGTCTAGGCTTTTATGCTGAATCTTGGGCCACACTTACTTCTTATAGTTGGCTCAGCTCAGGTTTCTACAGCCACAGTGACTTGGCATTACTCCCTTTCCTTCTCCATTTTTTCCCTTTCCTCAGCAAGAAGGATTTTCACAACTGTGTGGATTGAATAGGTTCCCAAGAGTGTACATTCAGTAATTCTCATTATCAAAGCTTATCAGAAGATAAGGCTGTCATCAACCACTTCTCCCTCTTTGCAGTGCTCAGTAACCCTATGCAAAAAAAAAAAAAAATATCAGAAGAGTTTGCCAAATGTGTGTATATATATATATATGTGTGTGCATATATATATATTAGTTTCAGAGAGAAAGGGAGAGGGAGAGAGAGATAGAAACATCAATGATGAGAGAGAATCATTGATAGGCTGCTTCCTGCACACCCCACACTGGGGATCGAGTTTGCAACCCAGGCATATGTCCCGACAGGGTATCGAACCCTGACCTCCTAGTTCATAGGTTGACACTCAACCATGGAGCCACACTGGCTGGGCTGCCAAATGTTCTTTAAAGTAAAAAACAAACAAACAAACAAAAACCAACAAAAACACACACAAAAAAAACATTTTTCAGAATGTAAAAGAAACAGCAAACTGAACTACTCTACTTGAATTCTAATTTATTTGATTTAAATTTATTTGACCTAATTTATTTAATTCTGGTTTTGTTAATTATTTTATGAACTTGAAAAAAATCACTGAACCCTGCTGTGTATCTGTTTTCTCAAATATAAAATGATTATATTGCTACTTAATCTGCTATGCTGAACAGTGATTATATTTGGCTCCCTCATGGAGTTCAAATAATGTGAACTTCATTCTTCTATTAGTTGTAAACTAGTCACTCAATACCAAGAAGCCAAAAAGGCTAGACAAATACTTTTCCTGTGCCCTTGGCAGCTAGGGTGTGGGTCCATGATTTAAATTTGGATAATCCAGTTCTGTCTGGAGCTTTGAATTTACCGTGACAGAGAGAGAATTCATTTGGTCAGTGGCTTCAGTCATATCCCAAGTCCAAGAGCAGCAAAGGCAGAGGTTGCAGGGCTGCTGACTCCCACCTGTGTTGGCTATAGTGGAGAGTCCAGTGTCCAGCAGTGGTTGCAGTGTCATGCCCATCAGACCATTACTAAAGAGAAGCTTTGTTTCTGTAAGCTTAGGCTCTTTGGTTCATGTTCACATTTCTAAGTTTTATGGTACCACTTTTCCAGAAATTATGGGAGCTATACAATATCTCTTTATTTCCTTTTTGTTTAATTCAGTCAAAGTCAGTTTCTGTTATTTACTACTAAGAAAATGCAGTATTATAACTGGCTACCTTGCAAAGCTGTTGTGAAATCTGGCTGAGTTGTTTCCAGGGAAATTCTGTAGGAAAGGATAAAAATGTGATCTAGTTTCATATAATGAGTGTTTATTAAGATCTTTATGGAGGTAAGGGATGAACAACATGCAGGATGTGTGCTCAAAATGCTTTCAGAATAGTGAAGGGCATGAGAACAACAGATTACTATAACACTACTATAGTAAGAGTGCTCTCATAAGAGAAATACAAGCATCTCATAAGAGAAATACAAGCAAAAGTGTAAGATGCAGGAGGAAGAGGGTAGAGTGAAAGATTCAACAGATGCATAACTTGAACTAAGGTGAATAGATGAATAGAGTCCATGGGGAAAAATATTTGACATCACCCTTAAAAGTTGAATTGGAACTTAATGTAGGATATAAACATGGGCCTTGCAGTTGGAGTCAGGAATCATTTTTTCTTTCAAGCTCCACTCTTAGGTCTCAAACTCCTTAATTCACCTGTGACATGAGGAAGTTATAGTAAATGGTCTATAAAGTTTTTATAGTTCTTAAATTTCTGATTGATTCCCATGGGCATATAGGGAGAACATTGCAGATAGAAGAAGCATGGTGAACTAAAAAGTCAAGGCAAAAAAGTTAAATGAACAAAAATTTAGAAGCAAGACAGCAAGTTCAATCCTAAAACAATGTATAGCATAAGATATAAAGATGAAGAGAGTGTTTTTCAGCTGATAGGCAAAGGGAGGCCAGAAAAAAATTTATCAACATGCTATGTTAAAAAAAAGGGTCTTTTTTCACATTTAGAGCAAGTATGGGTTGAGAAATGCAACCATAATGGGACTAGGATTTGAAGAAATCTAAATGAAAAAATAATGGTGAACTGAACTAGGATGATGATAGCAATGGAAACAGAGGATAGTTGTGAAAGACATTCTGGAGATAGATTCTCTCCAACTTAATGACTGATTGCAGAGAGTGAGGGGAATGATGGTCAAGGTAACTTGTATGGTAAAAGTAAACCCATAGAAGGTTTATAAATCTGGTGAGAAAGTTGAAATAGTATATATAGATGATTCAGAAAGAGAGAGATGTGTGCATAGTTTGAAGAGGTATTGCTATTGAGGGAGATTGGTACTACAAAAAAAGGAGATACACACTGAGTGGCCAGATTATTATGACCACCCCATCAGTACTTCATTGGGCTACCTTTTGCCTTCAATACTGCGGTGATTCTTCTTGGCATTGACTCCACGAGATGTTGAAAGGTGATGCGAGGAATCTGACACCATGCCTGATGAATAGCACTGTCCAGTTCTGTGAGATTTGATGGTTGTGGAACCAGCTGCCTGATGGCTCTTTTTTTTTTTTTAAATATATTTTATTGATTTGTTACAGAGAGGAAGGGAGGAGAGAGATAGAGAGTCAGAAACATCGATGAGAGAGAAACATCGATCAGCTGCCTCCTGCACATCTCCTACTGGGGATGTGCCCGCAACCCAGGTACATGCCCTTGACCGGAATCGAACCTGGGACCTTTCAGTCTGCAGGCCGACGCTCTATCCACTGAGCCAAACTGGTTTCGGCCTGATGGCTCTTTTAACTTCATCCCACAAATGCTCAATTGGATTGAAATCTGGTGATTGTGGGGGCCACCTAAGCAAGGTAAAGTCTCGCTCATGTTTTTGAAACCCCTCCTGCACAATATGAGCACCATGGCATGGCGCATTGTCTTGTTGGAAGAAGCCATCTCCATTGGGATAAGCCATCAACATGATAGGATGATGTTGATCAGCAACAATACTTAGGTATGTTGTGCTATTCAGACGTTGTTCCACACAAATTAAAGGGCCCAAATCATGCCAGGAAAACATGCCCCAAACCATAACACTGCCTCCACCAGCTTGAAGGGTTGTACTCATGCATGTGGGGTGCATGCTTTCATGCTGTTTCTGCCAAATTCTCACTCTGCCATCTGCATGATGCAACTGGAAACGTGATTCATTGGACCACATGACTTTTTTCCAATGCTCAACTATCCAATCCTTGTGTTCCTGTGTGAATTGGAGATGTTTTATCTCGGTAACTGCAGACAGCAAAGGTGTTCAAACAGGCCTTCGGCTTCCATATCCCATACGATGCAGTGTATGGCTAATTTGCCTACAAATGTCAGGTGGTCATAATAATCTGGCAACTCAGTGTGTATGTGTGTACACATTTTATCTTTTCAATAACTTCATGAGGGTGGTTGAGGCAATATTTTCATCTTTTCTACTGTTTTCCAATCATAATTTTAGAGACAGGGACTTGTAGCTTTAAGCAGGCAAGTGGGAAGTCTGCTTCAAAATAACTGGCTCCTAATCCAGTGTTTTCTCTTCTTCCCCATAACAGATGCCCATCTAAACATAACTTTGTAAAATCTAGGTGTCTGTGATGCTATGTGTATCACCTAATAATAGATTCATCTTGAAAATGCACTTATCCTTATAGAGAATTTAATTTTATTTTATATTGCTAGGTTTTTAATTTTCGTTTGGTTAAAAATATTTTCTTAATGTTGTTAATGTAAGCTGTCCATATCAATGAATGCAAATGTTTCTCCATATATTTTTTAAAAAGCAGCACTTGATCCATAGGCATGAGCTCTGACCTAGTAGTAGTTACACATTTTTTATTAACAGGGTTAGGTTTTTTTTGGCAAGGGTGAGAACTACTGCCTCTGACCAAAGAACATCAGGAAGCATAATGTCAGCCTAACCATAAATTTGGTCTTATGGCATCAAACACCAAAACCACAGGGGAACCAAAGGGGAATTTGTTCATGAAGTCTGAGTTTCTTGGTTTGTAGTTAAGGAGATTGTAGTTGCAAAACAAAGAGAATTACTGCAAGTCACATAGTTAGTGGATGTCAGACTCAAGGCTGGAACCCTGCTCTTGGTCAATTAGTCCTTTAGCCCTACTGTGAAATCAGTGAGTTTGGTGTTTATAGTCAAGCTATGGTTTTGAAGCTATCAGAGAATAAAATTGTGTTGAGAACTATTAAAGACTAGAGTCCTGGTGCACAAATTCATGCACCAGTGGGGTCCCTTGACCTGGCCTGCGGGATCGGGCCAAAATTGGCTCTCGGACATCCCCCGAGGGGACCCGGATTGCGAGAGGGTGCAGGCCAGGCCAAGGGACCCCACTGGTGCACTATCGGGGCCAGGGAGGAATGCGGAGGTTGGCCAGCTGGGGAGGGATCGTGGAGGGCTCCAGGGCGTGTCTGGCCCATCTCACTCAGTCCCAATTGGCTGGACCCTAGCAGCAAGCTAACCTACCGGTTAGAGCGTCTGCCCCCTGGTGGTCAGTGCATGTCATAGTGAGTGGTTGAGCGACCTTAGCATATCATTAGCATATTACCCTTTGGTTGAATGGACAACTGGACAACCAGACACTTAGCATATTAGGTTTTTATTATATAGGATGCTTGGGGGTAAGGGTGCTGGGAACTGATATGCATATATGCATAACCCATGGACATAGGCAATAGAGTAGTAAAGGCCTGGCAGGGATGGGTACCAGATGGAGGGGGTCAATGGGGAAACAAACTCACAAACAAACAAACAAACAAACAAAGGGGACATCTGTAATACTTTCAACAATAAAGATAAATTTAAAAGAAGATGCTTGGTATAAAACTTTGATCATTCACCTGTAAGTATTTTTAAGGTGCCTATGAGGCAATCTCCTCTATTGGTTTTATGAGCTAACAGAGGAACATAAGAAAAAGTGAAATTCTGTAATGACACTGTAACATTCAAAATTTAACCAAATGTATCTTTAGTTCCAGTCTGACTGTAGAGTCCCAGACCTGCCATCCAGTTTCTAACTGAATATCTTGCCTGCATCGTAAATTCATTGCATTCTTCTTTTATTTTAGGAAACAACATTTTTATTTTAGGAAGCAAAATCTTAGGTCACAAATCATTCAAGTTTAAACTTTAAGTTAAAAGTTTTAGCTTTAAGTTGATTTGAGGAGACATTTTGGTATGTTTATCACATGCTAAACAAATTTAAGAATTCATTTGAAAGGATATTTTGCCCAGAGTATATTCAGGAAGTGTTAAAAGGCTTAAGAAAGTAAAAACTGAAGATTTAAGCTGAGACTTTTAATAAATTACAAGTTTGTCAATTTATTTTACCTCTTATGATATTGAGAATGTTGGCTGTAAAATAATATTTTCTTTCTAATTTAAGTATAGAAACTTTTAACACTGGTATATTTATCCAAAAGAAAGATCATCATCATCAATAATATTTCCTTTAGAGGAGAATTTAATATTTTGATATTTTATCAATAATCATAATGCAACATATATTTAAGTAAATAACAGTATGCGTTACCTTCTATGTTGATAAAAAAAGAACTAAAACATTTATTATCAAAGTTAAAAAAATGTAGTCTATTGATTTCCTTAAAAATAAATTCTTTTACCATGAAACAAAATACTAAACTCTGCCCTTTAGACATACTACCGTACTTCAAATGCTGATCTTATTTGTCACTGCTTGAAAGTGAAACAGAGTTAGACTTTAAAAGAAAAGAAAACCCTGGAGCTACTTGGGAAGCATTAGGGGTCAGTCTGTTTGCCTGGTTCTGGCCAGAACATACCCAGAGTCACAAGGCCTAAATAAGGGCCACTTTATTTTCATTTGACATTTTTCAATCAAAGCACATAACTAGAATTTGAAATATAATATATAAAGAACCATATTGTGAGATTGATGTTCTATTTCACTTAGCATCTTCCTACTTGTCTTATTGGTGAAAAGGAAATAATAGACTTTTCCTTGTGTCTGCAATTTGAATTCTGTATGCAATAATAAAGAAGCATAATAAAAAAATAATAATGCCAAAGCAAATTGAAAATTGGTGAACAGTTAGATGGGGATTTTCTTCTATGTTGAAAATACTGGCCACAAACTTTCTATGTTCCTAAATGTTCATTTTGTACTAAATTTTGAAATGTATTCATCCATTGTAAGGGAAGTTAATAGCTCCCCAAAAGTATAAAATATAGAGAATAAACAGTATTAATTTAATGAGCTAAATATTATTTGTTTGGATGAGTGCTTTTTTGATCTCTCTCTCTCTCTCTCTCTCTCTCTCTCTCATCTGAAAGATTTCAGAACTTTCCATCTCTTGACCCTAGGGACACACACTGCCCAGGGGTGCTTCCTGGAGCAGAATCTGACACCTTCCAACAATACTTATGTACAAAGATTGTGCTGTGGCCTGGAAAATAGCACTCAATGTGTCAGGAGGTGATCAAAATCCCAGATTGGAGGAACTCAGGCTAAAGTCACAAAAGGGTTAAAAAGATAAATGCTTCTTACTGAAATATGCCCACATATGCACCCTATATCCTCAACTTAGACTGAAATTTTAAAGGGCATAACAGTTTCTTATACTGCTTTCTTCCCCAAGTCTAAAATATATTTAAGCAGGAAAAGGGCAGAATGACCATTATTCCAATTCTATATTTCAATTAATAATCTGATTATTATTATTGGGGAGAAAAGAACATCATTCTAAATGAAACATTTTGGTTAGTATAAGCAAGACTGCTCAAGGAACTGATCTGAAAATGGTTGGGTTTTCATTGTGAGGATTTGGGGTGTGGGGGATGGGCAAGTGGAGGGTAGTTAGAAAACCTCCCAGTAAGGAAATCTATACCTTTCTAAAACCAGACAAACACAAGGGGGCAGTTAGAGCTCAAGCTCTGATTTCAAAACTGGCTAACTGAATGAGAGCTAACCTATTTTAGTTTACCCTTGGGATATTTATCAGTTCCCTTGGCAGGCAAAGAAACGTGAGGCTGACAAGTGGGTTTAGTTTGCACTTGGTCTAATTGCTGTGAGGACAGCTGGAACCTCTCTAATGACAGCTACAATAGCTATGGCTTCGGAAGAGCTTGGGGCTACATTTCCTAAAATTTACACTTTAGTTCTAGCCTCCCGATTCTGATCAAACTGTGTTTCTCACGCATTCTAAATGTCTTTTTTTTACTTTTACTTGTGAACTTTGTTTGCAAAGGAGGGACTTATTAAAAACTCACCAACCTAAGGGCTATGTTTATTTTAATTTATGAGGAGACAGTAGTGGGTTGGGGGCGGGGGGAGGACTGGGGC
>NW_005356087.1:339342-348358 GCF_000412655.1 Myotis brandtii
CCCCCCAAACTGCAAGCCATCCTGGGTTTCGATTCAAACTCAAGCGGCATTGCTATAACTTTTCTCACGGGTTTGCAAGTTCCCGTGAGAAATAACCATCCCTGTGCGGAATTCCATTGAATTTGGGGGATGGGAGCTAACATGGGTAATCCTGGGTCGCAGGTACTTGAAGTGAATCTAGCCCAATGGGCAGCCGCCCGGAGCTGAGCTCAGCTGCCCTATTGGAGAGCGAGGAGGGCAGGGCAGGCAGCTCCAGGTCCTTCACTTGCAAGAAAACTTGTTGAATCTTCTCTCTCCTCCCCTCCCAGCGCTTTGCCCGCCTCCGTCCCTAGGAGCTGATTGGCAGAAATCACTATCCAACCCTAGACTCTGGGCCTCCTCTGGGACCTAGGATTGGCCTACAAGAAGGACTGGGATGAGGGGGTGCAAGGGGGAGGGATTTCCCTTAAAGCTCAAGCTAGGTCCTGGGACCAGGGAAGGAGGAGTGGAGAGACTTAGTTCCCGCGACTGAGCCGCGAGGCCTGGAGGACTTATCCTCCCCCGCTGCAGTTGCAGGCCAGAGCGCGCCAAGCAATTTTCTCATCCTTCTGGCCCAGCCTCGGCTACAAGCAGGACCCCCACGCAGCGCGCGGAGTTCCTGGCACTTTCCGAAGGGGTCTATTGCTCCCTGCCCAGAGACTGACTGCGCGCTCTCGGACTTACCTGTTAGAGCACTAACACCTGGACCATGCACTTATTCAGGAATCCCAGGATAGCTTCCCACGCACGCCGGGTAGCCAAAGCCACCAGTTTTCAGCCAATGCCTCGGCCTCCGCCACGGACCCTGCTGCTGCTGCTGCTGCCGCTTCTCCTGCCACTGGTAAGCTGCCTTCCAGCACAGCCCGATGCCCCCGGCCGGGTGTTGCTGTCCTCAGGTCTCCCGGGGGTTGCAGGGGTCCCCGCCGAGGAGGCTATAGTAATGGCGAACCGTGGGCTCCGGGTGCCTTTTGGCCGTGAGGTCTGGCTGGATCCACTGCAGGACCTGGTGCTGCAGGTGCAGCCGGGGGACCATTGCACGGTGACCGTACTAGACAACGACGCTCTGGCCCAGCGGCCTGGCCGCCTGAATCCCAAGCGCTTCCCCTGCGACTTCGGTCCTAGAGAGGTGAGCTACTCTCACCTGGGTGCGCGCAGCCCCTCGCGAGATCGCATTCCGCTGCAGCTGCGCTATGACGCGCAGGGAGGGACTGCAGTGCTTCCCTTGGTGCTGGAGGTGGTTGTGGTCTTTACTCAGCTGGAAGTTGTGACTCGGAACTTGCCTCTGGTCGTGGAGGAGCTGCTGGGGACCAGCAATGCTCTGGACGCGCAGAGCTTGGAGTTCACCTACCAGTCTGAGACAGAGGAGTGTCGTGTGGGCATCCTGTCTGGCTTGGGCACGCTGCCTCGCTATGGGGAACTCCTACACTACCCGCAGGTCCCAGGACTAGCCAGCGAGGGGGATACCCAGGAGCCTCTCCTGATGGACTGCAAAGCTTTTCAAGAGCTAGGTGTGTGCTACCGTCACACAGCCTCCAGTCGCTCACCAAACAGAGACTGGGTGCCCATGGTGGTGGAGCTGCACTTGCGAGGGGCTCCTGTGGGCAGCCCTGCTTTGAAACGCGAGCACTTCCAGATGCTGGTGAGAATCCGAGGAGGGGTTGAGAACACTGCCCCCAAGCCCAGTTTTGTGGCCATGATGATGATGGAGGTGGACCAGTTTGTACTGACCGCCCTCACCCCAGACATGTTGGCAGCTGAGGATGCTGAATCTACCCCTGACTTGTTGATCTTCAACCTCACCTCCCCATTTCAACCTGGCCAGGGCTACCTGGTAAGCACTGATGATCGCAACCTGCCGCTCTCCTCCTTTACTCAGAGAGATCTGCACCTCCTGAAGATTGCCTACCAGCCACCCTCTGAAGACTCTGACCAGGAGCGTCCCTTTGAATTTGAGCTGGAGGTAGTAGACCCAGAAGGAGCAGCCTCAGATCCCTTTGCCTTCATGGTGGTGGTGAAGCCCATGAATACACTGGCTCCGGTGGTTACCCGCAACACTGGTCTCATTCTCTATGAGGGCCAGTCTCGGCCCCTCACCGGCCCTACAGGCAGTGGACCACAAAACTTGGTCATCAGCGATGAAGATGACCTAGAGGCAGTGCAGCTAGAGGTGGTGGCTGGGCTCCAACATGGTCACCTCATCCTTCTGGTTGGCTCCAGTGGTAACCCTGTCACTAAGGCCTTTACAGTAGCTCAGCTAACAGCTGGTCAGGTGGTCTACCACCATGATGACAAAGATGGCTCACTGAGTGACAACCTGGTGCTTCGAATGGTAGATGGAGGACACAGGCACCAGGTGCAATTCCTATTCCCTATCACCTTAGTGCCTGTGGATGACCAGCCACCAGTCCTCAGTGCCAACACAGGGCTGACACTAGCAGAGGGTGAAACAATGCCCATACAACCCTTTGCTCTCAGTGCAACTGACATAGACTCAGATGACTCTCTGCTGCTTTTTGTGCTGGAGTCTCCCTCAACTACAGGCCATCTGATTATCCGCCAACCTCATCCTCCACAAGAGGTGGAACAGCTTATTGGAAGTCCTTGGAAGAAACAAGGAACATTTTATGAGAAAATAGTGACAAAGTGGCGGCAGCAGGACATAATAAAGGGGAGGCTGTTCTATATGCACTCTGGGCCCCATAATCCTGGACCAGTGATGGATCAGTTCACATTTCGAGTTCAGGATAACCATGACCCCCCTAATCAATCTGGGCTACAGAAGTTTGTGATCCGCATTCATCCTGTGGATCGCCTCCCTCCAGAGTTGGGCAGTGGCTGTCCCCTTCGGATGGTGGTGCAAGAATCCAAGCTTACACCGCTGAGGAAGAAGTGGCTGCAATACACTGACCTGGACACAGATGACCGAGAACTACATTACACAGTGACTCAGCCTCCAATGGACACAGATAAAAACCACTCGCCAGCCCCATTAGGAACCTTGGTCCTGACTGACAACCCTTCTATCGTGGTGGCCCATTTTACCCAAGCCCAGATCAATCACCATAAAATTGCTTACAGACCTCCAGATCAAGAACTGGGAGTGGCTGCCCGAGTGGCCCAGTTCCAGTTCCAGGTGGAGGACCGAGCTGGGAATGTAGCTTCAGGCATCTTCACCCTTTACTTGCAGCCAGAGGACAACCAGCCACCTGAGATCCTCAACACTGGCTTTACTACTAAGGAGAAAGGACACCACATCCTGAGTGAGTCTGAGTTGCATGTGAATGATATAGACACTGATGTAGCCCACATCTCTTTTACTCTAACACAGGCGCCCAAACATGGTCACATAAGGGTGTCTGGACAGATACTACCTGTAGGTGGGGTTTTCCATCTGGAGGACATAAAACAGGGTCGGATTTCCTATGACCATAGTGGGGATGACTCCCTTACTGATAACTGCTCCTTGGAGGTCAGTGACAGACACCATGTGGTGCCCATAACGCTCAGAGTGAATGTCCAACCAGTGGATGATGAGGTGCCCATGCTGAGCCTTCCTGCTGGCACTCTGGGGTCCTACCTAGATGTTTTAGAGAATGGGGCTACTGAAATCACTGCCAGTGTTATCAAGGGGACTGATGAAGACACTGATGATTTAATGTTGACTTTCCTCTTGGAAGATCTGCCCTTATATGGAGAAATCCTGGTCAATGGAGTTCCAGCAGAGCAGTTTACTCAAAGGGACATCCTGGAGGGCTCTGTTGTCTATGCCCATACCAGTGGTGAGATAGGCCTATTGCCCAAAGAGGACTCTTTTAACCTGAGTCTGTCAGCTATGTCTCAAAAATGGAGAATAAGTGGCAGTACTATCCAAAGAGTTACTGTGTGGGTGACCATCCTTCCTATTGACAACCAGGCCCCAGAAATTTCTGTAGGTGAACAGTTTATAGTAATGGAAGGTGATAAAAGTGTCATAACCTCAATGCATATAAGTGCTGAAGATATTGATTCCCTAAATGACGACATCCTGTGCACTATAGTTATTCAGCCTACCTCAGGTTACGTTGAAAATATTTCTCCAGCACCAGGCTCTGAAAAATCAAGAGCAGGGATTGCCATAAGTGCCTTCACACTGAAAGATCTCAGGCATGGTCATATTAACTATGTCCAGAGCATACATAAAGGAGTGGAACCTGTGGAAGATAGATTTATATTTCGTTGTTCTGATGGCATTAACTTTTCAGAAAGACATTTTTTCTCTATTGTTATCATTCCCACCAATGATGAACAGCCAGAAATATTTATGAGAGAATTTATGGTGATGGAAGGCATGAGTCTGGTGATTGATACGCCCATCCTCAATGCTGCTGATGCTGACATTCCCCTGGATGATTTAACTTTCACTCTTACCCAATTTCCTACCCATGGTCGCATCATGAACCAGCTGATAAACAGCACAGTTTTGGTCAAAAGCTTTACCTTGGACCAGATCATAGAGAGTTCCAGCATTATTTATGAGCATGATGACTCTGAGACCCAGGAAGATAGTTTTGTGATTAAACTAACAGATGGTAAGCACTCTGTGGAAAAGACAGTTCTCATTATGGTTATCCCTGTTGATGATGAGACCCCCAGAATGGCCATTAATAGTGGATTAGAAATAGAAGTTGGGGAAACCAAAATTATGAACAATAAAATATTAATGGCAACTGATTTAGATTCTGAAGACAAATCGTTGGTTTATATAATTCGTTATGGGCCAGAACATGGATTATTACAGAGACAAAAACCTATGCATGCCTTTGAAAATATCACACTGGGCATGAATTTTACCCAGGATGAAGTGGACAGGAACTTAATTCAATATGTCCATTCTGGGCAAGACAGCATTCAGGACCTAATTAAATTTGATGTGACTGATGGAACAAATACCCTCATAGATTGCTATTTTTATGTATCTATTGGGAGCATTGACATTGTCTTCCCCGATGTGATAAGTAAGGGAGTGTCCTTGAAAGAAGGTGGTAAAGTCATCCTCACAACAGACCTCTTAAGCACTAGTGATTTGAACAGTCCTGATGAAAACTTAGTGTTTACCATCACCAAGGCTCCCCTGAGAGGTCTCTTAGAATGCACAGATCAACCTGGAGTGTCTATCACATCTTTCACTCAGCTTCAACTGGCTGGAAACAAAATCTACTACATACACACAGCTGATGATGAGGTGAAGATGGACAGTTTTGAGTTTCAAGTCACTGATGGACATAACCCCGTCTTCCGGACATTCCGTATCTCCATTAGTGATGTGGACAACAAAAAGCCAATTGTCACTATCCATAATCTGATTGTCAGTGAAGGTGAAAACAAGCTGATCACTCCCTTTGAACTCACTGTTGAAGACAGAGATACTCCTGATAAACTCCTAAAATTCACTGTCACCCAGATGCCTGTTCATGGTCAACTCCTACTTAACAATACTAGGCCTGCCATGGTTTTTACTAAGCAAGACTTAAATGAAAACTTAATCAGCTATAGGCATGATGGCACTGAGTCAAGTGAAGACAGCTTCTCCTTCACGGTAACTGATGGCTCCCATACAGAGTTCTATGTTTTTCCTGATACAGTATTTGAAACAAGAAGACCCCAAGTGATGAAGATCCAGGTCTTAGCTGTTGACAATAGTGTCCCCCACATTGCAGTGAACAAAGGAGCTTCTACACTTCGCACTCTGGCCACTGGCCACTTGGGATTCATGATCACAAACAAAATATTAAAAGCTGAGGACAGAGACAGCCTGTGTTTTTCTCTTAGGTTTATTGTTACAGAGCTCCCTAGACATGGATATCTCCTCAACTTGGGCAAAGGCAACCACAGTGTCACTCAGTTCACACAAGGTATGGTTCATTTTTCTTTCTTTATAACCATTGGGCATTTTAGGTCTTATTTCCTGAGGATATGGCTGTCACTGTAAACATTATTAAGTAGAGGCTCAAATGATATTCTAAGAGAAAGAAGGAAAGGGACATAAAGGGAAAGGGAGAATTCAGGGACCTTCTTTCCTGGCAGAACAGCTCCTTTCTTGCCATGTGTCCCACTGCAGTGACCTTCACTAGAGAGAGTATTGATATTTTTTTATATAGCAGCAAGGGTTGCTGCCAGAACAGGAGCCAGACTTTGGTGAATTAAAATCGAAGCAAGCTTTTCAGCTCTGCGCCATCTGCCACACAACTGTCTCCGGAGCAGCCTGATTTGTATGCTGCAAATAGTTTATGAAGCATTTTAACACCACAGAGAGATGTGCTTTCTAAATTGTGTATTCAGATTATTATTATCTAATAGAGCCTACAAATTTATATTACTCTGATTAATTTTTAGAGCATTGTTATAATACTATTATAGTTGGTAGAAACTTTGTAACTAAAAATCTGTATTTATACTTTGTTGATTTTATAAATTTAATATTTCAAGACAAATACCTGTCCAAAGACATAAGAAGTAAACATCTATCTAGATTTATAAAAATATGTACAAGGCATGTTACTATGGTATACACAAAGTAAGAGAGTATAAGAAGACATGATGTATAAGAAGACAGTATTTCTGTCACCAAAATATGCATCCACTTCATTACTAAGAACTTGAAGATATGTTAATAAAAGTAATAGTATAAGGAGAAAATTATTATTGTTATTTTAAAATATGTTTTTATTGAATTTTTAGAGAGTAAGGGAGAGGTATAGAGAGATTGAAACATCCATGAGGGAGAAACACCAATCGGCTGCTTCCTGCATGTCCCCTACTAGGGATCAAACCTACAACCTGGGCATGTGCCCTGACCCAGAATTGAACCAGGGACCTCTTGTTTCATGGGTTGACACTCAATGACTGAGCCACATTGACCAGGCAAAAATTATTTTTTTTAATTTCAAAACTTTTCTCTGCCCTGTTTCAAACTCAATAACAAACACTGGTTGCATCTACATTCATTTGCATTCTTGAGGCTAAAGTATTTTTCTAACCTAATTTTTTGTGTGTGCAGACATAATCTCAGACAGGAAGGGCAGGTGACCTAAGCAAAGTTACTCAGGGAATGAAGGGAGAAGCCAGTTCAGTTTGCTGGCTTGGGAGTTAGGGCTCTGCTCTCTAGAACCTGTGATTTTCACTACAAAGGGCTTTGGGTTGCTTTCATAAAAATCTCACCATGTCAGAATGCAAACTTGATCTATCCTATGTGGGCTCTCTGGGTAGAGATGGAGTTTAACCCTAGGACATCCCAGTGGGGGTATTCTTTTCATGCAATAGTGTTGTGCTCTTAGATAACCAATGCTTTAATAAACAAAGATGTCACAAAGTGTAGTGCTAAAGTGAACTGTTTCTCTGATTTAGATGCTGGCAAATAGTCCTACACTCCAACCTTCTGATTCTTGGCTGAAAGCCTGAATATATCCTCGGGCCCGCAGGGACAGGAAAACCTCAGAGTGACAAGTGTCATGCCAGATCAGCAGGAAACTTGTGTGTGAAGGCTTTCTGAGGATAGAGATGCCATGCTATCTTAGATTGGTTTGTTTTCATGTGAGTGAAGAGGATGAAAGGAATACAGGCTTAGGCAAAAGTAGGTTTAAGTATCCACTTTCGCTGGTTGTTGGTTAAATTACCAGCCATCATTACCTAAAAGATAAATCATAAGTAAGGATACAAAATAATAACAATAATAATAATAAGACAAATAATATAAATAATAATATTTAATAAATAAATAATAATATAAGAATAAACTCTATGTTCCATGCACTCACAAATATAAACTTACTTTTGCCCATCCTATATATTGGAGGATAGAAAAATGTTACTTCAAATCACTTGTCTGACCAGATAAAGGATTCCAATGTTAAAGATTTTTTTAAAAGAAATTTTAGGATGAAGACAGGCAAATGTGCTATTTCATTACAGGTGTTGCACTCACTAACTTGGACTCACCATGGTCATATGTAAATGAAGAGTAGTAGTAAATTTATTATAAAAAGTAAAGGTAAATTTCTAAGATTTCTTTTTAAAAATAAATTGTCACAACCCAATAAAAACTCAAATATTGATAAGAAAAATTATTGGTATTTAATAATACAGCACTCATTTGAACAAGTTGAGACTGGAGTTTGGCTCATAGCAGATATTTATGGGGATTAGATAAATGAGTAAACATCTATCATAGAGCTACCATGGCTGCTCTTCTAGTAGGGGAAATGAAAGAAGTGCTTAGAGGGAGGACTATACAATCTCTTTATTTGTTTTTCTTTTGTTATTATGAAGGGATAAGCTAAAATATATTTTGATTGGTTTTCAATGCAGTAAATTAAATTAATTTAGCACGCATGGCCAGAGAAAGTTATTCCTAAATTGACTGATGAAATGATTGATAGGAGAAAAACTAATTAATTTATAAAATGTATTAAATTTCATTGTTAGAAAAAGTTAACAAAGTGGAATTAGACAAATTATGGAAATTATTTAGTTATTTTAAACTTTACCTCTCTGCTAAGATGACCCTGCTCCCTCAACTCTAGGTCAAAATCACTTTTCTCAAATACCTGGATTTTTTTTTCTTGTGAGACCTCATTTATAAATCATTTTTAGAAATTTCCCCTAAGTGTTTGAACCAGGGTATAGTTTCAGCCATGTTAATGAACTTAGAATTTTTCAAAACCCATGGAATGGTTGTGTGGATATACTGAAATACATTCAATACATATTTAATATTTAGAAAAAAAAATCTAGTTAATTGTTAGATGTTTGCTTAAAGAAGATTACATTTTGGCTTCTAGGTTTTTATTTTCCTAACTAGAGGCCCGATGCATGAAATTTGTGCACGGGAGGGGGGGTTCCTTCAGCCCAGCCTGCACTCTCTCTAATCCTAGACCCCTCGGAGATGTCCAACTGCCGGGATCGGGCCTAAACCGACAGTCAGACATCCCTCTCACAATCCTGGACCACTTGGCTCATAATC
>NW_005356087.1:348528-349344 GCF_000412655.1 Myotis brandtii
TAAACCGGCAGTCATACATCCCTCTGATAATCCTGGACCACTGGCTCCTAATTGCTCACCTGCCTGCCTGCCTGGTCATCCCCAACTGCCCCCCTCTGCCAGCCTGGTTGCCCCCAACTGCACCCCCCTGCCAGCCTGGTCACCCCTCACAGCCCCCCTGCCAGCCTGGTCACCCCATGCAGCCTGCTGTTCAGTCATTTGGTCATCCCTCACTAACCCAACCACCACCCCAGACAGGTCTCAGCTTGCTCTCTATCCATGAGTCTGTCTCTATTTTGCTTGTTAGTTCATTAGATCTACATATAAGTGAAATTATATGGAATTTGTCTTTCTCTGATTGGCTTATTCCCCTTAGCATAATGCTCTCCAGGTCCGTCCATGCCATCACAAGAATGAATTTCTTTGTCTTTTACAGCTGAGTAGTATTCCATTGTGTAAATGTACCATAGCTTCTTGATCCTCCCATCTACTGATCAACACTTGGGCCTCTTCCAAGTCTTGGCTATTATAAATAACTAGAGGCCCGGTGCACAAAAATTTGTGCACTCGGGGGGCGGGGGGAGGGGGTTCCCCCAGCCCGGCCTGTGCCCTCTCGCAATCTGGGACCCCTCGGGAGATAACGACCTGCTGGCTTAGGCCTGCTCCCGGGTGGCAGAGGGCAGGCCCAATCCCTAAGTGCAGCCCCTGGTCAGGCTCAGAGCAGGACCGATTGGGGAGTTGGGGCGCCGCCCCGTCATGCACAGAGCAGGGCGGATCGGGAGGTTGCAATGCCACCCTCAGTCACGCTCAGGGTAGGGCCGATTGGGGGGTTGGGCC
>NW_005356087.1:353062-359280 GCF_000412655.1 Myotis brandtii
GCGAGTGACTGAAGCTTCCAACCGCTCCTTGTTTTCATTTTTTTTTTTTTTTCTGGGCCAGCTTTAGCTCTGAGGCCTCGCTGCTGAAAACATGGATACAATGTTTCGGTCCGGCTGGGTTTCAGTCCGGCTGTTTTCTGGGGTTTTGTTTACCTTCTTATTTGCAACATAGTATATAGTTGCTTAGAGTTGCAGATGAGAGGCCGGCAAGTGTGGCGGGGAACGTTGGAGTCTGCAGCAAGCAAGCCTCCCTGCTCGCTTCAGTGCCTGGCTGCCGGCCGCCATCTTGGCTGACAGTTAATTTGCATATACTCACTGATTAGCCAATGAAAAGGGTAGCGGTCGTACGCCAATTACCATGTTTCTCTTTTATTAGTGTAGATAGGATGCTGCAATGAACACAGGGGTGCATATATTCTTTAAAATTTGTGTTTTGGTTGTCTCCTGATAAATTCCCAGATGTAGAATCACTTGGTTATAAGGCAGTTCTATTTTTAATTTCTTGAGGCACCTCCATACTGCTCCCCACAGTGGCTGTACCAATCTTCATTCCCACCAACAGTGCACAAGCATTCCTTTTTCTCTACATCCTTGCCTATACTTGTTGGTTGTTGATTTATTGATGATAGCCATTCTTCTACGTATGAGAGGATATCTTGTTGTGGGTTTAACTTGCATTCCTCTTATTGTTAGTGAGGTTGAGCATCTTTTCATAGTCTAAGGACCAATCTGTATGTCCTCTTTGGAGAAATATGTATTCAGGTCCTTTGCCCATTTTTAATTGGATTGTTTGTTTTTTGGTATTGAGTTTTATAAGTTCTTTATAAATTTTGGATGTTAACTTCTTATCAGATGTATTGGCGAACATGTTTTTTAACTTAGTGGGTTTTCTTTTCATTTTGTTGATTGTTTCTTTTGCTCTGCAAAAACTTCTTAGTTTGCTGTAGTCCCATTGGTTTACTTTTCTTTTGTTCCCCTTCCCTAATAGATATATCAGAAAAAAATATTGTTACAAGAAATGTCCAAGAATGGCCCTTTTACATTTCTTGTAATACTGGTTTGGTGGTAACAAACTCTTTTACTTTGTCTTGTTGGAGAGGCTCTTTATTGCTACTATTTTAAATGATAGCCTTGCTAGCTAAAGTAGCCTTGGTTGTAGGTCGTTGCTTTTCATCACTTTGAATATTTCATGTCAGTCCCTTCTGGTCTGAAACATTTCTGTTGAGAAATCAGCTGACAGTCTTATGGGAGTTCCCTTTAGGTAACTGCCTTTTTCATGTGGCTTTTAAGATTCCCTCTTTGTCTTTTATCTTTGACATTTTAATTATGACGTGTCTTGGTGTGAGCCTCTTTAGGCCCTTCTTATTTGGGACTCTTTGCACTACCTGAACTGTGTGTCTTTTGCCTTCACCAGGTTAGGGAAGTGTTTGGTCATTATTTCTTCAAGTGTTCTTGATCATTGCTCTCTCTTCTCCTTCTGATACCCCTATGATGTGGATGTTGTTGTTTCATGTTGTCCAAAAGGTCTCTTAACCTATACTTTTTTAAAAAATTCTTTCTTTTGCTATTCTGATTGGGCATTTATTCTACCTTGTCTTCCAGAAAGCTGCTTTGATCCTCTGCTTTATCCAAAAAACTATTTATTCCTCCCAGTGTACTAGTATTCTTTATTTTATATATCATATTCTTCATTTCTGACCTTTACTATTGTTTCTATATCCTTTTTATAATCATTTCTTTGAACTCTATATCTGATAAATTGCTTGTCTCCATTCATTTAGCTCTTTCTATGGAGATTTCTTCTGTTCTTTCATTTGGGGCCTGTTTCTTTGTCTCCTCATTTTGGCTGCCTCTTTGTGTGTGTTTCTATGTATTAGATAGATCTGATTTGACTTCCAGTCTTCTTGGGATGCCCTGATGTAGTAGGTGTCCTGTTGGGTCCAGTGGTGCAGTCTCTTTCATCACCTGAACTGGGTTCTCTGGGAATGTCCCTTGTGTAGGTTATGTAGGCCCTCCTATTATAATTTAATATTGATTGCTATTGGCCCATTTGTGTGTGGGATTGACTTTCAGGCTAGCTGACTGTGAAGCTCAACCTTGGCCATGGCGTGCAAGCTGCTGTGCAGGTGCTGACTCCACATAGCTTAATTCACCTCAGCAGGGTTTAGTGCCCTTTGGATATGCTACTTGTGAAGCTTATTGGAACCTTCTCTGTTTTTGTTTGAAGCTGACCACTAGGTGTGTTGGTTCTGGGCCTCTTGGGAGGCACTCAGTTGCAGGCCACTGTCAGATGCTGCCTGTGATTGGCCTCAGGAAACCTGTTTGGAGCTAACAGCAAACCACAGTTTGTGACTGCCTCTTCTGTGGCTGGGTACACAGGGGAAGGACCAAGATGTGCACCAAGGCTGGCTTCTACCAGCACCAGGCTTGAGGGCAGGTCAGCAAAAGTCCCAAGGCACCCAGAGTTCAGCCTCTTCCTGCCTCCACCTGCAGTCCACCTGTTAGGCTCAGTCACTGAAAGAGCCTCTGGCTATACTCCTCAGCAGAGTGTAACATCCGCAGGGTGGGGTGAGAGAAAGTTCAGAGTGTGGGGCTATTGCCTTCCCCTAGACCAGTGGTTGGCAAACTGCGGCTCACGAGCCACGTGCGGCTCTTTGGCCCCTTTAGTGTGGCTCTTCCACAAAATACCACGTGTGGGCGCGCACGTACAGTGCGATTGAAACTTCATGGCCCATGCGCAGAAGTCGGTTTTCGGCCTGGGCAAGTCTATTTTGAAGAAGTGGCGTTGGAAGAAGTGGGAGGTGGACATATAGAGAGGATGAACGAAAGGAGATAGATGAAACAAGTATACAAGATGAGTGTCGATGGGAGAGTTGGAAGGGGTCGACCTCAGCGAACGTACCTCAATCAGATTGAGGACGTTTTTAGCAAAGGCCAGCTTAGGAGTACCCTAATTAAGTTAATAACAATGTACCTACCTATATAGTTTAAGTTTAAAAAATTTGGCTCTCAAAAGAAATTTCAATGGTTGTACTGTTGATATTTGACTCTGTTGACTAATGAGTTCGCCGACCACTGCCCTAGGCTGATGCCATACAGAGCAGAATGTTTCACTTACAAAAGATGGCATCTATGGTATGGGAGAATGACTCAGCACAGGGATTTTGGTGGCTGTCCCTTCAAGTCCCTCCCAAAGCCACAAACCCCAGACTCTTCATGCAACTCTAGTTCTCTCTGACCTCCATCCACCAGAGCCCAGGGTGAGTGGCTACAAATAAAATTTTGTGCATTGGCCCTTTAAGAGGATTCCTGTGCCTCTAGCCATTTCTCCCTGGTGAACAGAAACCCTGTTACTTTTCATAGCCTGATGCTGGTGACTCTGTTGCTCTAGGCTGGAGAGTCTGGTTTGGAGTTTAGACTCTATGCTCCTCGGGGGGAACTTCCACAGCTGAGATATCCATTCAAAACTTAAGCCACCACCCGTGGGAGCAGGGTCAGCCCTTTTTGTCTCTCTGCCTTTTCCACCAGTCTCAATGTGGCTTCCTCTGTAAATTTATGGTTATAAGACTTCTCTTTAGCTACTGTGCAGTTGGTTATTCAGGATGATTGTTCTATAATTTAGTTGTAATTCCAGTTTAGTCCTGGGAAGAGATGAGTATAGCTTCCACCTATTCTGCCATCTTGGATCCTACTCTTAGTAGAGTTCTTAAGAGATAGAAAAACCATAGAGAATACATGAGACAAATAAATATTACATATCATTGTTGATGAAATTTTTAGCTATGTTCTTGATTTTACACAGCCTTGGAAATAACTACTTACTGCTTAAAGTCAATCAAATAACGGTTTATTTTAAGTATCACAGAACAGAGTATTTGTTTTATTGTTTTCTGTGTTGCATCATTAAGGAGAAGAACTGGTAAAATGAATGAGTAAATTGTAAGAATTGTATGTTAGTCAATATTAAAAACAAATTATGCCAGGGAATTTGATAGCTAATGTAGGAAGCAACAGAAAGAACATTTCTGAGACAGAATAATTTTTTTTCCGTGAATAAAGTTTTTAGATATTATTAGATTATTTTATTTTATGTTCTCTCATGTTAGTTATTTCAATCTGGGATCTTAAAAAAATTCTGATTTTTTTTCTTTCAAAATTTGGACTGCTTAAAGCAAGAAGTCTGCTAAACTACAAGTGGTAAGAAAGTTAGCTTGAGGGAGGGCAGGGTAACCTCTTTCCTCTTAGGGCCAGTCCTATAGGGAGATAATGGGTGTGATTTCAGTAGTGCCAAGAGATCTGCCATGCTTCCAAATATCTTTCTTTCTACCTGTCATGGAGCCTGACAGTCCATATTTAGGCAGTGACTTCTTTGGTGCATGAACATGCAAATGCTATTGAGAGGGGCAACACCTTGCTATTATTATAACCTAATTCTTATACTCTGTATAAGGGATCAGATTTCTATGGGACAGCTGAAATCCAGAAATAAGATAGCATTGTTTCCCTTAGGAAAAGAAGGGGATGGGGATAGTTACAGCCAATAGGATTTCATAAGTCATCAATTTTTCCCTAGTGATTAATCATCTTGTTCTTTGGTTATTTTCTAGCTGACATTGATGACATGAAAATATGCTATGTTTTAAGAGAAGGGGCTAATGCCACAAATGATATATTCCAATTTACAGTTGAAGATGGTGGTAAGTATTTCACTCTCCTTTTAGTATAAACAAGGAGAGTGATTTTCATTGGTAGCTCTTTGATATTACAAGGAATCTGTATCAAGTATTATTTTATGCTCACCTGATTTTATACTAAATAAATTTTGTATTTGCTATATTATATTCTCAATCTGATACAGTGCTACTCTGCAATAATTTTAGATAAATGTTCTAATTATGTTATTTTTGTTTTATGATTTATAAAGCACTAAAAAGAAATATCTGTATAAATAGGATTTCTATTTTCAGTTGTTCAGATTATGCTCTGTATGAGGCTGCCTGCTTGAGGTGACAAGAGGATATTGGAATTTAGCCCAGCTCCACTTGCAAGCCATTTGCTTATCTGAGTGTTTCTAACAGGGTATGTCTACTCATGTACAAATTAGAACAAGTTATCTTTTTCTAATTTGCACAAGGGTACTGTGTGGATTAGTGCTGGTGGAAAATATGTTGCTTTCACCAAAGAATCAGTGCTAAATAAATGTGTTTAAATCTCACCAATCTCAGTATGTCTGATAACTTTCTTATTTGGGGGATTTTGTGACTTAGTCTAGATAAAATTTTCCTTGGTGACTTCTGAAGGACACTGTAGAGAATAGGATATGACCTGCAATCTAAGTCTCCTTTGCAATATTATTGTCATTTCTCCTTCAAAGCTTTGGCTGATGCTCAGACTCTTTTCAGTTCTCTTCCTAACCCTGTTGACGAGGAGAGAAAAAGGCTGCTTCCAGGTTGATTTAAAAGGATGTTTCTGTTCTCACATGCTCTTAAGAGAAGCAATAGAACATCAGGAAGAATGTGTATTGTATGAACAGGACACAAGAAGTGAGGTAATATGTGTAAGAGAGAAAAGAGAGGGAGAAAAGAAATAATTCAGATTGATTCATCTGTTTCCATGTGATGTTTTTAAAATGGCATGCTATTATGTCATCTATCTCAAAAAGATTACATGCTTACCCTTCACATGTTTTGAAACATAAATAACATTTATTTAAAATATCTTTGGATGTAACATGATCACAGCTCTGAAATATGAAAGCTGCTGGGTGTGTGCCAGTGAGACAAAAAAGTGTTAACTTCGGTTCAACTAGTTTGTTTCTACCACAAGTCAGATATTTAAGAAAGTTAATGCTTTGTTTTTATAGTAACCAAATCATATTTAAGTATTCTATTTGTTGATAAGTGAATCTTAGAATAAAATAAAATTCTAAAAAGGAAACCAACTCATAAAAGAATAATCTACTGCTCAAATGAGAAATTCTAGTCAGTAAACTTTATAGTGAGATGCTAATATAATCTAAATTAGTATAGCTCATTAACATTTAAAGACTAAATTATTGGTTCAAGACTGAATAATGTTTATTTTAAACTAGAGGCCTGGTGCACAAAAATTTGTGCACTCGGGGGGGGGGGTCCCCTCAGCCCGGCCTGCGTCCATTTGCAGTCCAGGACCCCTTGGGGGATGTCCACCTGTCAACTTAGGCCCACTCCCCAGGGGAT
>NW_005356087.1:359963-376773 GCF_000412655.1 Myotis brandtii
TTTTATTAATTTTTAATTTTTTAATATTTTAATTTGAAATAATCTCATACATGTAAAAAAAACTATAAAATACTACAGCATATTATATGTACCCTTCACCCAATTTCTTAGGTGTTAATAATTTAAACATAACCATTATACAACTAACAAAATTTGGAATATATTTTTCTTATAATCTCTTTAATGTTACTTAATCCATTTACTTTGTTTTTGTTAATCTTCACCCAAGGATATTTTTCCATTGAATTTTAGAGAGAGTGAAGGGAAAGGGAGAGACACATTGATTGGTTGCCTCCTGCACATGCTTTGATAGGGACTGGGGATCAAGCCAGCAACTGAGGTACATGCCCTTGACTGGAATCGAACCTGGGACCCTTCAGTCCACGGGCTAATGCTCTATCCACTGAGCAAAACAGGCTGCAGCTTAATTCATTTACTTTTAATCTATATGTGTCTTTATATTTAAAGTGGGTTTTGTTTTTGATTCACCCTCATAATCTGTCTTTTAATTGGTGCATTTATGCCACTGACTTTCAGAGTGCTTACTGATAGAGTTACTACTATATCAGGCGGCTTCTGGGTCTTCTGGGGCTGGGCTGCCTCGCCGCCTGGGTCTTAAGAGCATTTTTTTTTTTTTACAAATGAACACAGTGAGGAGTCACACACCATTTTTTTTTTTTTAACTTTTTAACATGAGGCACAAAAAAGGATTCTCTTCGCGTGCACTGTTTTACAGCTACAGGCTGAGGGGAGAATGGCTTCCAGGGAGCAGCCTCGAGGCAGTCACGGCCCCCACCATCTGGGACGGAGGAAGGGGAGGCTGCAAAACGGCCTCGTCCGAGCTCAGACAGACGCCTGCTCCGGGGGCTGCCCTGGACGTTCCCTGTGCCTATGGCCCGAAAGCGGGCCGAGCCCTCGAGAGAACCGTCTTCCCCAAGCCTTCCGTCTTTTCAGGGCTAAAGTCTCACTCTTCCTATCGACCAAGTGTAGCAGCCACTTAAAATCTAAGGGGTGACCCCAGAACCAAACCTCATCTGTGCCATGAATGTGAGGCCTGGCAGCCCAGGGGGTGGGCATGACTTTAACAGCCAAGATGAGGGGAAGGGAATAAACTACGTGCAACTACAACATCTGAAGTAATATTTACATTTGAAAACCTGGGCCAGAAAGCTTGGAACGGCGTCGCGGCTGGGCGACCTGCACTTTTCCTTTACTTGCCTGAAGCCGCACCTCCTCTACCTTGCGCTCCTCTCCCGCCGCTCGCATCCTGAGGCAAACACCCGGCCTCAGCACCGGTCTCTCTGGATGTAGCGCCACCCTGCTCTGAGCCATGCCCCCTCTCTGTATGCAGACATGGTGCCACCTTGTGCTTAGCCACACCCCCTGCCATTCTGTACAGAAAATGGCGCCTCCCACCTTGGGCTTAAGCCTCCAGGTGAAGAGCTACCTCCCGCTTCCTGACGCAGAGGAGCGACTGTGCTGGCTGCCTTGCCGCCCAGCCTCTGGGTCTTCTGGGGCCGGGCTGCCTTGCCGCCGGGGCCAGATCGGGTCCCGGGCAGCGAGGTCTTCTGGGGCCAGCCTGCCCTGGATGGCGGCGTGCTGGCGGCTTGCGCTGTCCCGTCCTGCCTGCAGTATGCAAATTAGCCGCCATCTTTGTTGGTGGTTAATTTGCATATCATGCTGCTTAGCCAATGGGAGGCATAGCGAAGGTATGGTCAATTACCATGTTTGTCTATTATTAGATAGGATAATGACTGAATAAACCTCAATAGCAAAATTATGATTTTAAAATTGCAAAAAAAAAACCTGTTTGAAATTCAATGGCTACGATTCTAAGATGTAGCCTATACTTATTTTTATATTTTGCTTCATTATATATTTTGCCCCCTCATTATATAGGCTAGAAGAAAAGCAGGTTTACAGTTGTTCATATGGAAAATAATACAACAATTAATAAATAATAATATAAGAATAAACTCTGGCTGCAACCGGTTTGGCTCAGTGGATAGAGCGTCGGCCTGCGGACTGAAAGGTCCCGGGTTCGATTCCGGTCAAGGGCATGTACCTGGGTTGTGGGCACATCCCCAGTGGGAGATGTGCAGGAGGCAGCTGATCGATGTTTCTAACTCTCTATCTCTCTCCCTTCCTCTCTGTAAAAAAATCAATAAAATATATATAAAAAAAAGAATAAACTCTGTTTCATGTACAATTATAAACCTACTTTTTTTCTCATCCTGTATATATACACACTCTATAACTCTGTACTTTTTTTCCCCTTAGCTAGATGGAATGGTAGCAGTTACTTTAAAATTTGTGTCTGTATTCAAATTTTTGGAAAAATTTTAAGTTAGGAATGATTAGCTGAAGAGACTGGTTTTATTTTTGGATTTGCTGAAAATGTGGCTGAGCCTATAAAGATTGTTTTCATGGAAATAAGAAGTAAATCATTTCAGGAGCTTTTTCAAAACTAGGGTTTTCATGCGTGAGAGAAAAATTCCAGAGATGGGTTTACTTTTCTTCTCCCAACTGACATGGCATTACTTACATGTTTATGAAGATACATATTTGATATTTTTGACACTTCTCAAAGAGGTGTATGTCTCAGGAACTATGGAAGGCACTTAAATGGATGAGAATTCTTGTTTTGGAGAGATTTAGATTTCAGAGAAGCCAGGTGACTTCTCCAAATGTGTTCATCTACCCAGGAAGTAACAGAGCTCTCTGAAGGGTACTTATTCTTCCCATCTAGGTGGTGATAGACTTTTGAACCAGTGGGTCTACTGGACTTAGTTGTAGTGATTTATGATCATCTACTTCATATCATGATAGTAAGCATATTCATAAACATGCTCATGAATTTATTTTAGTATTTCATATCTGGGAAGCATTCAAGGTACCATGGCATAAAATTAAGAACTTTCTATGACAAATTTTCTTTTCAATCAACTAAATATGTCTCTTCAAGTCATCAAGATTCATTTAGGATAATAACTAAACAAAGAAATTACTGGGACAAATATAGTCATCAAATAACCTTAAAATAAAATATAACTTTTAATTTTTGGAGTCAAGAATGAGATAAAAGATTGAGGAGAACAGAGAGCTAAAAATATTTTGTTTCAGACTTAATTATCCTATATAATAAAAGGGTAATATGCAAATTGACCCTAACGGCAGAACGACCAGAATGGCCGCTCGACCAGTCACTATAAGGCGCACTGACCACCTTTCAGTCCCTTTCCCCAGCCGGCAGGTTCTGATTACCCGATGTTGAATGGGGAACCAGGGGTGGGTGGCAGTGGGGGGTGGGGCCAGGAAAGATGGCCCTGATCACAGGCCAGGCCTAGGGACCGTACCTGTGCACGAATTTTGTGCGCTAGGCCTCTAGTATTATCATAAGAATCTGGCTAGCCACAAATTTTTTCTGTTATGATGTAAAAATGGATTAGGACCACCTATCACTAATGGGATGGTGCTTAGGACAGAGTTATTATTTTTTATTTTTGGAGGCAATGACCAAATGACAGGTCTAAAGAGTATGCTATTTGAAGAACAGATAATGTCAAGATTTTCACATTAGAGAGTTTAGATTTGATAAATGTTGGTTAATATAGCATATATGCACACAAACACACAGATTCTTATATCTTAGGGTTCTTCCAATTAGGAAATTTAGTCTTATATTTGGTTTATTATTATTCATTAAATTTTGCCTACATAGCATCCCTGAGAGCTTGGTAAAAAACAAATAAACAATAAAATAAAATATTTCTATTTGGGAGATGAGAAAACTGAGTCACAGAAATAGGTAACTGACCTTCCTTAAATTGCATAACTGGGCAGCTAGTGGCCAATTAAAATCCCATATTTCTTTCCTCAAAAAATAACTTCAGTACTTACTCAGGATAGGTGTGGGGCAAGGAGAGGGAGGGATGGTAATTCAAACTTTTTTGGGTTCTCCAGGCCTAGTTTTTAGGAAAGTTTAATAGATAAGAATGAAGTCAGGATAGGATTGGCTAATAGAGAAAAAGTTCTGTGTCCTTTGGAGTGTAAATTTTTGTTTTAGAACACTTTAAAAGTCACTGTGTCCTAAAATTTGTAATATTCTTTCTTGGCATCATACTATAATTCTTTTTTTAAAACTACATATAAAAATATTTATTCTTTCTAAAGTTCAAATAAACACAAATCAAATCAACCTTAAGGTACTATTTTTATACCTATTTTATCAATTAAATCACAAAAAACCCTTTTTTAAAAATCACTTAATACACAGTCCAGCCGGGGTAGCTCAGTGGTTGAGCATCAACCAAGAGGTCACTGGTTCGATTCCTGGTCAGGGTACTGCCAGAGTTCTGGGCTCCATCCCCAGTAGAGGACATGCAGGAGGCAGCTGATCTATGTTTCTTTCTCATTGATGTTTCCATCTCTCTTTCTAAAAATCAGTAAAAAACCATATTTTTAAAAATACCCTTTAAAAAACCACTTAATATGGGGATTATGATGAAACAGGTACACTGAATGCAGTCTGTGAAATTGTAAACTGAGAAAATACTTTTGAAGGAAAATCTGTGAGTATATAGTTGGAGTCATGAAGGCTCTAATATTCCACTTGAAACATAGCTCAATAGAAGGAAAATCTTATAAACACATACATGTCACCAAGTAAAAATAAAAAATCTAGAAATTAAATTACCAATAAAAATAAAAAAAGCTTTTTAGTAATGGCATCAACATAACAAAATATGCAGCTCTTAAAATTCATAATTATAAAGTCCATTATAGAGTAATGTTAAAGTGATCACTTAATAATGAAACACGTTTATTGAAAAATTAGTGTAGAATATGAAAATATTATATCAAAATATATCCAGGTATTCTGGGGCCTGTCAACATATGCAAACTCATAGTTACTATTTATAAGGTCAAACTCTGAAGTCAGGAAATATGCTCCCATTTATCTGTGGCTTCATTTAAGGAGCTTGTGAATATGAGTATATGTAGCAATTACCTATGGATGGCTAAACCATCTTCTATTTTGTTTTTACCGTTTATGGCTTCATGATGTCTTCCTGTGGATAACTCATAATAATAACCACAGACCTGAAAAATACATTCTCCTTTGATAATTGCCTCTTTGAATTCTAATTTTAGATCTAGTACTCCAGAATTTTGTGGAAAGAAATAAAGCATATATTCTTTTATCCCCTTTATAACCAAATATAGTATTTTTATCTGATTTGCTCTCAGCATTAAACTCTGTAATTTTCCTATAAAGTATTCTAACATGAAAGTGCTTCTGTCTCTTTTTAGTTTTCTCTACAAGGAACTCTTCTAGCTCTTTATTATGACATGAAAGCCAGTCTCACATAGTTATTCCAGATATGTTCCACCCTCAGCCCTAATGACTGTTAATCACTCTTCAACACCAGGCCCAAATGTCATTTCCCCGCCAAAGTTAGTAACACCCTTTTTTGTGTGCTTCTATTCCTACTTTTATATACAACCCAAATGGTTGCATTCTTATTATGTGGGAATGTGAAGACCTTCATTAGTAGAGAAGGATCAAAAAGGTGTCATTGATCCTTGTATCATAGAACTTACGCAGAGTTGAACACATGGTAAATATTTAACAAACATTAAAATGAATGTATAGATAAATGGGGAAAAGAAGCTCTTTTTAAATATAAAGATCAATTAAATAGCATTTTGAGAAATGCTATAAATAATTCCCATTGTGCCTTTTGCATTTCTTTAGAACAATCTCTTATCCCAGCATTAATTAAATCCCTGTGGCACCAAGAAGGATTTTTAGTGAAGCTTTCACATTTTGTTGTTAATCTCACCTGGGATATTTTTTCCATAGATTTTTAGAGAGTGTGTAAGGGAGGGGAAGAGAGAGAGGCACATCGATTGGTTGCCTCCCATATGTGCCCAAACTGGGGCCTGGGATAAAGCCTGCAACCGAAGTACGTGCCCTTGACTGGAATCCAACCTACGACCCTTCAGTCTGCGGGCTGCTGCTGTAACCATAGAGCCAAAACAGCCAGGGCAAGCTTTCACATTTTTAAATTTTTTTATTGTTATTATTTTTCAATCTTCAATCTTTATTGTTGAAAGTATTACATAAGTCCTCCTTTTCCCCCCATTAACCTCTTCTAGACCACTCTAGTTCCCTTCTCCCCCAGGCCCTCACCATCCCATTCATTGTCTGTGTCCACGGAATATGCATATATGTATACAAGTTCATAGACTGATCACTTCCCATCAACCCTCTTTATCCCAGTTTTTAAACACATGAAATTGAACACTGAAAATTTCTTTGAAACCTTTGGTAAAATACAATTAAGGTTGAATAGACTCACAGTAACTGTAAATCCAAAGCTGATGTTATTCTAAAAAATTCATTTCAGAAGAAAAAAGTTGTCATTTTATTATATAAACATTTCCAGTGGTTCTCAACCTTCCTAATGCCCCGACCCTTTAATACAGTTCCTCATGTTGTGGTGACCCCCAACCATAAAATTATTTTCGTTGCTACTTCATAACTGTAATTTTGCTACTGTTATGAATCATAATGTAAATATCTGATATGCAGGATGTATTTTCATTGTTCGCGACCCACAGGTTGAGAACCGCTGATTTATACCATTTTAAAAGGAAATAAACATTTTCTATGCATCTCTGAACTCTTAAGTATTTTTAATTACCCCATATTTTTGCCTCATGTGATGTGAGACAACATTATGACAGGTAGAGTGTAGAAAGCTATATTAGCATAAAGTATCCTCAGTCCTTTTTAAAAAGTAATTATGTAATTTTTAAATTACTTTCTTGTTCCTTTGCTTGTTTTCAGTCTCAAGGCCTTACCATTATATCCCATGAATTTATTTTTAGGCATAAGAAAGAATTAGTATATGTGACCATCTGGCTTCATATAGTGAGTAGAAAGAGCCCTATGAAAATTGGTTTGCTGCTTTCTTGTTTGAATTCTTATATGGCATGGGCATGCAGTTGAAGAGAGTTCTGTCCTCAGCTTTTGGCACTGAAACTGGGGTGTCAGACATAATATCTGTGTTGGCCATTATAACTAATCTGTTTCATAGCCAGACACTTCCTGCTGCTGCTGTCTTTGATTATGCCTTTTGGTGACCAATTTTCCATCCACCAAGATCCTTAATTTATATGCTATTGAAAGATATAAATAGCAACTTGACATAGTTGAAAAAGCTGCAAACTGATTTCTGTAAATGAAATGTCTGCTAAGGTCAAGGTTTTCAGATTTTATTCTATATTTGACAACTGAAGATCCAGATACAAAGAGACTTGAAGCTCTTCATTCTAGTTAGAAGGAACACAAGTTTTTGCTTAAAGGTGACCAGTAACTTTAGGGTTTTAAGAAAAGTCATTATTGACAATTAGCCTTAATTTAAAGTAAGGGTCAGAAAATATAAGTGCCATAGTCAGAAAACAAGGCCTGAATAAGATCATACAGACATATTCAGCTTAGAGGAAAAAAGCAAGTGTTCTTGGCAATTAAATTAATTGCTGGTAACATGAGAACCAAAGGAAAGATAATGCCTTAGGGAGTTATAATAAGACTGTGAAGTAATGTCAGGCACTGATACAAATATTTTTACTCTGTAAGAGAGTGTAAGATCTATTAGAATACAGACCCTGGAATGGGGTGTTGGCTATTATGGCAAAGTATTTATAAACCTTTCTTTTTCCATTGAGCAAAACTGTTCAGGTTATCAAGGTTTTTCTATATCAGATTTCTGCCTTTAAAAGTATCACTCTATAAAGTACCAGTAATGTCCATGAAAGAAGTTATACCTTTTAAGTAGAAAAGTATAAACTAAATATTATTATTTATTATTCTTTTGGTTCATTTCAAAATCATATATTATATAGATATACTATTTTTATTGGCTTTGGTTTAGAAGAAACTTTACTTGCGAGATCTTTTGCTGACTATGAATTCTTTTTTTTCTTGTTTATTTATTTAAGTTTTTATAGTTATACTAGAGGCCCGGTGCACAAAAATTTGTGCACTTGAGGGGGTTCCCTTAGCATGGCCTGTGCCCTCCTGCAGTCTGGGACCCCTCGGGGGATGTCCACCTGCTGGCTTAAGCCCGCTCCCTGGGGGATTGGGCCTAAGCTGGCAGTCAGACATCCCTCTGGCAGCCGGGAGCCCTCTGGGGAAGTCCACTTGCCAGCAAGGAGCAGGCCTAAGCTGCAGTCAGACATCCTTAGCGCTGCTGAGGAGGCAGGAGAGGCTCCTGCCACCACCGCTGTACTGGCAACCATCAGCCTGGCTTATGGCTGAGCAGAGGTCCCCCTGCGGGAGTGCACTGACCACCAGGGGGCAGCTCCTGCATTGAGCGTCTGCCCCCTGGTGGTCAGTGTGTGTCATAGTGACCAGTCATTCCCAGTCGTTCTGCTGTTAGGGTCAATTTGCATATTACCCTTTTATTATATGGGATAGAGGCCTGGTGCATGGGTGGGGGCCGGCTGGTTTGCCCTGAAGGGTGTCCCGGATCAGGGTGGGGGTCCCGCTGGGGTGCCTGGCCAGCCTGGGTGAGGGGCTGATGGCTGTTTTCTGAGGGCCATTTTCAGGCTGGCCAAGCCCCCCGGAGATGGAAGCTCCCAGCCTCTCCTTTTTTTCTTTTTTCTTTTTTAATTCTGGGATTTATTTACCTTCTATAATTGAAATTTTGTTGCCTTTAGTGGAGCCCACAGCAGGCCAGGGCAGGTGGGAAGCTTGGCTTCCTCCATCGCCGGGGCAACCAAGCCGCCTGCTTGCTCCAGCTCTGTGGCTGTCGGCCGCCATCTTGGTTGGGTTAATTTGCATATAGTCACTCTGATTGGCTGGCGGGCATGGCTTGTGAGTGTCAATTTGCATGTTTCTCTTTTATTAGATAAAACCTTTTTTTTTATTGTTCCCAGTATTACATATGTCTCCTTTTCCCCCAATTGACATCCCCCCCTGCCACTCCCACCCCCGAGGGCAAGCCCCCACTGCCCCAGTGTCTGTGTTCATTGGTTATGCTAATATGCATGCATACAAGTTCTTTGGTTGATCTCTAACCCCCGCCCCTGCTCCTGCCTTCTCTCTGAGGTTAGACGGTCTGTTCAGTGCTATTTAGCCTCTGAATCTATTTTTGTTCATCAGTTTATGTTGATCATTATATCCCATATATGAGTGAGATCATGTGATATTTATCTTTCTTCGAATGGCTTATTTTGCTTAGCATAATGCTCTCCAGTTCCATCTATGCTGTTGCAAATGGTAAAAGTTCCTCCTTTTTTATAGCAGTGTAGTATTCCATTGTGAAGATGTACCACAGTTTTTTAATCTACTCATCTGCTGATGGGCACTTAGGCTGTTTCCAAATCTTAGCTATTGTAAATTGTGCTTCTATGAACATAGGGGTGCATATGTCCTTTGTGATTGGTGTTTCTGGTTTCTTTGGATATATTCCTAGCAGTGGAATTACTGGGTCAAATGGGAGTTCCATTTTTAATTTTTTGAGGAAACTCCATACTGTTTTCCACAGTGGCTGCACCAGTCTGCATTCCCACCAGCAGTGCATGAGGTTTCCTTTTTCTCGACATCCTCACCAGAATTGTGGGTTGTTGATTTGTTGATGATAGCCATTCTGACAGGTGTGAGGTGGTACCTCATTGTTGTTTTGATTTGTATTTCTTAGATGATTAGTGAGTTTGAGCATATTTTCATATGTCTCTCAGCCTTCTGTATGTCCTCTTTCAAAAAGTATCTATTTAGGTCCTTTGCCCATTTTTTGATTGGATCGTTTATCTTCCTTTTGTTAAGTTGTATGAGTTCCCTGTAAATTTTGGAGATTAAACCCTTATCATATCAATCAATGCAGAAAAATCATTTGACAAAATCCAGCACATTTTCTTGATAAAAACTCTCAGCAAGATGGAAATAGAGGGATCATACCTGAACTTAATAAAAGCCTTATATGACAAACCTACAGCCAACATCATACTCAATGGGCAAAAACTAAATCCATTTTCCCTAAGAACACGAACAAGACAGGGATACTCATTCTCCCCCCTCCTGTTCTATATAGTACTGGAAGTGCTAGCCATAGTGATCAGACAAGAAGAAGAAATATAAGTCATCCAAATTGGAAAAGAATAAGCAAAACTGTCCTTATTCGCAGATGACATGATACTGTACATAGAAAACCTCAAAGACTCCATCAAAAAACTATTAGACTTAATAAATGAATTCGGCAATGTAGCAGGATATAAAATTAACACCCAGAAATCTATGGCTTTTTTATACACCAATAATGAACTCACAGAAACAAACAAACAAAAAGTTCCATTTACCATTGCACCAAAAAAATTAAGATACCTAGGAATAAACTTAACTGAGGAGGTAAAAGACCTGTACTTGGAAAACTAGAGGATATTGCAAAAAGAGATAGAGGAAGACATAAACAAATGGAAGTAAATACTGTGTTCATGGATTGGTAGAATCAACATCATTAAAATGTCCATACTACCCAAAGCAATCTATAGATTCAATGCAATCCCCATTAAAATACCAATGGCATATTTCACAGATCTAGAACAAACTCTCCAAAAATTCATCTGGAATAAAAAAAAGACCCCAAATACCCACAGCAATCCTAAGGAAGAAGAACAAAATTGGAGGGATCACAATTTCAGATGTCAAGCTATATTACAAAGCCATAGTTCTCAGAATTGCCTGGTACTGGCACAAGAAAAGACATACAGACCAATGGAACAGAACAGAGAACTCAGAAATAGACCCAAGTCCTTATGCTCAATATTTGACAAAGGGGGCAAAAGCACACAATGGAGTCAAGACAATCTCTTCAATAAATGGTGCTGGGAAATTTGGTCATATACATGGAAAAAAAAATGAAACTAGACCACCAACTTACACCATACACAAAAACAAACTCAAAATGGTTAAAGGACTTAAATATAAGATGGGGAACCATAAAAATCTTAGAAGACTCCGTAGTCAGCAAAATATCAGACATATGCTGTAGCAATATCTTTACTGATACAGCTCCTAGGGCAATGGAAACTAAGGAGAAAATAAACAAATGGGACTACATCGAAATAAAAAGCAAAAGAAACCATCAACAAAACAACAAGAAAGCCCACTGCATGGGAGAACATATTTGCCAATGCTATTTCAGATAAGGGACTATGAATTCTTATTAGTCATATTTCTAGAGTTTTAGCATGATTTTTTTATTCACCTTCAAAATAAATGACAGCTGTTTTTTTTAAAAAACTAAGCAAATCTTTTATAGATAATTAAAATATCATAATCTCAAATCAAATATTTATTTGCGGTATATATTATATAACTCAAGAATATTCCATTCTATGTTTTTAAGTTTGCTCTGGATTGCTGGGAAAAATGAAAGGTGGTATTAAATGGTCTAGTTACTCTAGTACATAGTTACAATTGGTATAAGTCTATATATGCTTGAACCTCAGAATACAATGGCTCAGGATCAGATGTAAAACTTACTTGCTAAAGAAAGGTTTCCTGTTCATTTATTTATTGAATTATTCAACGTGTATTTTTAGAGCATTTATTTAGATCTAAAAGAGTAATGAACATAACAGTCATGATCTCTAACCTGAGGTTTTGATAAATACAGATGATGAAGCAGTAGACAAATAAAACATTTATACTTTGTTTAAAATATTATGGAGTTTATCACTAAATCCAAGATAGAGATGCAGCTGTCAGGAAAGGCCTCTGGAAGGGATATTTAAGATTAGACCTTAATGAAGCTGTGACAGGAAGAGAAGGAAGAAATGTTCTCAGCATAGGGAACAGCATTTGTGTGTTCAAGTGACCAGAAGAGCACCATCATACCTGGAGCTCAATTAACAAAGCTGAGAGAAGCACAAGAAGATGCTGGCGAATTAACCTGGAGCCTAATGGTACAGAGCCTTATAAAGCCATGACAGTAATTTAGATTTTGCCCTGCCCCTGCAAGTCATTGTAATGCAAGGGATTAATATGTTCCAATTTTTATTTTAAGGTGACTCTTGCAGCTGTAGAGAATGAAGGGGAAGTAGAAAGGGGGAAACAAACTTAACATGAGGCTGTTACAGTAAGACATATGTAATAGGGAAAGAAGATGACCAACTTGTATAATTTTGAATTTCAATCTTTAGGACTTATTAATAGACTAGAGGCCTGGTGCATGAAATTCGTGCAGTGAGGGGGTTGGTCCCTCAGCCCAGCCTGCACCCTCTCGTAATCTGGGACCCCTTGGGGGATGTCCTACTGCGGGTTTAGGCCCGATCCATAGGGATTGGGCCTAAACCCGCAGTCAGATATCCCTCTTGTAATCCAAGACCACTGGCTCCTAACCACTAGCCTGCCTGATTGCCCCTAACTGCTCGCTTGCCTGCCTGATCACCCCTAACTGCCTCTGCCTTAGCCCCTGCTGCTGTGGTTTTGTCCGGAATGACGTCTGGAAGGTCGTTCGGCTGTCTGGTCTAATTAGCATATTATGGTTTTATTATTATAGGTTGCATTATGGAGTAAGGAAAAAAGGATAATTTGAAGATATTTTGGGGTTCTTGGCCAACAAAGAATGGTAGTACCATTGAGATAAAAAAGACTAGGAGATCCTGGAAAATATTTAAGGGATTAAATTAAGAGACCAATTTTAACATATTAATTATTAGATGTCTTTGAAATATGTAGACAGGAAAGCCAGCCTATTGAGCACACTTAGTTAGGAGCAGAGCTTTTGAATTAGAACTGGAACAAATACTGATTCTGCCTCTTGCAATAATTGGTGATGTGACTCTGAGCCAAGTAACTGAACCTTCCTTAGCCTCAGTTTCATTTGTAAAGTGGAACAATAATAGTACCTAGCTAATAAGGGTTCTTTTGAACATTAAATAAGTTAGTTCATGGAAATAGGATGATTCACGCAGCATAGTTCCTGTTACACAGTAATGACTGTGCAGCTAGCTACTGCTGCTTTTGAGGCGAATACTGTGAGGGTTTCCAGACCTTCTCATTTCTTTTATTTTTTATTTTACTTCTCTTGCTTATTTTCCCCCTGTTTTTTCTCTTCTCATTTTCTTCCTTTGTTCTTCCTTTCTTTTGTCTTTCTCACAGTAGCTGTGTATAAAGTTTGACTATTTGTTTATTTGTGGAGAGAAAGGATATACAGGGATACAATTTGACAATAATGAACACTTCTGTAATGCTGAGTTTAAAGGCCACAAATGATACAGAAATTATTTCATTGCTGGTTGTAGCTAAACTAAGATTTTAATAAGTCAATAATGATGGTGAAATAATGGAAACACTGTATCTCTTGAGCTTGGTTTGCATGTTTGATTTCTACTTTTTAATGATGGAAAGTATAAATTTTGTAGGCTTGATGATTAAATATTGTAACTTGCTTTTATCAAATATAGCACTCCAAAACATCTGCAAAAGGATAAGGTTGATTTCATGTCTAATACACTGAGCCAAGCAGAGTGAAGACACTGATAAAATACCCTGTTTGTTCAGGTCTTGGAATCACCTTAATATATTTAGTATATAGAATGCTGTAGTCACCCCAGCTGATAGATGTTTTAATTAGTCAATATTATAAATATAAAAGCAAATAAATAAATGAAATTTAAGAAAATTAGTAATTTATATAACAAAAGAGCATATATTTTTAAATTCTCCGTTTATATAATTGGAAAGTGGTTGCTGCAGATATGTATATTACTTTTAACATGTTCCTTAAAAGCTGAATATTGCTTGTATGAATGATGTGAAGTAAACAGATACTTCTTAATTTCATATAATAAAAATGTAAAATCATGGCAGGCCAAGTGCAGCCGAGCAAAGCCGGAGCCAGAGCGGGGCTGCAGGAGCCAGGCCTGTCCAAATGGACCGAGTTGCCATATAAACTGAGGAAGGAGAAGGCTGCCCCTCTTGCCAAAGGCACTACCAAGCCCAGCAGCTCAGGCAAGGATAGTGGAGGCGAGAGCTCTGGGGAGATGAGGAAACTGAGGCACTGAGAGACTGTTATGACTTTCAGTTAATTAACAGCAGTGTCAGGAGTCAAACCCAAGCAATCAGGCTCAAGTCTAGCCGCAGCTGCAGCCCCAGCCTCAGCCTCAGCCCCAGCCTTAGCCACTGTCATCCAACAAGCATCCCAGCAACAGCAAGCCACGCATCATGCAGCTCAACAAAATCAGGAGACCTCCAGATTGTCAAGAAGGAGCAACAGTAAAGCTCCTCCTGCTTCTATTTCAGCAAGAATCAGGAGTTGCAGAAGTTTACTGCCCTGAAAGATTCACCAAACCATGAGTAGAAAGCTATTTATCCAGAAGCTATGTCACGTCCTCTTTGACTTTGTGTTAGACACACTCAGTGATCTCAAAATCAAGGAAGTGAAGTGGGCAGGACTCAAGGAAATGATGGAGTATGTTACTCATAGCCATGATATTATCATTGTCACCGAGGCCATTTACCCTGAGGCTGTCAACATCTTTTCAGCAAACCTCTTCCGGAGACTGCGACTTTTATCACATTCCGCTGGGGCTGTTTGACCCAGAGGAAAATGAATCTACCCTGAAAGCCACCTGGCCACATCTCCAGCTCAAATATGAGTTTTTTCCTATGTTTCATTGAGTCTACTGATTACCAGTGAAACAGCCAAGATGTACATTGACCAGAAACTTGTTTTTGCTCTGTTGGACAGTGAGAATCCTTGAGAGCAGACTTTCTGAAGACCATCTTACACCAAATCTATGGCAAGTTTTGGGGTCTTTGGGCTTATATCCCTAGGCAGATCAACCACATATTCTATAGGTTCATTTATCAGACTGAGCATCACAATGGGATTGCCAAGCTCCTGGAGATCCTGGGCATCATCATCAGTGGCTTACCTTTTCCCCTTAAGGAAGAGCACAAGATGTTCCTTATCCATTTCCTGCTTTCCCTTCACAAGGTCAAGTCCCTGAGTGTCTACCACCCTCAGCTAGAATACTGAGTGGTACAATTTCTGGACAAGGACAGCAGTCCACTGAGCCAGTGATTGTGGAACTTCTCAAGTTCTGGCCAAAGACCCACAGCCCCAAGGAGGTGATGTTCCTGAATGTGCTAGAAGAGATTCTGGATGACCTAACTCTCAGAGTTCAGCAAAGTGAGAGAACCGCTCTTCTGCAAGCTTGCCAAGTGTGTCTGCAGCCCACATTTCCAGGTGACAGAGTGTACTCTCTATTACTGGAACAGTGAGTACATCATGAACCTGATAAGTGACAACGCTGCCAGAGTCCTTCCCATCATGTTCCCTGTAATCTACAGGAACTCCAAGATAAGTCCATGGATGAGTCCATGGAACAAGACCATCCATGTAGTCATCTACAGTGTCCTGAAACTATTTATGGAGATGAATCATAAGCTGTTTGAAGACTGCACACAACAATACAAGACATAAAAACAGAAGGGCCAGTTGCCAATGAAGAGCTTGATCTGTGACAAAAAATCGAGGAGCTGGCTTAATCCCCAGTATCCCATGTTCCAAGCTCTATCACCACTTCCTCCTCTGTACTTGAAGGAGACAGAGACCCCACAGCAGAGGACATCCAGCTTCTGATAGGGACAGTGGACACAAAGGCCCTGTAGATGCTAAAGGACATCAAGAAGGAGAAAGTGGAGGAAGTGGCTGCTTTGGAGGAAGTCAGAACTCCCCCAGGACATATATGCCATTAAGGCACTAGAGCAGCGGTTCTCAACCTGTGGGTCGCGACCCCTTTGGGGGTCGAACAACCCTTTCACAGGGGTTGCCTAAGATCATCGGAAAACACATGTATAATTACATATTGTTTTTGTGATTAATTCACTATGCTTTATGTTCAATTTGTAACAATGAAAATACATCCTGCATATCAGATATTTACATTACGATTCATAACAGTAGCAAAATTACAGTTATGAAGTAGCAACGAAAATAATTTTATGGTTGGGGATCACCACAACATGAGGAACTGTATTAAAGGGTCACGGCATTAGGAAGGTTGAGAACCACTGTACTAGAGGCTCACAGCAGAAAGAAAAGTTCTTAACTGCCTTCCAAAGGCTCTCTGATGCCCTCATCTTCCCTCCACAGGGCCACAGTCCATTCAGAACTGGAAATATGCCCTAGCCATCCACCCTCTTCTCCCCACTGGATTACTTGGGACAAGGTAGTCCCTCTCTAGCTACTCTAGGGAGGGTGATGCAGCACTTGAAGCAGGAACACTCACAGAGTGGTTCCTCTTCTCTCCTAAATGTGTTCATGCCTCCCTGTGGCTAGTACAGACAGGCTGAGCACTGAGATGCTTAGTGCTCAGACAACTGAGGATGCCTGTCCTTCTCCTGCTCCTAACCCCATGGTTATCTAAAGCTGCTCTGAGAAATACACAGAGAAATACATATATTCCTCTCCTCTTTTCTTCATTCTCATTTGAACTCCAGGGATCTCCTTCCCTCCTTCTCCTGCAGAGACACACAGGGAGCAGCAGGAGATTACTCTCACCAAAGTTATGTTGAGCCCCATTGGCCCCTGAAATCAGTAGCTAGAGGGGAGCCAAACCCCAACAGCACAAGAGGCCCCCACCATTTTTTAATATGAATCCACGATAAACTGTTGAGTTAATTTTCCTGCATTTAAAATAGGATTGAACGTGTCCCGCACAGAGAGATGAAATCCATAATACTGCATTTGTGTGTCTCGTGTCCTTACATTTTGTCTAGTATTATTGT
>NW_005356087.1:377299-388943 GCF_000412655.1 Myotis brandtii
GTCCGTGTATTCTAAAACAGTATGGCCCATATCATGATGGCGATGAAATATTTGCACCCATGGAAGCAAAAGCAAAAGAACTATTTATGGAACGAATATTTTCTATGAAATTTTTACTGTCAGAATCTTCGTTTGTCATTAATCTTTTTAAATACGCTGGGTAATCTGGAAAATGTATATCATTTGGACAGACTTTCCCTTTGCTACAACATTGAGTAAATTTCCCATCGGATGGTTTTTCATCCGAGAAATTTAGTGATAGGCAAAATTCACATCGAACAGTCATTCCACCACAACTATGTTCAAGGATTGCATCCTCATGTACTCCATTTTCGCTGAGAAGGCAGTTCCTACTGGAATTGGTAGTAATTGTTGATGCCTGTTCTCTCGACATATTCTGTTGTCGCCACCGCCTTCTTTCAACCTTCAAAGGCCGTTGGTCTTTAGACATTTTCTGTCGATAACGCCACTGTTTTTTGGCATCAGAGCAACGTTTTTCCAATAGCTGGTGTTCAGATAAATCCTGTTGTAGGCGCCGCCTTCTTTCAAGATCAGACGCACGCTGCTCTGCAGACACTTTCTGTTGATAATGCCAGCATCTTTCGGCTGCAGAGCTACGTTGTATCAATAGTTGTTCTTTAGACATAGTCCCACCTCTCTACTGTCGCGGTCTGAGATGCAGGTGAATGAGAATCCTGACTATCAGGTCGCTGAGAGCTGTCTGACCAGAGGCTGATTCTGACTGATTCTGTGGGGGTGGGACTTCCTCCTCCCTGCTGTCAGTTTCCACAGCTGTGATGAGGAAGCTGGGGTGAGAGAGGGAGCCACACCCTCCAAGCCGCCCTCTCTCTCACTCTGCTCCATGTCCAGCGGTCTTTTGCTCTGCCAAGTCCTCCAAACCTCCCGCTCTCCGCCGGCAAGGTTCCAGGAGTCCACAGGCGTGGCTAGGCACGGGCGGCCACGCCTCCCTGACCATCAAAAGTCCCTGGAGCCCATGGCCACAGCCACCGTCGCCTCCTGGGGCGCTTGACACCTGCGTATGCAAATTAACCGCCATCTTAGTCTGATGATTTGCATAGTTACTCGGATTGGCCTGTGGGCTTGGCTGGTGGGCGTGGCTTGAGCATAGCAGAGGGATGGCTAATCTGCATGTTTCTCTTTTATTATATAGGATTGGTTAACAATGTGAGCTCTTCTAGGCATTTTGGCCTTGAATTCTGACTCTGAAAAGTTTTAAATAATCTTTCTGAAAACCTATTAATCACTACAGTTTCATTCACCATCTTAACAATCAGTATACCAGTTTGGGACCCTTTATATTACATTTGTGTTCATAAAGCTTTTCCACTGTAGAAGCTGGGGTATTTTTTGCTTGTTTGCTTTGTTGTTTTGTTTTGTTTTTTCATATTCATTTCTCCTTTTTCAATGCTGAGTCTCCACTTGGCACTTAGTGGAAGGTCAATAAATATTTGTGGAGTGAAGTTATGAATAAATGCTGAACATAAAATAACTGTTGGTTTCTATTTTCTCTTAAATTTTTATGTGAAATAGTTGAAAAGTCAAGAAAGGAATATAAAGAAAAGTAAAATAGTCTTACCAGGTAAAATAAATGAAAAAATAAATGGAAGCTTGTGTTTACTTTTAGATAGTTTTCAAACACACATAAGTGTATAAGAACATATAATTTCCTAATATTCTTTGCACAGACTTTTATAGTGATATCAAACTTTTTGCCTTGCTTATTATAAAAGAGTTTCTCTTAGGTGTTTATGCATAGTTTTGTTTTGGGTTTTGAGTTTTAGCTTTTAGATATTTCAGCATTTTTAGATGCTGCCATTTCTTTAACTTTATTAATATAGTAAGCATGCTGAATCTTATTACTTTATGTTCTAGACACCATTGAGAATGGGATTTTATATGCTTACCTTAGTAGACTCACTTCACTCCCCTTTTTTTGCATCATTTTGAGAAAACTGAGACAACCACCAATCTCCTTCCTTTCAAATCCCATCTCCATCTCAAGTATATATATGGTAAAAGTCAGCATTCATAAGAATAAAGTTGAATAAACAACACTTGATATCTGTTTAATTTAACTTGGGAGAAAGATAATACTGTAAGAGATAAAGTGGGTTAGCAAAGCACTTTTTATATGTTTTATTGATTTTTTTTTAGAGAGAGAGGAAAGGAGAGGGAGAGAGAGAAACATTAATCAGTTGCCTCCTGCATGCACCCCTACAGGAAGACTGAGCCCACAACCTGGGTATGTGCCCTGACTGAGAATATAACCAGCGACCCTTCAGTGCATGGGATGATGCTCAACCAACTGAGCCACACTGGCCAGGGCAACAAAGCTATTTTTATATTGGAGCTTTTTCTATGTGATGTTACTGAATGATATAATAAAGTGAAAGTCTCTAGAAACAAATCAGTTATTTTAAAGATGTTCATCTTTATAAGTCTCTATTTCACCTGCTTCATTAAATAGGTACTTTGTGGATAGAGGTAGAGAATGTGGTGAAGACCATGTGTTGTGGAGTCTTTAGAATTAATGATACTTAAAGCATTTAATTTTGAGATTTCAGAGACAGGATTGTTTTTTTAAATTAAATTTATTGGGGTAATTTGGATAATAATATTGAATAATTTTCAGGTGTGCAACATTAGAATTTCACATCTGTACTCTATAGTGTAATCCCCACCCAAAATCTAGTATCCTTCATTACCGTATATTTTACTCCCTTTACATATTTCACCCTTCCCTCATTTCCTTCCACTCTGGTAACCATCACTTGATTGTCTGCATCTGTGACTTTGTTTTGTTACATTAAGTTATAATATGTTGATCAAATCACTTATTTATTATATTTATGTACAGATAGCTTTAAAAAGTCTTATTATTTATTAAATTAAAAATTATTTTAGAATTTTAAAGCAATTTTTTCCTATTGAAAAAAATGAAATGAGTTTATGTAATTATAAAACATGGATTAAAAAGAACATTTTATACTTTATTACTTTCATAAATATTGAGAGTGACCACAAACAGTTTTAAATACATTAGCATATCTTGTAGATATCTGAGACTTAGAGTTAAGGAATTAGATGTAAACAGGCCAGACAGGGAAACTATATACACACACACACACACACACACACACACACACAAGAGAGAGAGAGAGAGAGAGAGAGAGAGAGAGAGAGATAAAAGACTAAGCGACTGGCCGACCGGCCAAACAGCTGGTAGTTATGACACACACTGACCACCAGGGGGCAGACACTCAGTGCAGGAGTGGAAACCACAGGCATGGAAACATGGAACAGACTGATGAATCTCAGAGGGAAGGGAGGAGGGGGAAGGGTGGGAAAAGATTAACCAAAGATCTCATATGCATATTAGAGGCCCGGTGCACGTATTTGTGCACCCGTGGGGTTCCTTGGCCTGGCCTGTGGGGATTGGGCCGAAACCAGCTCTCCAACATCCCCGAGGGGTCCCGGATTGCAAGAGGGTGCAGGCCAGGCCGAGGGACCCCACCGGTAAAACCATGCACTGGGCCTCTAGTGATGTACATATAATACAGGTTGTGGTTAAGGGTTTTTCTGTAATATTCTGTAAAACATACTTCCTCCTTGTTATATATTTACTTCATCCTGGGTGATTGTATTACTTGACCTATGCCTTTTTGTTGTTTTGTTATTCTTTTAAAATAAAACCAGCATTTTATTTTATTTTTAAATTAAATTTATTGGGGTGACATTGCTCATCATGATTATATAGGTTTCAGGTGTGGGTGTCTATGTTACAAGATCTGTATATTGCAACATCTGCCCACCACCCAAAGTCAAATCTACTGTCACCATTTATTAGGACATCCTTCTCCCCCCGACCCCCTTCCCTCTTGCAACCACTACACTGCTGTGATATTTATGAGTTCAGTTCATATTTCAGATAAGAGTGAAATTGTATGGTTCTTAGCTTTTTCTGACTGACTTATTTCACTTAGCATAGTGTTCTCAAGATCCATCTATGTTGTTGCAAATGATGCAATTTCATCCTTTCTTATGGCTGAGTAGTAGAATTCCATTGTGGTGTATATTTACCACATCTTCTTTATCCAGTCCTCTATCACAGGACACTTTAGTTGTTTTCCATGTCTTGGCCACCATGAGTAATGCTGCAATGAACATAGGGGTACATATATCTTTGCAAATACATGATTTCAAGTTTTTCAGGTATATACCCAGGAGAGGGATTGCTGGGTTGTATGGTAGCTCTATTCTTAATTTTTTGAGGAACTGCTGGATTGCTTTCCATAGTGGTTGTACCAGTCTACATTCTCACCAGCAATAAATGAGGGTTCCTCTTTTTCTACAACCTCTCCAACCTTTATTGCTTGTCTTGTTGATAATGGCCACTCTAACAGGTGTGAGGTGGTATCTCATTGTAGTTTTGAATTGCATTTCCCTAATTGCCAGTGAGGTTGAACATCTTTTTATATATCTACTAGAGGCCTAGCACACAAAATCGTGCACGGGTAAGGTCCCTAGGCCTAGCCTGTGATCAGGGCCATCTTCCACCTACTCGCCAGTCCCCAGTCCTGCCCTGCCACCACCCACCTGGTTCCCCGTGGTTCTGCGTTCACCATGCTGCGATCAGAGCCTGCGGACCAGAGGGAGGGACCAAAATGTCGGCCGTTCCGTCTGCTTGCCACTCCCCAGTCCTGCCCCACTGCCACCCACCCAGTTCCCTGTGGTTCCCCATTCGCCATGCTGCGATCAGAGCCTGTGGGCCGGGGGGAGGGACCAAGAGGTGGTCAGTGCACCTTGAGCGGTTGTTCTGGTCATTACGCCATTATGGTCGCTGAGCTTTTATTATATAAGATTAGCTGTTTGTATGTCTTCTTGGGAGAGGTGTATTTTCAAGTTTTCTGCCCACTTATTGATTGGGTAGTTTGTTTGGTGTTGAATTTTATGAGTTCTTTATATATTTTGAAATTAAACCTTTCTCAGAGCTACTGTTTTCAAATATCATCTCCCACCTGGTTGGTTGCCTCTTTGTTTTGTTGTCAGTTTCTTTTGCTGTGCAGAAGCTTTTTAGTCCCATTCATTTATTTTTGCCTTTACTTCCCTTGCCTTTCAGGTCAAGTTCATAAGTTGTTCTATATGACTAAGGTCCATAAGTTTGGTACCTATATTTTCTTCTATGTAACTTATTGTTTTGGGTCTTATATTTAGTCCTTTGATCCATTTTAATTAATTTTTGTACATTGGGACAAACTGTAATCCCATTTCATTTGTTTGCATGTGGCTTTCCAGTTTTCCCAGCACCATTTATTGAACAGACTATCTTTACTCCATTGTGTATTTCTGGCTTCTTTGTTGAAGATGATCTGTCCATATATATGTGGTTTTAGAGCTGGGTTGTTTATTCTGTTTCATTGATCTATGGGTCTGTTTTGCTACCAATACCATGCTGTTTTGATTATTGTAACTCTGTAGTAAATTTTGAAGTCAGGTAGTGTGATACCTCCAGCTTTGTTCTTTTTTCTCAGAATTGCTTTGTCCATGCACGGACTTTTGTGGTTTCATATAAATCTTATGCTTTCTGGTTCTATTTTTTTAAACAGTGACATTGAGATTTTGATGCAGATTGCATTAAATCTGTATATTGCTTTGAGTTAATATGGCCTTTTAACTGTGTTTATTCTTCCAATCCATGAACATGGCATATTTTTCCATTTTGTTGTATCTTTTTCAATCTCTTTTAATAATGCTTTGTAATTTTCAGTACAAAGAAAATTTAATTTAAATTTATTCATAGGTTTTTCACATTCTTTGTTAAGTTTATTCCTAGGTATTTTATTCTTTTGGTTGCAGTTGCAAAAGGAATTTTTTTTCTTTTCTTTTTCTGAAGTTTTGTTGTTAGTATTCAGGAAGGCAATGGATTTTTGCACATTAATTTTGTATCCTGCAACTTGACTGTATTTGTTTATTATTTCTAATAGTTTTTTGGTGGAGTCTTTAGGGTTTTCTATATACAGAATCATGTCATCCACAGAAAGTGACAGTTTGACTTCTTTCTTCCTTATTTGGCTGCCTTTTATTTCTTTCTCTTGCCTTATTGCTCTGGCTAGGACTTCAAACACTATGTTGAGTAAGAGTGGGGAGAGTAGACATCCTCGTCTTGTTCCTAATCTTAGAGGAAAAGTTTTTAGGGTTTTTTTTGCCATTGAGAATGATTTAGCTGAGGGTTTATAATTTATGGCCTTTATTATGTTGAGGTACTTTCCTCTATTCCTATTTTATTGAGTGTTTTAATCATAAACAGATGTTGTATCTTATCAAATGCTTTTTCTGCATCTATTGACAAGATTATATGATTTTTATCTTTTCTTCTGTTAATGTGTGTAATACATTGATTGATTTGCATATGCTGAATCATACTTATGACCCTGGAATGAACTCCACTTGATCATGATGTATTATTTTTTGGATGTACTGTTGTATTCTATTTGTTAGTATTTTGTTTAAGATTTTTATACCTGTTTTCATCAGAGATATTGTTCTGTAGTTTTGTGTGTGTGTGTGAGATCTTTGCCAGGTTTTGGTATCATCCTATATTGGCCTTATAGAATGTGTTAGGGAGTATTACCTCTTCTTCAATTTTTTGGAAGTGTTTGGGAAGAATAAGTTTTAATTCTTTGAATGTTTGGTAGAATTCACTGGTGAAACCATGTCATCCTGGACTTTTGTTTTTTTGGGAGGTTTTGATAGTTGTTTCTGTTTCCTCACTGCTAATTAGTATATTTAGATTTTCCAATTCTTGAGTTTTAGGAAGGTTATATATTTCTAGGAACTAATCCACTTCTAACTTATTAAATTTGGTGGCACATAGTCTTTCATAATATTCTAGTATGATTCTTTGTGTATCTGTGGTAACTTCTCCTTTATCATTTATGATTTCATTTTCATGGGTCTTTTCCTTTTTTTTCTTAGTGAGTCTAGCCAGGGATTTGTCAATTTTATAAATCTTTTCAAAGAACCAGCTCTTTGTTTTATTGATTTTTTTGTATAGTGTTTTTGTTCTCTATTTCATTTACTTCTGCTCTAAATTTTATTATTTTCTTTCTACTGCTGACTTTGGGTTGCTTTTCTTCTTCTTTTTGTAGTACTTTAACATGTGATGTTAGGTTGCTTACTTGGGATTTCAGTTTGATAGGCCTGTAATGATATAAACTTCCCTCTTATTACTGCTTTTGGTATGTTGTATTGTCATTCTCATTTGTCTCTATATATCTTTTGATCTCATCTTTTATTTCTTTTTTTACCCAGTCATTTTTTAGTAATATATTGTTTTATCTCCACATATTTGTGAGTTTCTTTACTTCCTTTTTGCAGTCGATTTCTAATTTCAAGGCAATGTGGTCAGAAAATATGCTTGGTATAATTTCAGTCTTCTTGAATTTGTTGATGCTAGTTCAGTGACCCAACGTATTTTCTATCCTTAAGAATGTTCCGTGTGCACTGGAAGAGAATGTATAATATGATGTTCTGGGATGAAATGTTCTGTAAATGTCAATTATGTCCATTTGGTCTAGTGTTGTATTTAAGGCCAATATTTGTTTATTGATTTTCTGTTTGGTTGATCTGTCTAGAGCTGTCAATGGAGTGTAAGGTTTCCAAATACAGTTGTATTTTGATCTGTTTCTCCCTTTATTTCTGTGAGTAGCTGCTTTATATATTTTGGTGCTCCTTAAAAGTAAAGTTATCATTTGTTGATCAAAATATTCAATTGTATCTCTAATTTTCAAAGTTATGAGATTGCTGAAATATTTTGTTCAAAAATTATTTTTATGAGTTTCAAGATATTTTAGTCTCATCTCCAAAATGTTGAAGCCATATTTATTTATTTATTTCTATATGTTTTTTACAATATATTTTTATTGATTTCAGAGAGGAAGGGAGAGAGTGAGGGAGAGAGAGATAGAAACATCAATGATGAGAGAATCATTGATTGGCTTTCTCCTGCATGGCCCCCACTGGGGATCGACCTCACAACCCAAGCATGTGCCTCTGACCAGAATCAAATCTGGGACCCTTCAGTCCACAGGCCGATGCTCCATCCACTAAGCCAAACCAGCTAGGGCAAATCCAAATTTATTTAAATACACTTTAACAAATGACATTTGTTAAAGAGGACAAATCCAATATAGAAAAGAAAGCTTGTACCCCAAAAATTTCATCATATTTTGTAATGGCTACATAGTGATTAAATACAAAAGGAATAATTCAAAACATGAGGAAGGGTTAGTGAGATGCAGGGATGATTTACTATTATTTGCTATTGCCAAATGAATAAAAAGCAGAATATCTCTCTAGATAAGGTAGGATAACTCAATAGACTGGATTCAGAAACAGAGGAGATGTATGCAATCTTTATTTGCTAATTTAGAGTTCTCCAGACACCAATGCTTGGCAAGGGAATCGATGGAAGGATCTAATAACTCTAATTCATTTCTAGATCCTAATCAGATTTTTAATCTGCTATTATCCACTTCTAATAAAACAGTTTTTTTAATTAGTAGAGATATTTGATTTTCACAAAATAGTGCTATTCAAATATACATAGTGCACCTGCTAATTGGATTAGAGACTATTTATATTTCAAAATCCATAATATTGTAGAGAGAATTCAGGATTTAGAGTCTAGAGAAAAGGTTTAAATCCTACCTCAGCCATTTATTATCTGTAACTTTGGTTAAATCTCTTAATTTTTCTAATCTCCAGTATCCCACATATAGATAAAAATATATTGTGCATTAAGGTAAATTAATTAAACCTTAATCTCAGCTTAAGTAATATCAAAGAAAACATATGGTATATAATAAAAGGCTAATATGCAAATTGACTGAATGGTGGAATGACCGGTCGCTATGACATGCACTGACCACCAGAGGGCACACGCTTAATGCAGGAGCTGCCCCCTGGTGGTCAGTGCGTCCCCACAGGGGGGAGCGCCGCTCAGCCAGAAGCTGGGCTCGCCAGTGAGCTCACGGGTGGCGAGCAGGACCCTCTCCTGCCTCTGCGGCAGCGCTAAGGACCCCTTGGGAGATGTCTGTAAGGAGCAGGCCTAAGCCAGTCCTGAACTGCGAGAAGACACAGGCTGGGCTGAGGGGACCTCCCCCCTGCCCAGTGCACGAATGTCGTGCACCAGGCCTCTAGTAAACTATAAAGTGCTATGTGATGATAAATTCTTACTTGTAATAATTTGTGCTTAGAATTTTTGTGTTCTGAAGTAAGTTAAGAGTTGATTTAGGAAAGAGTATTAATAAGAGGAAAAATAATTTATTTTAAAATAGTTTAAGGGAACATTGGGGAGATGTAGTTTTTTTCTTCTTTCATATCCTACCTAATTAGGGTGAATGAATCTCTCAGAAACTTAGAAACAAGCTCTTTCTACATAACTGTACTATTTGAAAGTCTCATTTTCCTGCTCATGACAAAGATCTTTACAAAGGTCTATTACCTTTTTATTTATTTTTTTTACTACCAGTTTCTACTTTTTTTCCCTGTGATTCATCCTCCTAGCAGTTTGTGCATTGTGTTTTGCTATTTTCAAACAAAAATAGATGCATAAGCAAAACTCTTATTAGCCTGTACCCAGCTGCTCCCATACCCCCACAACCATTTAGAAAATATCTTTGTAGTTTCATAACATCTATACAGCTTTTTCTTCTTTTTAATATATGTCTTCCTTCTCTTTTCCCTTTTCTCATATTTATCCTCATCTTGTAGGCTCAAGGATACATATCTGCTCTTTCTTGTCTGCTCAACACACAAATTCACACACACAAACACACAAATTTGAGTTACATTCCTTTTTCATTTGTTCCCAATGCTGTACATCCAGGTAAAAAATAGCTTTTCTTGAAAATGGCTTTAAATACCTTAAGTTTGGAACCACAACCAAAGGAGGAAGTAGAAGAAAGATTTTTGTCTAGCTGTGATAGCTGTGAATTGCTTCTTGAAATTAAAGTGAGCTGTCATAGTAATCTTCCCCTCACTCAAAGTATTCAAGTCTAGACTGAATGGCCATAGCAAAGGGTGTTAAAACTGGTTCTTACATGGGGTGAGACTGGATTAGATATTAATTCTAAGTTTCTATGATTCAAGCTTCACTTGAGAAAATGATCTTTTAGATAAAGTTGGTTAAATCCAGTGATAAGCTGTACATAAACAGATGTTCTGGTATTTGCTAATAGCTTTTGTTCTGCCAGTTTCTTTCTTTCTCTTTCTTTACTATAAAAAAATTACAAAATACATTTAAGAGATGTTTTTACAAAATCTATTATACAATTACCTGTTAATGACATATCCTCAGTTTTGAATGTAGACATCATTACAAGATTCATGGTGATGGAAGAGATGGGGATAGTGTGTTATTGAATACTTCCTATTTGACCAGCAATTTACCCAAGTCAGCTCACTGGATTATTACCGGTATAAGAGCAGCTAGTGGTCTCTATTATTTCTATTTTACTTAGGAAGAATTAAAATAAATTAATCAAAGAATTAAAATAAATATCCCAGACTCACTGTATTAATTTCCTATTGATGCTATAACCCACAAACTTAGTGACTTAAAACAACACAAATTTATTATCTTACACTTTGGGGATCAGAATTCTAAAATGTGTCCTTCCTGTATACTACCTATGGCTTAGAGAGAATAAATTATCAACCTTAGTCAGGTATCAGAGTCATCTAGGGAGTTTTCAAAAATCCCGAAGTCCAAGCCAATTCCAGAAACCTAAATCTCTGGAGCTGGGACACAAGCGTTGGTATTTTTCTTTATTTTAGCTCCTCAAGTAATTTTAATATGTAGCCAAGATTGAGATACACTTATTTAGAAAGAGGAGGTTCTAATGCTACCTGGAATTCTGACTTATTTTTTTAAATATGGATTTAACTGATTAAGCTAAGTCTATATTGCTTGAGCAGTGATTTTAGCATGCATCAGAATAACTTGGAGGGCCCTACTCCCACAGCATCTGATTCAGTAGGTCTGGGGTGGGATTCAGACAATGTCAAGACTACTGACACTGGAAGCACATTTTGAGGATGACTGTTTTAACAACATGATCTAAAGATATTCAAGCAGATTTTCTATCCGGTAATATTTTATCACCTAACCACTTGACCTCAGAGATTTAATGTGTGACCCATAATTAGTATCAATATAGCAGTATGTTATATTACTTCTTTCTCTTTTTTTGCTTTTTTTAATTGCTTAAAATATTACAAAGAGTACTACATTTGTCTCCTTTTTTCCCCCCTTGACCTTCCCCGAGCCTCCCCTACTCCCCAGTGTCTTGTGTCCATTGGTTATGCTTATATGCATGCATACAAGTCCTTTGGTTGATCTCTTACCCCCCCACCCCCAACCCTCACCAGCATTCCTGCTGTAGTTTGACAGTCTGTTTATTGCTGTTCTTCCTCTGTATCTATTGTTGTTCATCAGTTTATAATGGTCATTATTATCCATAAATGAGTGAGATCATGTGGTATTTTTCTTTCACTGACTGGCTTATTTCACTTAGCATAATGCTCTCCAGTTCCATCCATGCTGTTGCAAATGGTAAGA
>NW_005356087.1:392427-393698 GCF_000412655.1 Myotis brandtii
TTTTCTTATCCACTCAGTTACCCTATGTCTTTTGATTGGGGCATTTAATCCATTTACATTTAAAGTTATTATTGATAGATACTTGTTTGTCGCCATTTTTTATCCTTTACCCCTGTGTTCCTTCTTTGTTTCCTATTTCTTCTTTTTACAGCAGACCCTTTAGCATTTCTTGCACTGCTGGTTTGGTTGTAATAAACTCCCGTAGACCGTTTTTGTCTGTGGAGCTCCTGATTTGACCCTCAATTTTGATTGATAGCCTTGCTGGGTACAGTATTCTTGGATTCAGACCCTTCCTTTGCATGACTTTGTATATTTCATTCCATTCCCTTCTTGCCTGATGTGTTTCTGTTGAGAAATCAGTCGCTAGTCTGATGGGGGATCCTTTGTAGGTAACTTTCTGTCTCTCTCTGGCTGCTTTTAAGATTCTTGCTTTGTCGTTGGTATTTGCCAATTTTATTAAAATGTGCCTTGGCGTCGGTCTTTTGGGGTTCATTTTGTTTGGGACTCTATGAGCTTCTTGGATTTGTGTGAGTTTTTTCTTCCCTATATCAGGGCAGTTTTCTGTCATTATTTCTTCAAACAGGTTTTCTATTCCTTGCTCAGTTTCCTCTCCTTCTGACACCCCTATTATGCAGGTGTTGTTTCATTTCATGTTGTCCCAAAGTTCTCTTAAGCTCTCCTCCTGTTTTTTAATTTTTTTTTTTTCTAGAAGCTGCTCTGCTTGGGTATTTTTTTCTACCTTGTCTTCTAGCTCACTGATGCGGTCCTCTGCTTCTTCTAGTCTATTGTTGATGCTTTCTATTGAGTTCTTTATAGCAGTGATGTCAAAAATGAGCATTTTCATACAAAAATGAAAAAAGAAAGTGTAACTGACCATGTTTCCAAGATGGTATTTAAATATCACTGCTGTCCCCAGAGGGGAACCAACGTAAAAACAGTTTTATTTTGAAAAACTATCAAGGAAAAGATGAGACAATAGTAGGTTAAAAATATAAGTAAAATTGCAAAGACAGATGAGAGAAGGAAGGAAACCAAGAACTTTCGATTGCATACTCTGCTCGAGGACTAGGTCTTTCATACAGTTTTGTTTAGAGCAGAATCAAACTCTTCAAGATGGGCACTATTATCCTTGTTTGGCAGCTGAAGAAAGTCAGCTGAGTGTAGAAGTGATTTGCTCAGGGTCACATAACTAAGTTGCTGAACACCAAGAATGAGACACCATCTTGAGAGCAATTCCAGGCCCAAGACCAAGACTGAGGCAGTGTCCACTC
>NW_005356087.1:393756-403642 GCF_000412655.1 Myotis brandtii
ATTAGGGGATAAGAAAGAAAGAAGAAGAGAAAAAGAAAAAAGAGAAAAAGAAAAAAAAAGAGTGCAAAAATGAAATTGGGAAAAGGAAAAAAAAACTGTAAGAGAGAAGAGGAAGAGAATGAATTAAAAGAGGGAAGAAACTATTTATATGGGGAGAAAACTCCAATAGAACAGACACTAATGCTAACAAATGCCAGCAGCAGATACCTAGAGATGAATGCAAACTACAAAGTACAACTAATATCAAGCGAGGCGAGGGAAAACAGAAGCAAAAAATAACTGGAAAAAAAAAAACAAAAAAAAAATGAAAAAGTGAAACAATCTCACAAACAAGTATAAAAAACCTCAATATAATCAACAATCAAGCAAACAAAAACAAAACAACAGAGAGAAAAAAAATTTGGATAGTGAAGAAAGAGAAGAGAGAGGTGTATATGGACTTAGAGCAGGGGATTGGAAATTAGATATATAAGTAGGGTGAAATTTTAATGGGGGGTAAAAGAAGGAATAGGGAAAATCTAAAGCAGGAATAGGGTAAGAGAAACAGGACAACAAAAGGGGAAAAGTGAGGAAGAGAGTTCTGGCATAAAGGTAAAGTTGAGATAGAGTTAAATGATGCTAAAGGAAAGATGAAAATAGAATGCAGAACACTAATCCCAAAATGAAATAAAGAGAAAATAAAATGACACTTTAAAAAAAAAGGTAAAATGGTAGTAGTAATAATACTGGTTAAAAATCAAAATGTAATAATTAGAAAGGTAAAATCAGGTGAGGAAAAAAAATTTAGTTTCTTAAGGAAAAGGTGAATAAAATAAAAATGTGCAGTAGTGAAGGTCTTTCACTTCCTCTACTCTTCTGTTTGGCATGCCTTAGTCCTGTCAGGTATTCAGGAGATTGTTGAAGTTCCCTGTGATACACTGTTCCTCCGTATTGTAAACCACAGTCCTGATTTTAATGCAGGCAGTATTTCTTTGTTTCCCAGACTGCCTTTATTTGTGTTTACAGAAGAGTCAGTTTGTGGTTTAGCCCCTGGGTGGCAGTTTTTCTGGGTTCACCTCCGAGGCTATAAGTCCTCTCTAGCCAGTATTTAGGTTTTGTTTTCCATGTCGCACTTTATACTGGTTTGGGAGAATTGACTGCCCCAGAGCTGGTTCCCTGATCTTTACTCCCCACTCTGATCCCCAGGTTCCACATAAACAACTTTCCCCTGTAGTCTCTGAGTGACCCCAATTGGGTGATCCTATGTATTGGGTTTAATAATCAAAAGCAAAGATTTAAGGAGAAAAATAAAGAGCCAAAGTAAGGGCGCGAGCTCGCAACCCTCCACCGTCCAGCTCTGTGCGCAATTCTCCCACGTCTCTTCTGCACGTCCTCTCTCCCCTGGCACTAAGCAGCTGGCACACTGCCAAAATCCGAGGCTTCCTTTTTGCACCCAGTCCAGCTATGGGCTGATTTTTAAAGTTCCCTTCTGCCAGCAGCCCTGCAGGACCCCTTCCACACTCGCGGATCACGCTGGCCCCAAGGGCTGCGGGCTTTGTGGGGCGCAGACTTCCCCTGCGCGTGTTCCTCTCTCCAACCTGAATTACAAACCACACCTTTATCTAGGCGAAATCTGAGCTTTCCATGAGGAGGAGCAGGGCTCTTCTGAGTCCACGTATTCGCACTGCTTGAGATCCGGTGTTCCTGGGTTCTTAGCTGGTCCCTGGGTGCCATGGTTGCAGGGTCTCTGGATCTATACACTTCCGATAACAGCCACTCAAGATGGTGCAGTCTCCGCAGCTGAGCTGGCCGCTCCGGAAGAGATTTCAGCAGCAGTGGAGGCTGCCCGGTTAGGGAAACCCAATCCGGCAGTCTCCAACAGTCCCCTGGAGTATAGTTATCGCTCACCCACAAATTTACACTCTCGGTACGTCCACACACTCTCCTTTCGTTCTCTCACTCTCACACTGTCTTGCAGTCTGCCTTCCCGTCGGCAGCCATCTTCTCTGTCTATAATCTATATTACTTATTTCTGAAAATCTGTTTGAGGTTTGCAAAATTTTTAATTGAATGTTGAACATGTAAGCTTTGAAATATTTAAAACCCTGCTGAAAATGCCCATGGGTGGGGGTGTGCCATAATCAATTTGCTTATTCATTTTAAATGAGTTAATATCTGCATCTGACACATAGTAAGCACTATGTAGAGCGTGTTAACATGCATAAAATTTTCACTTTGTCAAATAGGATATAATAAATTTTTGAAAATACTTAACTAAATTATGAATATTCATAATCCTCCCTTCCCCCTATTTATATAAAGAACATTTTCATTGTTAGCATTTGGTGAATTGGTGTGAGGGGTGAAGTGAAAGAAATTTTGCTTAAGAAATATTTGGAAAAGATTTTCAGAATCTTTGTTGTGTATGTGGTATGATATATTGTCCCTTCACTATCTCCTAAAAATGTCAATAACAGTTAATATTTATTGAACTTTTGATATCTATCCCTTCTCAACCAGGATTCAATGAGAGAATTAATCCCTAATGCCTGAAAGCATTCATTGTATGAAACAAATTAATTTCTTTACATGCATCTAGAATGATACTAGCTATGTGCCACTCAGAGAATGAGAAAACAATTATTCAAATAATTTCCTGGAGGGCTGGAATCTAGGCATTGCTCCATGTACTTCGTGGGTACTAGTAGCTTATTTAATTCACACAACTATCCTAAGAAGAGTCTATTATTTATTCCCATTTTTACAGTTGAGAAGACTGAGGTACAATAACTCCTCACTTAATGACATCAGTAGGTTCTTAGAAACTGACTTGAAGTGAAACAATGTATAATGAAACTAGTTTTACCATAGGTTAATTGATATAAACAAGAGTTAAGTTTCTGTGGCATATTTCTGGTCACAAAAACAAGTCTAATATTAAACATTAAAATAAATGTGAGCTATACATACATTTAAGAAAGATGAATAAAAAGAAGATAATTGTTTTCCAACTAGCTTCAAGGTCGCAGGTGGCCAGAGCAGAAGGCAGGACTCCCACCTGGAGAGGACACCCTTCCATCATAGGTTGTGAGTGTGCACGCACACGTGTGCACATACACACACACACACACACACAAACAAAACACATTTATTCAGACTGAGACATTTTAGACATGCCAATTAACCTAACATGCATCACCTTTGGAATGTGGGAGGAAACTGCATGCAGACTTGGGGAGAAGATACAAAATCCACACAGACAGTGGCCTACCAGATATCAATTTTTTTCTCTCATAAACATTATGAAGAAATGACATTGAGCAAAATAATATTATTTGAGGACCTGCTGTAAAATTAGATAACTAGCCCAAGATCATAAAGTATGTAGTAGAGGCAGGATGCAAGCCAAGAGTAGTAGAATCCATGTTCTGATTTGCTCTACTACATTACATTCATTATAGTTCTAATGTTTCTGAAGTTAGCAGTTAGGTTTGTGTTTTTTTTAGATTTATTCACTTGCTGAGTCAGATGACCCAGTTCAACTGTACTCCCAGGATTGTTCTTTAGATTGTTACCTTTATCCTATATGGTATATTGTATCGGTAACTAGTTGTCAGTAGCAGTTGGGAGGTATAGTAAAAAGGAATGGCTATCATATGGAAAGTCAGCCCTGCCTATAGTAGGGAACTAACCTTGGCTTAATGTCTGCTATGAAAATGCATTGTCTCACTTCATTCCCATTAGAAAATTGTAAAATAAAGTATTTTATAGTTCAAAGACATAGAAACACAGAAAGATAAAGTAACTTAACCAAGATTCCACAGCCAGCATATGACAGTTATAATTCACACCAGAGTTAGGATATTGGATTTCAGAGCCCAAAATTTAGAGGTGTTTATCACTACCACTTGTAATATATAATTTAAAGAACCAAAGTTTATAAAGCAATTAAGTTTTTCTGTAAATACAAATTATTTTTAAAATAATAGCATTATCACTCTTGTCTAAATTTCCCATCAATTCATTTTTGTCCTTGCCCTCTTCCTTAATAACATAGTTACCTAGAAGAGGAATAGGTCACTTTGTCTAAAATCCACTCATAAAGATACATTGCTTAAGAATTGATTCACATAATGACTTTAATATCTAGATCATTTATCCTGAACCAGCTGAAAATTATTGGATACTTCTCTTATTTTAATTTTTTAAACAAATATTGATTTACTGTGGTTTTTTTAAATTAAATTTATTGAGGTGACAGTGGTTAATAAAATTATATAGATTTCAAGTATACAATTCTATGATATTGTATTGTGTGCCTACCATCCGAAGTCAAATCTTCTTTTCACCATATATTGACCCATTGTACCCTTTACTGTCTCCCACCCCCTTTCCTCTGGTAACCACCATACTGTTGTCTGTGTCTATGTGTTTTTGTTTGTTTTTCTTGTTTGTTCATTTGTTGCTTTCGGCTTTATATCCCACATATGAGTAAAATCATATGTTAGAAAAAGATAACATTTCCTGTGTTTTAAAGGAAGACTCTTTATGACCTCTCTCTCAAACAAATCTGTATATTCCATCTCTTGTGTTCTCTATTACTAGTAAGCTGGCTGATTAAGACTTCTGCAGCTTTAATCATTTCTTGTGCTTTGCTTACTTCAGCTTCAAATTTGGCAGCTTCTGAAGACCTGCTCTGAAACCTATGACAACATTAAAACTTAATTAAAGACAAAGGGATTTAAGAGAAATTTAATTAAATCATACTTAGCTACTAAAGTCACCATTTGTGTGAGAATTTAATTCATGATAATACTGATAATATTTGTGCACAAAATATCATTGGAAGAGCAGATACATATACCAACACATATAATTAAAGTGTAGCATTCTCACAGAGCTTTGATGCTATACTATATTCTGTACAAACTTCTCAATATGAGAGTCAAGGTTTCCATAAGATTAACCCAATCTATCTTTTCAGTTTTATTTTATTGTATTCCAGTCCAACAAAACTGTATGCCAACATCTGATGAATTTTCTATTCTCAGAAAATGGCCTATCCTTTATTATCTGTGCCCTTCTTCAGGTTGTTTCATTTGCCTAGAATACCTTCCAGCTCCTTCTCTATCCTTACCTCACTCCCCACTCTAACTCCCTCTGGAAAGAGAAACTACACCTTCATTCACCTCAGTAATTTGTATTACACCTTGTATATGGTTTTTCGATAACTACTTGCTGAATTAAATCAGTTCTTACACATCTTTAACAAGTTGTATTAAAGTGGCAAACATCTTAATTTTGTCAAAATAGAATTTTAAAACTGATGGATTATGCTTATTTTTCAACTCCCTTATTCTTTGTTGATATGCAAGAAAATAAGATTGTCACAGCCTAGAGTTGACTAAATCTTAATTAAGGATCATGATATGTAAAGCACATGTTAACTAGTATTAATTCACCCTTGATAATGACTCCAAAATGCAAAAAGTGATTTTTTAAAAAGTTTATTTATTGATGAGAGAGAGAGAGAGAAAGAGAGAGAGGAAGGGACAGAGAGAGAAACATCAATTTGTTCTTCCACTTATTTATGCATTTATTGGTTGATTCTTGTATATTCCCTGACTGGGGATTGAATCTGTAACTTTGGTGTATCAGGATGACTCTCTAACTAATGAGCAACCCGATCAGGACTGAAAATGCCATTCTTTTAATTTAAAATTGAAAGTTAATTCTGGGGGTGTTGTAATAATATTTTCAAAATATTGGTAGTATAGTTTAGTGATTGAGAATGGGATCTTTACAGAGTCAGACAAATCAAATATCTGATGCTGGCTTAGTCATTTACTAACTGTTCAATTCAGGCAGATAAACCTTTCTAATCATTAGCTTCCAAATTTGCAAAGTGGAAAACTACCTTTAAGCCAGGGGTCCTCAAACTACGGCCCGCGGGCCACATGCAAATACAAATATTGTATTTGTTCCCGTTTTGTTTTTTTACTTCAAAATAAGATATGTGCAGTGTGCATAGGAATTTGTTCACAGTTTTTTTTTTAAACTATAGTCCAGCCCTCCAACGGTCTGAGGGACAGTGAACTGGCCCCCTGTTTAAAAAGTTTGAGGACCCCTGCTTTAAGCATTCTTTTAAGGACTAAAACAGATAAATGTGTATAATGTCTAGTATAACACCTGACACATACAAATTACTAATAAATGGAATCAAAACATTGTTATCTTATGCTAACTACTCAATAAATATTTGCAATTATCTGAATATTAAGTACTGATTCTGAGAATATGACACTCAAAATAAATAATACTTTTTTATACTTTTCTAATTATACCTGGAAGAAAAATATGTGAAAAACATGTGTCCTATATTTCTAAAATAAAAATTTTTCAGGAATTTTGAAAACACTGTATTTATGGATTGAGATTTTCTTTTTGTTGTTTACCTCTATTTGTGTATATATAAATATAAATACAGATAATTATTTCCTGATTATAGAGAAATTTTATAGTGTTTAGTCTAATAATATTTTTTGGTAAAATAATTTGTTTTTCTTCCATAAGAAAAAAGGAAACATGACACACCACTTAGAAAGAATATATGTTTTTACAGAAAAGTTTCAATCTCATAAAACTAAAAACAAACTTTAACATCCTACAGAATGACCAGACAAAGCCGGGGCTGTGAGGGCCAGCCGGGGCTGCAAGGGCTGAGCCCCTTGCATGAATTTCGTGCATCGGGCCTCTAGTATACTACCTTTAATCACATATTCTCCAGAGTTCTAGCATTCACAATTTTTAATGGAAAATTTCCCCACATTTATAATAATTTCTACACAATATCTCCTATCCTGTACTAAATAGCAATCACAGAAATCTAGAGGTACCAGAAAAGTTTTATGATTAATCATATTCAAAAATGGTCCTTAAATTTGAGTACAATATTTGTGTGAAAGAATATTTTAAACATCAAGAAGAAAAAAGTTAAAAGGGTAGAATTTTTTTTTAACATGCTCATGTACCCTTGGGAAGGTTTTACAAGTGGCTCCATAGTATCATCTGAAATACAACAGTCTAAAATAAAAAAATTTTAAAAAAAAGAAATAATTGAGGTGCCCCCGCATGTGGCTCCAGCTTGGAGACCACTCCAGCTTGGAGACCATGCCATCTTGAAGGTTGTAGAAGGTTTTCCTTGAGAGAAGACTGCAGGGAGCAGCTGCAGCTCCGTGACCAGCCTCTTCGCTACCTGGACTCACCCGGGGCCCTGGCCCGAACCTGCATGCCCACTGGGGTCCCCAGCTGGACCCCACATGCCCAGGCACAATCTGCCTGGACCCTGCACATCCACGGGGACCCTACCTGGACCATGTGTACCCGTCACTGACACCCAGTGTGAACACCCCCCCCCCCCCCCCCCCCCCCCTAGCCCGATCCCTGTACACCCACTGTGGACCTCACCCCAAACCCATGAGACCACTGTGTGACCACCAATGATCCAGCAGGACTCTTGCCCCCACTTTAGCCCTGCCCTGGACTTGCCTACTGCTACTGCCACTGTGTTGTCACCACCGCCCTAGAGCTGAGCTACAAGGCTCCACCACCTGAGCTCAGGGGCCAGGACTGTGCTGAAGGTCTGGGCGTGAGCTATATCTTCCCCCACCTTGGGCCTACTAGAACTGAGGACCAGATGGAGACTGAAGAGGCTGCAGATCTGTGAGTGATATAGTAGTACCTGGGACTGAGAGAAGTGGCCCAGAGGGCACTGGGTATGAAGACCACTAACTGGGTGCAGCAGCAGAAGCCTGGGACTAAAGTCCCTGGATGGAGTAGTGCCAGCACCCTGCCATCATACAGCCTGGGAAGTTTGTCCTGATCTGTGTCAGTGGAAAGGGCCACAATCCCCGCTGGTTTTTACAGCCCAATGTTATGGAGACTTCTCTTCCCAGCTCTGGAATCCAGGGCTGAGGCATCTGGTGTGGGGCTGGGACCCCTTGCTCCTCACCAGAGGCCTCTGCAGCTTAGATATCCCGATTAAAAATATGCCATACATGAGTGTTGGACCAGCCTGTTCTGAGCCTCTACCCCTCCTACCAGTCTCAATGTGCTTTCTTCTTTACATCTCTAGTTGTAGAACTTCCAGTCAGCCAGATTTCAGGTGGTTCTGAATGAAAGTTTTTCTGTATTTTAGTTGTAATTTTGATGTGGTTGTGGGAGGCAGCGAGTATTGACGTTTACCTACTCCACTGTCTTGCTTCTTGCACCAGCACCCTTTTGTGATAAAAACTCTCAACAAGGGGGAATAGAGGGATCAATCCTCAACATAATAAAGTCCATATATGACAAACCAACAGCCAACATCATACTCAATGGGAAAAAACTAAAAGCTTTTCTCTTGAGAACAGGAACAAGACAAGAATGTCAGCTTTCAGTACTCTTATTCAACACTAGTGGCCTGATGCACAAAATTCGTGCATGGGGGGGTGTCCCTCAGCCCAGCCTGCACCCTCTCCAATCTGGGGCCCCTCGGACATCCCTTTCACAATCCGGGACCACTGGCTCCTAACCATCGCCTGCCCGCCTGCCTGATTGACCCTAACAGCTTCTGCCTGACAGCCTGATCGCCCCTAACTGCTTCCCTGCTGACTTGATCACCCCTAACCTCCTCTGCCTCTGCCCTGCACCCGGGACCCAGGATTCCCTCCTCCAGCCGGCTGCAGTCACCCGGGACCTGGGCTTCTCTCCCTCTGGCCAGCCACAGGCACCCGGGACCTGGGCCGGCTTTGCCTGGGCCGGCCGCAGGCACCCAGGACCCCAGGAGGCACCACCTGGGCCCCAGCTTTGTCAGGAAGGACATCCAGAAGACGTTCAGTCTATCCAGTCTAATTAGCATATTACCCTTTTATTAGTATAGATGAGAAATGTGTAAATCTTCCTTTCACTTAAATACTTATTGACCATTGTAGGGGTATTAACTGGCCTACGGGACCGCGGGGTGGGCGGCTTCTCCGGCTGGCTGTGGCCCAGGACCATGGGGCGGGTGGCTTCTCTGTATCCCAGGCTGCAGCCAGCTGTAGGCACTGGCGCCCAGGACTGCGGGGTGGGTGGCTTCTCTGTCTCCCAGGCCTCAGCTAGCCGCAGGCACTGGTGCCCGGGACCGCTGGCAGGCGGCTTCGCCCAGACCCGGCTTTGTCAGGAAAGATGTGCGGATGGTCATCCGAAGACATCCAGTCTAATTAGCATATTACCCTTTTATTAGTATAGATCATGGTGTGTTTTTTTCTCACCACCATTAACCATAGTAACTGTTGCTTATGTATTAAAGTTCTATTCCTGCTAAGTCTAGAAGCAGCCTCAGAATTCTTCTCACCATTCATCTTAAAACTGATGCTTAGTTGATCAGAACTAATACCTGAGGTGAAGCCTCTTACTGCAGGTGTATCCCAGAATGTATGGCATCCTCTCTGCTTTATGATCCAGCTAATAATACATTGCCTCAATCATGCTGATTGAGGTCATTTTCCCCCTTTCAGTTTCTAGTAGTAGATTACCATCTACTGCCTAGGAAGCAAAATTGACTGTCTCCATGTAGATCACAAAATAAGATATTTTTCTCATCAATAAATTTTCATTCTTTCAGCATGAGTAATTTTGTCAACAACGTATTGAGGTAGTAACAGTTTATAACAAATTGAGTGAATTATTGTTTCAGGTACTGTGCTGTGTCATACACAGATTTCATTTTATCTTTGCAACAACTTTATACAGTAGGTACTATAATTACACAGATGAGAACACTGAGGTATAGAGAGATCAGGTAACTTGACCAGTAAAACCTGAAAGTGGCTGAGTCTCATTTCAAATCCATGAGCCATGCCATTTAACCATTACACTCCACTCA
>NW_005356087.1:404040-405753 GCF_000412655.1 Myotis brandtii
TAAATTATATAATCTTAAAAGTGAATAAATTACATTAAAACCAAAGGTAATACATACTCTAACTTCATCACTCCTCAATTATTTACTACACTTTACTGTTCTGACTCTTGGCATTATTTATATCTTTTGGGTCTTTCTGGTAGAATATAAAAGTGTATTACTGCACGTTTCTCCTCAGCTCTGCATTTAGTGGCATTACATTAGCAGCCGAAATCAACCATGGATGGAGAATTTATGCCACAGAAATTGGCCGATACTATAAATCAGGGTTTTGTTTTCTTTGATTGAGAGGCAGATGTTAAACATTTACTAGCACAATACTGACCACATTGGTGGTGGTGGGCTTGTCAGAATGTGTTATATTATGCAGATGAAAATCTATTTAAACAGACTTGATGTAGATATTTTCAAAGATGGAAGAATTGTCCCTGTCAACTATTTTAGTTGATTCATATCTTCACTGATTGTCATCATTGCAAAGTTTTCAGTCCCCATATGGATTGCTGGATATAATATGTCATGCCCTGTCCCTGTCCCCTCCCTTTGTAGCCTTTGTTACCTTAAGGACTCTAGTTTCCCATTTATATGTTTAAGTACCAACCTTACCTGCTTAAAAATGTAAGTTTTTAACACTGCTCTCTCTGTTCCCCATCCTTCAGATGAAAAGTGGAGTTGGGTCAGGGCAGCAGAGGGAAATTCAGAAGGGGAATATTGGAGTAATGACTGCAGTGAGAGAAGAGGGAACCTATCTCCCTGCCACAGGCGCTGGCGGCTGGGACCACAGGGCTGGCAGTTTCTCCAGCTGGCTGCGGCCTGGGACCTCCAGGCGGGCGGCTTCGCTGTCTCCCATGCTGCAGCCAGCCTCAGGCACTGGTACCCAGACCGCAGGCGGGCAGCTTCTCCATCTCCCCTGGGATGCAGTGTGGGCTAGGGCTACTCTGGCTGCCTGTGGCCTGGGACCTCAGAGCAGGCGGTTTCTCCGTCTCCTCTGGGACCATGGGGTGGGCGGCTTCTCCAGCTGGTTTCGGCCCAGGACCAAGGGGCAGGCGGCTTCTTGTCTCCCTGGCCACAGCCAGCCTCAAGCGCTGGCGCCTGGATCTCGGGCGGGCGACTTCTCTGTCTCCCCGAGGACCGTGGGGCGGGCGGCTTCTCCATCTCCTGGGCTGCAGCCAGCCGCAAGCGCTGGCGCTGGGGACCACTGCAGGGCGGCTTCAACCTGCTGGCTTTGTCTGGAAGGACATCCAGATGGTTTCCGGAATACATCTGGTCTAATTAGCATATTACTCTTTTATTAGTATAGATAATACTGGAAGTCCTAGCCACAGTGATGATCAGACAAGAAAAGATAAAAGGTATCCAAATTGGAAAGCAGGAAGTAAAATAATCATTATTCACAGATGACATGATATTGCAAGTAGAAAACTGTAAAGACTCTAACAGGAAACAACTACATTTAATAAATGAATTCAGCCCTAGCTGGTTTTGCTCAGTGGATAGAGCATCAACCTGGTGACCAAAGGGCCCCAGGTTCAATTCCAGTCAAGGGCATGTACCTTGGTTGCAGGCTCCTCCCTGGCCTGGGCCCTGGTTGGGGCTTGTGCAGGACGCAACCAGTCACATTGATATTTCTCTCTGTCTTTCCCTCTCTCTTCCAGTCTCCCTAAAAATCAATGGAAAAATTTTCTTGGGTGAGGATTAACAATAAATAAAAAA
>NW_005356087.1:405764-421794 GCF_000412655.1 Myotis brandtii
GAAGATGCTGAAGACAAAAATAAATAAATGAATGAATGAATGAATGAATAAATAAATAAATAAATAAATAAATAAATAAATTCAGAAAGGTAGCAGTTTATGCCCAGACAGAGTGACTCAGTGGTTGAGTTTTGACCTATAAACCAGGCGGTCATGGTTCCATTCCTGGTCAGGGCACATGCCCAGGTTGTGGGCTTGATCCCCAGTGTGGGATGTGCAGGAGGCAACAGATCAATGATTCTCACATTGTTGTTTCTATCTTTCCCTCTCCCTTCCTCTCTGAAGCCAATAAAAATATATTTAAAAAAGAGGAAGGTAACAGGTCACAAAATCAACATCCAGAATTTGATGACAGTTTTATACACCAATAATAAACTCTGAGAAAGAGAAACTGAAAAAACAATCTGATTCACCATTGCAACAATAACAACTGCCAGGGTGTTATCCACATCTACTAGGGTTCAGGAATCTGGAGAAGGGGCTGTGAGTAAATTAATAAACAAGACATGAAATATAAATTTGGGAGGCATTTTTGGGGGAGCCAGGGAGGCTTAGCTTTAGTATCTAAGTTCCTTGAATCTCCAGACCCCCTAGCTTTTTATTAACACATTTCGCCCTATAGCAAAGCAGATATACATATCAAAGGTAAGGTTTGGTAAGCAATAAGATTATCAGGTTGGGGGAACTGCCCTCAGCTGTCTGGCAGCCGGCAATAATATATGCAGACTTTCAGCCCTGCTGAAAGAGTCCATTCAACCTTTTGAGGACTTCTCACATTTATTATGACCCTGCTGGAATTATCCTCTAGCAAACAACAACAACAAAAGTAGGGATGCCTGGGAATAAACTTAACCAAAGAAGTAAAACACATATACTTGGAAAACTGTAAGACATTGGAAAAAGAAATAGAGGAAGATACAAACAAATAGAAGTGTATAACATGTTCATGGATTGGAAGAATTAACATCAATAAAATGTCCATACTATGCAAAGCAATCTATAGCTTCAATACAATCTCTATTAAAATACCAATGAGAATCAGAAAGCACATATGCACCCCTATGTTCATAGCAGCACAGTTTACAATAGCTAAGATTAGGAAATAGCTTAAATGCCAATCAGCAGATGAGTGGATTAAAAAACTGATACATCTACACAATGGAGTAATACGCTGCTGTAAAAAAGAAAAAACTCTGAGAGTTATGCTAAATAAGCCAGTCAGAGAAGGATAAATATAACATGATCTCACTCATTTGTGGAATATAATGAACAACATAAACTGATGAACAAAAAACAGATCCAGAGACATAGAATCATCTAACAGACCATCAAACCTCAGAGGGAAGGCAGGGGAGAGTAGGCTGGGGTTCGGGCGGGGGGGTGTTGAGGCTGTAAGAGATCAACCAAAGAACTTGTATGCATATAAGCATAACCAATGGACATATACAATAGAGGGGGTGAAGGCTGGGACTGGGGGGTGGGTTAGGCTGGGAGAGGACAATGGGGGGAAAGGGGACATATGTAATACTTTCAACAATAAAGAATTAAAAAAATACCAATGGCATACTTCACAGAACTAGAACAAAAGTCCAAAATTTATATGGATCCATAGCTGCAGCAATCCTGCACAAGAAATATAAAGTTGGAGGGATCACAATACCAGATATATAATTATACTACAAAGCTATTGTAATAAAAACATCCTGGTACTGGCACAGGAACAGTCATATATACCAATGGAATAAAACAGAGATTCCAGACATTGACCCACAACAACATAGTCAATTAATATTTGACAAAGAAGGCAAGAACATATGATGCAATGAAGACTCTCTCTTCAACAAATGGTGTTGGGAAAACTGGACAGACACATGCAAAAAGATCAAACTAGAGCAGCAAAAGTATACCATACACAAGAAAATGGATAAAAGACTTAAATAAGTCATGAAACCATAAAAATCCTATAAGAAAACATGGGCTGTAAAATCTCAAACATTTCACATAGCAAAATTTTCACTGTTACATCTCCTAGGGAAGTGATGGTGAACCTTTTGAGCTCGGCGTGTCAGCATTTTGAAAAACCCTAACTTAACTCTGGTGCCGTGTCACATATAGAAATTTTTTGATATTTGCAACCATAGTAAAACAAAGATTTATATTTTTGATATTTATTTTATATATTTAAATGTCATTTAACAAAGAAAAATCAACCAAAAAAATGAGTTCGCGTGTCACCTCTGACACGCGTGTCATAGGTTCGCCATCACTGTCCTAGGGCCAGTGGTTCTCAACCTTCTGGCCCTTTAAATACAGTTCCTCATGTTGTGACCCAACCATAAAATTATTTTCATTGCTACTTCATAACTGTAATGTTGCTACTGTTATGAATCGTAATGTAAATATCTGATATGCAGGATGGTCTTAGGTGACCCCTGTGAAAAGGTTGTTCGACCGCTGAAGGGGTCTCGACCCACAGGTTGAGAACCACTGCGGCTAGGGCAAGAGAAACAAGGGGAAAATAAACAAATGGGACTACATCAAAATAAAAAGCTTCTGCACAGCAAAAGAAAACATCAACAAAATGAAAAGGGAACCCTCTGTATGGGAGAACATATTTACCAATGATATATGTGATAAGTGTTTAATCTCCAAAATATATAAAGTACTCATACAACTCAACAAACAATCCAATTTAAAGATTGTCAGAGGAGCTGAATAGACACTTCTCTAAAGAGGACATACAAACGGCCAAGAGACATATCAAAAAATGCTCAATGTCACTAATCATCAGAGAAATGCAAATTAAAACCACAATGAGATATCACCTCACACCTGTCAAAATGACTATCATCAATAAATCAGCAAACAATAAGTGCTGGTGAGGATGTGGAGAAAAGGGAACAATAGTTCACTGCTGGTGAGAATGCATCAGTTGCAGCCACTACGGAAAACTGCCATTTTACCTAGTGATCACACTTCTGGGAACATATCCTAAAAACTCTGAAACACCAATCAGAAATAATATATGCACGCCTATATCCCTAGCAGCATTATTTGTAATAGCTAACATCTGGAACAACCCCAGTGCCCATTAGTAGATGAGTTGATAAAAAATGTGTGGAACATTTACACAATGGAATACAATGCAGTTGTATGGATGGACCTGGAGACTATTATGCTGAATGAAATAAGACAATCAGAGAAATACAAATATCACATGGTCTCACTTATTTGTGGAATCTAATGAACAAAATGAATTGACCTACTAAATAAGACCCAAAGCATGGAGGCATGGAACAGACTGGCCTATCTCGGTGTATTTGTGTGTGTGTGTGCGTGTGTGTGCGTGTGTGTGGTGGATGGGTGGAATGAGAAGAGATAAACCAAAGAACTTATATACTTGTATGCATAGCCCATGGGCACACACAATAGGGTGGTGAAGTCCTTGGAGGTTTAGGGGCTAGGTGAAGGGGGATGGAGGAGGAAATGGGGGACATCTGTAATACTCTCAACAACAAATATATATATTTAAAAAATAAAATATTTTTGATTCATAAAAAAACTATTATCCTTTTTTCTCAAATATCTTCATAATGTTCTAAAACACATTTGGGAAGTTTGAATAGCAAACTTTCCCTGGTTTTAAAAACACAAAGATGATTTTAATAAAATATTTTGTGATTTTTTTTTCTCAAATGCCCCCAAATTTGTAATTGGTCTTCTGTTACTCTTTATTCCTTAAAAAATTTTTGGCGTCCCACCTTGATGACAACATATTTGCCTCACGTGAGGCAAACATATTTGCCACCACCATCTTTGTTGGGTTAATTTGCATACTCACCCTGATTGGCTGGTATGTATAGCAGAGTGACACCAATTTGCATGTTTCTCTTTTATTAGTGTAGATTTCCTATGCTGTACTTTATGCCCTCATTACTACACTATAACTACTAGTTTGTACTTCTAAATTCCTTCATCTTTTTCACCCATCATCCCACTCCCTCTCCCATTTGTCAGATAAGTTAATACTAGTGACAGTGTTCTATAAAATAAAAACTCATGTGAAAATGTAAAAAAATATTGTTGGCTTCCATAGGCCATGTGAAGGCCACATATTAAGTGGTTGTGTTAGTCTAACATCTAAAATAAATTTCAAGTCTGTTTAACAAAAACAATAAAAAAACACACAATTGAAATTTGTTTAAGCCAAAAATAAATTTATTGGCTCATGTAATTAAAAGCCAAGAGAGGCGAACTTCAGGGGTGATTAGCTCTGACATCAGAGCACCTGCGGTCTTTCTGCTTCTCAGTTTAACTTAGCTTGCCTTTGTTGGTTGGCTTCATTCTACTGAGCCATGTGATGGCAAGTTGGCTGCAGCATTCCAGCTTTACACCAACCATGGTCAAGTGAAGTGGGAAGAACAAACCTTTTGTTTCAGTAGCTCTCACAAAAGTCTTAGATTTACCTTTATCGTGCCATTTAAGATTACATGCCCATTTATAAACCAGGAAGTACTGTGATGGACATACCTGGGTGACAAACTCCATATCTGTAGCCAGGGATGTTGTGGGGGGGAAAAGGAAGCATGTCCTGGAGTGGAAACATGTTCACGTAAATTATACTTGTTATGAAATATACTTTTTAGGGGAGAAAAGAGATGGATGATGGTATAAATAGGACTTTGGGAGGATTATATAGAACATCCAGGATATGTGATATAAGCCAAAAGCTGTACTCTGGGTAGGCAAATGGAAATGCATATATACAAATTGATATTATTTATTAATTTATTCATTCATTCACTTTAATATATGACAATTTTGTGTTAAGGATTTAGTATAATGAAGAAAACATAAAGAACCTTTGCCTTCATAGTACTTATATACATGAGAAAATAAGCAGTAAACATGTAAAATTTTAAGTGGTTATGAATTATGATGTATAGTCTAAAATCTTTTTTAAAAAGTGGGTGAGATGTAGGGGGTATTTAACCTTCCTCAAGCATGGCTAAAGAAGACCCTAGTTGAGCTATTTTTATGCTCAAGCCTAATAGGTGAGAAGTTAAACCTGGAAAAACTTAAAGACAAGTGAGCTCTTACTAGTAAAAGAAACAATGCAGGTAGCTTGTGCAAAGGTCTGAGGTAGAAAAGAGTTTTACTTCTTTAGAACTAAGAGACCAGCATTAGCCAAAGCCAAGTGAACTACAGGGAAAATGGGGGCACTGAACAGAAGCCTGATCATGCAGAGCCATTTACCCTCTTAAGGACAAGGGAGTTCATTTCAAATGCATTGGATATCATGGAAGGTTTTTAAACATGGGGATTTTCAGGTACAAGCAATTGGGTAAATAACAAGGCTTTTTATTGTCAGAGGGAACGTGATTTGGAAAAATGAAAAGTTCTGCTTAGACATGTCAAGACAGATGTCTGTCTATCAGTAAGATTTTAAGTGTGCAATTTTAGGTTGAGATATAGACCTGATAAAAATCTGGGGCTATTTTTATTTTGTAATCATTTTTTAATTTTTCAATTACAGTTGACATACAATATTATATTAGTTTCAAGTGTACACCCCAGTGATTAGACATTACAAAATTTATTAAATGATCATTCCAAAAAAATCTCATACCCATCTGACACCATACATAGTTTTTATAATGTTATTGACTATACTAGAGGCCCGGTGCATGAAATTCGTGCACTGGGGGGTGGGGGTCCCTCAGCCCAGCCTGCCCCCTCTCACAGTCTGGGAACCCTCAGTGGATGTCCTACTGACAGCTTAGGCCCGCTCCCCAGACTGGCAGCAGAGACTCGGAGCAGGCATCCCGTGTGTGTGTGTGTGTGTGTGTGTGTGTGTGTGTGTGTGTCTCCGCGGGGGGCCTACCCCCAGCCGCACCACGTAGGCTCGGAGCAGGCACCGTGTGTGTGTGTGTCCGCCGGGGCCTGCCCCCAGCCACACCACATAGGCTCGGAGCAGTTGCCCCGTGTGTGTGTGTTATCCTTTTTTCTCAAATATCTTCATAATGTTCTAAAACACATTTGGGAAGTTTGAATAGCAAACTTTCCCTGGTTTTAAAAACACAAAGATGATTTTAATAAAATATTTTGTGATTTTTTTTTCTCAAATGCCCCCAAATTTGTAATTGGTCTTCTGTTACTCTTTATTCCTTAAAAAATTTTTGGCGTCCCACCTTGATGACAACATATTTGCCTCACGTGAGGCAAACATATTTGCCACCACCATCTTTGTTGGGTTAATTTGCATACTCACCCTGATTGGCTGGTATGTATAGCAGAGTGACACCAATTTGCATGTTTCTCTTTTATTAGTGTAGATTTCCTATGCTGTACTTTATACCCTCATTACTACACTATAACTACTAGTTTGGACTTCTAAATTCCTTCATCTTTTTCACCCATCATCCCACTCCCTCTCCCATTTGTCAGATAAGTTAATACTAGTGACAGTGTTCTATAAAATAAAAACTCATGTGAAAATGTAAAAAAATATTGTTGGCTTCCATAGGCCATGTGAAGGCCACATATTAAGTGGTTGTGTTAGTCTAACATCTAAAATAAATTTCAAGTCTGTTTAACAAAAACAATAAAAAAACACACAATTGAAATTTGTTTAAGCCAAAAATAAATTTATTGGCTCATGTAATTAAAAGCCAAGAGAGGCGAACTTCAGGGGTGATTAGCTCTGACATCAGAGCACCTGCGGTCTTTCTGCTTCTCAGTTTAACTTAGCTTGCCTTTGTTGGTTGGCTTCATTCTACTGAGCCATGTGATGGCAAGTTGGCTGCAGCATTCCAGCTTTACACCAACCATGGTCAAGTGAAGTGGGAAGAACAAACCTTTTGTTTCAGTAGCTCTCACAAAAGTCTTAGATTTACCTTTATCGTGCCATTTAAGATTACATGCCCATTTATAAACCAGGAAGTACTGTGATGGACATACCTGGGTGACAAACTCCATATCTGTAGCCAGGGATGTTGTGGGGGGGAAAAGGAAGCATGTCCTGGAGTGGAAACATGTTCACGTAAATTATACTTGTTATGAAATATACTTTTTAGGGGAGAAAAGAGATGGATGATGGTATAAATAGGACTTTGGGAGGATTATATAGAACATCCAGGATATGTGATATAAGCCAAAAGCTGTACTCTGGGTAGGCAAATGGAAATGCATATATACAAATTGATATTATTTATTAATTTATTCATTCATTCACTTTAATATATGACAATTTTGTGTTAAGGATTTAGTATAATGAAGAAAACATAAAGAACCTTTGCCTTCATAGTACTTATATACATGAGAAAATAAGCAGTAAACATGTAAAATTTTAAGTGGTTATGAATTATGATGTATAGTCTAAAATCTTTTTTAAAAAGTGGGTGAGATGTAGGGGGTATTTAACCTTCCTCAAGCATGGCTAAAGAAGACCCTAGTTGAGCTATTTTTATGCTCAAGCCTAATAGGTGAGAAGTTAAACCTGGAAAAACTTAAAGACAAGTGAGCTCTTACTAGTAAAAGAAACAATGCAGGTAGCTTGTGCAAAGGTCTGAGGTAGAAAAGAGTTTTACTTCTTTAGAACTAAGAGACCAGCATTAGCCAAAGCCAAGTGAACTACAGGGAAAATGGGGGCACTGAACAGAAGCCTGATCATGCAGAGCCATTTACCCTCTTAAGGACAAGGGAGTTCATTTCAAATGCATTGGATATCATGGAAGGTTTTTAAACATGGGGATTTTCAGGTACAAGCAATTGGGTAAATAACAAGGCTTTTTATTGTCAGAGGGAACGTGATTTGGAAAAATGAAAAGTTCTGCTTAGACATGTCAAGACAGATGTCTGTCTATCAGTAAGATTTTAAGTGTGCAATTTTAGGTTGAGATATAGACCTGATAAAAATCTGGGGCTATTTTTATTTTGTAATCATTTTTTAATTTTTCAATTACAGTTGACATACAATATTATATTAGTTTCAAGTGTACACCCCAGTGATTAGACATTACAAAATTTATTAAATGATCATTCCAAAAAAATCTCATACCCATCTGACACCATACATAGTTTTTATAATGTTATTGACTATACTAGAGGCCCGGTGCATGAAATTCGTGCACTGGGGGGTGGGGGTCCCTCAGCCCAGCCTGCCCCCTCTCACAGTCTGGGAACCCTCAGTGGATGTCCTACTGACAGCTTAGGCCCGCTCCCCAGACTGGCAGCAGAGACTCGGAGCAGGCATCCCGTGTGTGTGTGTGTGTGTGTGTGTGTGTGTGTGTGTGTGTCCACTGGGGGCCTGCCCCCAGCCACACCGCGGAGGCTTGGAGCTAGCGCCCCTCTGTGTTGATCTCTCAGGCTCCTGGCCGCGCCTGTGTGTTGTTCTCTCCCTTGAGCGGTGGCCAGGGCGGGCTGGAAGCTTGGCTTCCTCCATCGCCGGGGGCAACCCAAGCCTCCTGCTCCATGGCCACCACCATCATTGTTGGGTTAATTTGCATACTCACCCTGATTGGCTGGTATGTATAGCAGAGTGACACCAATTTGCATGTTTCTCTTTTATTAGTGTAGATTTCCTATGCTGTACTTTATGCCCTCATTACTACACTATAACTACTAGTTTGTACTTCTAAATTCCTTCATCTTTTTCACCCATCATCCCACTCCCTCTCCCATTTGTCAACCATCAAAATGTTCTCTGTATCTATAAGTTTGTTTCTGTTCTGCTTGTCCATTTATTTTTAGTTTCAATTGTTAATAAATATGTATTTATTGCCATTTTATTGTTCATATTTTTCATCTTTTTTTTTTGTCTTCTTAAAGAAGGCCCTTTAACATTTCATGTAATACTGGCTTGGTGGTGATGAACTCCTTTAGCTGTTTCTTGTCATGGAAGCTGTTTATCTGAACTTCAATTCTAAATTATAGCTTTGCAGGATAGAATAATCTTTGTTGTAGGTTTCATAACTTTGAATATTTCTTGCCACTTTCTTCTGGCCTGCAAAGTTTCTGTTGAGAAATCAGCTGACAGTCTTGTAGGAGCTACCTTGTACATAAATAAGTGCTTTCCTCTTCCTGCTTTTAAGATTCTCTCTTTTAATTATGATGTGTCTTGGTGTGGGCCTCTTTGGGTTCATCTTGTTTGGGACACTATGCTTCCTGAACTTGTATGTCTATTTCTTTCACCAGGTAAGGGAAGTTTTCTGTCATTTTTTTCAAATATGGTTTCAATTTTTTTCTTCCTCTCTTCTCTTCCCAGCACCCCCATGATGCAAATTTTGGGACACTTGAAGTTGTCACAGAGGTTCCATATATTATCTTCATATTTTTGAATCCTTTTTTCTTTTTGCTGTTCTGATAGAGTGTTTTTTGCTTCCTTATATTCCAAGTGGTTGATTTGATTCCTAGTGTGCTCTACTCTACTATTGATTCCCTATAAATTCTTTATTTCAGTTAGTGTATCCTTTATTTCTGACTTGTCCTTTTTTATATTGTTGATGTTCTCACTAAGTTCCTTGAAGTTCTCACTAAGTGCCTTGAAGTTCTCAGTAAGTTCCTTCAGCATCATTATAACCATTGTTTTGAACTCTGTATCTAGTACTTTTCTTGCTTCCATTTCATTTAGTTATTTTTCTGGAGATTTCATGTATTCTTTCATTTGTGACATGTTTCTTTGTCTTAGCATTTTGGCTGCTTCCCTGTGTTTGTTTCTATGTATTGGGTAGGTCTATTATGTATCCTGGACTTGGTAGAGTGGCCTGTGTAGTAGGTGTCCTGTAGGGCCCAGTGGCTTGGCCTCTTCAGCCACCTGAGCTGGGCACTCCAGGTGTGCCCCTGTGTGAACTTTGTGAACTATCCTATTGTATTTGAGCCTTGATTGATGTTGGCATCACTGGGAAGGATTTAACCACAGGCCAATTTGTTGTGAGGATCAGCTGTGACTACCACAGAAGAGCTGCTGTGCAGGAGCAGACCCTATGGAGCAGGACTTGCTTCAGTGGGGCTTTGATGCTCACTGAGTCTGCCCCTTGAGTGTGTCAGTTGTGGAGATGGTAGAGTTGTAATCTGACATGATCTGAGGTTGACCATTGGGTACACTGGCTCTGGGGCCTCCTGGGAGGTGCAAAGTCAGCCACTGCCTGTGCCCTGCCTGGGGCCACCCAGCATGAGCTACAAAGCAATCTGCATATGGCTGCGACTTATGTTGGGCTTGGAGTTGCCTAGGACAGTGGTTGGCAAACGGCGGCTCACGAGCCACATGCAGCTCTTTGGCCCCTTGAGTGTGGCTCTTCCACAAAATACCACGTGCGGGCACGCACGTACAGTGCGATTGAAACTTCGTGGCCCATGCGCAGAAGTCGATATTTTGTGGAAGAGCCACACTCAAGGGGCCAAAGAGCCGCATGTGGCTCGCGAGCTGCAGTTTGCCGACCACTGGCGTAGGAGATACCAAGCTGTGAACTAAGCTGTGAGCCAGGTCTGGGGCCACTTATTGAGAGGGGCATGCTGATGCCAGCTGCTGCTTGTTTGAGAGATTTTAGGAAAGTCCAAAGCATGAGACAAGAGAGGTCAGTTGTATGGAGAACCCACTGGACATGGCTTGGATGAGCCTGCAAGTAGGGAGGGGTAGGGTCTCAGGAAATCATCAAGGTGGGGCATAAAGTGTGAGCAAGGTTGATGGAAATTCAGATATGGTGCTTGACTGTCAGTTCTGTGGCAGGGAGGGCTCATCTAAGGAACAGTGCCTCTACCAGCACTTCAGCTGGGAGAAAACTGCTCCTCCAGTTCTCACCCTGATTCCAGAAAAGTTAGTTCCTGCTGGAATGTCCCTGATTCCTTTCAAGCTGCTACCCTAATATCGGAGCTCACAGGGAGTGAATCTGAGTAAATTTGTGTGCAGGCCCTTTAAGAGGAACTGCCTGGGACTCCAGCAGCTTCTGTGTCACTCAACTATAACTCCTGCTGGTTTTTACAGCCTAAAGATATGGGGACTTTTCTCCTGGCACTGGAATCCTCTACAGCCAAGATATCCCTCCCGATTTACACTACCACACAAGGGTGGTGCAACTATTTCTGCAACTCTGTCTCGAGTCTCTACCACTTCTACCAGTCTAGGTGGCTTCTTATTTAATCCCCTTGTTGTAGGACTTCTACTCAGCCTGATTTCAGGTGGGTCTGAATGATAGTTAGTCTGTAGTTTACTTGTAATTTTGATGTAGTTATGGGAGGAAGTGAGTACTGCATTTACCTTCACTGCCATCTTGACCAGAAGTCCCCTGAGGCTATTTTTAAATGTAGATTTTATTATTACTCCAATATGGTGAGGCCAACAGGTTAAGATACAACTGCCATTAAGATAATTTGTTGCTCACAGTTCCCAAGAGGAGAGGGTATATGCCACACCACACTGGGCCATAGAGGAAAGCAACAGGGTTGACCAGGAGTCATAGGGAGCAAGGGGGAAATCACAGGTAGAAGACTTTATTGTGGTTCTCATAGGCAAGGCAAGTCAGGGTAAACGGGTTTATGATTAGCTGGTTTGAACATTTTCAGCAGGCTCTGGGGTGAGAGGCTATCTCTAGTTGTCTGGCACCTGTCCCTGGAATTATTAGGGCAGAGGAATATTACCTCCTGGAGTATAAGAGCCTGATATAAGAGGTGGTTCAGAATAATATGCTCTGGATTGGTTGGTTTGCTTAAGCAAGGCATAATGCCAGGGGCATATTTTCTGTAACATGTAGGAATTAGCTAACCATGGGAGGGGGCAGTCTCTCCCCAGTCAGCAAGGGCACAAAATCCATAATAGCAAGAATACAGAAAAAAAAGAAAATATAGTTAACACAGAGTTGAGGGTATGAATATGTAAATGGAATCTATTATGTGCGCATGAATGGTGGGAGGATAGATAAAGGTTGAGAACTACTCCCTATTTCAGATACCCTTGGTAAAAGCTAGGAAATGCATCTAAAAAAGAGTTTGGGACCCTGATCAGTGTAGCTTAGTTGTCCCATGAATCAAAAGGTTGCTGGTTTGATTCCCAGACAGGACACATGCCCTAGTTGTGGGCTCAGTCACAAGGCAGCTGATCGATATTCCGCTCAAATCATTGTTTCTCTTTCTCCCTCCCCCTTCCTCTCTCTAAAAATCAATAAATATATTTTTAAGAAAAGAGGTGCCTGGCCGGCATGGCTCAGTGGTTGAGTGTTGACCTAAGAAACAGGAGATTACAGTTCAATTCAGGACAGGGCACATGCCCCAGTTGTGGGCTCAATCACCAGTAGGGGGCGTGCAGGAGGCAGCCAATGAATGATTCTCTCTCATTAATGTTTCTGTCTCTCTTTCCTGCTCCCTTCCTCTCTGAAATCAATAAAAATACATTTAAAAAATAGTTTGTAAAATATTATTTTTATCACTTTCCCCCCTCCACTCATAAAGATTATAGCCATAGAGAGCTTAGACAAAGAAACTATATCTACTTGCCCCACACCAGCCTGTTGTCAAAATTGTCCTTATGTGATATCTAAGCATAGACTTGTGATTTTGGGTGGAGGAAATATGTATATAATAGACTTATAGATGTTTCTGTACCTTAATTTGGAATTTGGTACATATTTTTAAGAGTTGTGGTAGTTCAGTTAATCAGTAAAACCTCTGCAGGTTGCTAGATATTTTAATTAAAATCTTTGGAATGACAGGTAGTGTGATTCTCAGACCTGACTAATATTCTTTACTGATTTAATTAAGGTGCAAAGAAAGTATTGTTTTAATTCCCCAAAGTTTATTGGAGGTAGTTTGTAAGCCTTAGATACAATTTCAGCTGTACTCAACCAAAATTTTTCATCTATTGCATGAAAATACCTCCAAATCATTGGTATTTGGGTTTTAGATTTCAACCTAAAGCCTACAGATCTTTACTATACCTTCAATATAAGTTATTTAGAAAGGCTCTTTGTGGGTAATGTATTTTTTATTCATTTGTTTAAAATGATGTAAAAAATGCAAATCAACATTTTGTTCTTCAAATGAATTTGAAAACTTTTCTTTTATAGATAAAACTAGAGGCTCAGTGCACACATTCATGCACAGGTGGAGTCCTTCAGCCTGGCTGGCAATTGGGGCCAATCAAGGCCATGGGAGGTTAGCTGGGGGGAGAGGTCTCGGGAGGTTCTCATTGGGGCCATCGGGGCTGGCCAGCTGGGGGGAGGGGCCATGGGAGGTTGGCTGGCCGGGGAAAGGGACCTCGGGAGTTTGGCCGACCAGGGGAGAGACCGCAGGAGATTGGCCAGCTGGCCCTATTGGGGCTGATTGGGGCCAGCCCTCTGGGAGGATGACTGTGGGAAGTTGACTGTGGGAGCGCATTGACCACAGGGGTCAGCTCCTGCATTGAGTGTCTGCCCTCTGGTAGTCAGTGTGCGTCATAGTGACTGGTTGACTGGTTGTTTGGTCATTCGGTCACTTAGGCTTTTATATATATAGAGTAGAGGTCCAGTGCACAAAGTCGTGTACAGGTGGGGTCCCTCAACCTGGCCAGCAAACAGGGCTGATCGGGGGGCCAGCTGGCCTGGGGGAGGGACCATGGGAGGTTGACTGGCCAGCATCCAACTGGGGCTGATGAGGGGGCCGGTCGGCTGGGGGGAGGGACTGTGGGAGGTTGGCCAGCCAGCTGCAGGGCGGAAGGTTGGCTGTGAGAGCGCACTGATCACCAGAGGGCAGCTCCTGCATTGAGCGTCTGCCCCCTGGTGGTCACTGCGCATCAGAGCAACCAGTTGACAGGTTGTTCGGTCGCTTAGGTTTTTATATATTTAGATATTGTAGGATGCCAGAGGGTAGATACTATGCCAGCGGGTAGATACTATGTTTGTTCATCATTATATCTAATACCTAGCATAGCCTTTGGCACAGAGTGTGCTATCAATAAAACTAGTGAATAAATGAATGACTTCAAATAAATTAAAATTGTAGCCCAGGTGGTGTGGTTGAGCATCAACCCAGGAGCCAAGAAAGAGGTCACTGGTTCTATTCCTGGTCAGGGCATATGCCCGAGTTGCTGGTTTGATCCCCATTAGGCGGTGTGCAGGAGGCAGTCAATCAATGATGTTTCTCTCTCATCGATGGTTTCTATCTCTCTATTCCTATCATTTCCTCTTTTTCTAAAAATCAATAAAAAAACTAAAATGGCAGCAATTATTATCTATGTATTATGTTGCCATATCCTTATGCGTTTTGCACTGTATAGCCTTTCAATATCTTTCTTCAGACATGTTTTGCTTCTGCCAATAATATTTCATAATTTTATTATGTAATTTAAGGGATGGGGAAAATGGAATAATTCAGAACTATAAAATTAATTATATCCCTCATTAATTACAATTGAAAGTTAATCCAGGTTTGTTATATGAGCATGGCTTAGGTGCAGCTAGTTTCTCAACAGTAACATTGCCAATACTTTCAGGCATGTCATATGTAACCTTACAAACATACATTGGACCTGAGGTTAGCTTAGCCCATTTCTTAGATGAAGAAAACTAGGCAAGCAGAGGATAGGATATACTTACATTAACATGGATTCATTCAGGACTAGAATCTTTAGATAAGCTTTGCTCTGGTGAGTAAATTATATGCTAAATAATGCAGAATATTGTGCATTCTGCATTTTTGTTATAATTACCTGTTGTTTTTCTGAGTTTCTGATAAGAACCAGGGCACCTTTTATCATTGGCAGGACTGCCAGTGTTAGTTACCATTTTACACCATGCTGTATTAATACAACAATAAGTGTGAGTTTTGGTATTCTTCATTTGGGTTATTTAGAAAGTCATATAACAGACTTTATATTTGAGAAGAAACATCAATCAGGACTCCTCACCCTATTATTTTTATGAATAATTTCTATAAAATACTAAGTACATGAGACAGTCCATGAAGAAAGAGTTTCTTTTTCAAATACATTTGGGAAAGGCTGTCTACTTCATCCCTTTCCTAGAGAGTCACAATAGTTTGAGAGTTCTGCTGAAAATATACTCTGAATTTATTTTTTCCCATATTCATTTGATCACACACATTTTTTTTCAAGTAACATCAATTTATATACTATGGAAATTGTCTTCCAAGGAACATAGCTTGTGATGTATGCTACAGGATAGAATGATGAATTTTTTGTGCATATGATATTTTTCTCCTGCTGGATTATTTTATTTTTGAGATAATATTAAGAACTTGTATGTCACTCATGGAATTTGTTGCCACAATACTGTCCAAAAAGATAATCTAATCTAATAATAGACAAACATGGTAATTGACTGTACCTTTGCTACGCCTCCCATTGGCTAATCAGAGTGATATGCAAATTAACTGTCAACAAAGATGGCGGCTAATTTGCATACTGTAGGCAGGGCGGGACAGCGGGAGACGCCATCCAGGCCCTCCTGTGCGGCCCCTGGCAGCTTGGGGCTCAGGCGGAGCCCGGGGTGATGGCAATTGGCGGCAGCCCCGCCCCGTGTGCGGCCTGAGCACGGGGCTCACGAGGCGCAATCAGCAAAACAGGACTGGGGATTGGCGAATGGGCGCAAGGCAGACCTCCTGGTCCTTCCCTGCAGCCAGCAGGCTCCTATCAATATTCAGTTTCTACTGAAAGGAATGTGGCGCCTCCACTACACAGCCTCCCAGGACTCGGACTCCCAGGCTCCGGAGTGAAGACTTCAACAAGGACTTCAGCGCCTACTCAGGGGAAAAACCACCACCTCTCTACTCCACAGCTGCTTCTGTGTCTGCAAGAAACTGCGCATGCTCCTCCTTGTGAGATGGGCGGGGCCAGAGCCTGAGTTGAGCAGTTCCACGATAGCGATAGCAGCTGGACCAGTGCAGGGATGGAGGGAGGGAGGGCGGGGAAGGAGCAGGTGGGAAGCCCTGGTTCCCTGCTCCTCCTCCCACAGGCATGGCCCTTGCTGCTGTTATGATAAAAGGAGTTGTGTTTTTCTAACTCTGTCTGGGTAAAGGAAACAAGTGTCTGTTGACTTCTGATCTT
>NW_005356087.1:422411-425782 GCF_000412655.1 Myotis brandtii
GGCCAGCAAGGGGGGGCAGTTAGGGGCGAGCAGGCCGGCAGGGGGGGTAGTTGGGGTGAGCACACTGGTACAGGGGGCAGTTGGGGGTGATCAGGCTGGCGGGGGGCATTTGGGGGCGAGAAGGCTGGCGGCGGGGGGAAGTTGGGGGCAAGCAGGCTGGCAGGCAGAGTGGTTAGGGGCAATCAGGCAGGCAGGCAGGTGAGTGGTTAGGAGCCAGCAGTCCCAGATTGTGAGAGGGATGTCCGACTACCAGTTTAGGCCCAATCCCTGTAAACCAGCAGTAGGACATCCTTCCAGGGGTCCCAGATTGGAGATGGTGCAGGCCGGGCTGAGGGACACTCCACCCACCCCCCCAAGTGCACAAATTTTTGTGCACCGGGCCACTAGTAGCTTATAATTTATATTATTGCAACAACACCAGGATTGTGATATCATTTTATTTTAACAGTTATCAGTAAGTTCTTGGACAAACTAGGAATTTAGATTACTTCTATTTCTGGCATCTTCAATTCAGCCTTACTAAAGGAAGTAGATTTAATTCTCATTCATTATTATTATTATTATTATTTTTTACCAAAGAATACTTTTTTAAAGATCCTATTTCTATTTGTGACTGATGTATTACAACAAATAGAGCTTGTATAACATATGAATGCTTGCTTTAGATCTTTGCAAAAGTATTAAATGTGGGCTGTGCTATAAAGTTTAACATTTGTGGTCAAACTACGGTTAATGTGTTTCTTTCAAATTTGCATAATTATAGAGTATTTAAGTTTTTGTTTATGTAATGAACTAGTGGCCCAGTGCACAGATTTGTGCACATGGATTCATTCCGGGCAGTGACCCTGCCCCCTGCCACCACTGCTGGCTGCCATCTGCAGAGCAATCAGTGGCACGATCGGGCCCCCCTCCCACCCCCCGTGGCCTGGTGCTGCCTGCTCACCTACTCCACCATTCCACCGTGGTCCTGCTGTCATTGGGACCCATCAGGGCTGGCAGCACCTCCACTGCCAACTGCTGCCAGCACCACATCACCGATGCCTGCATGTTCCACGCCACCCCCTGGTGGTCAAACTCCCAGTCGAGGGGACAATTTGCATATTAGGCCTTTATTATATACGATTAGCAATATCAGGAGAAAGGATAATCTTATCTGTGGTCTGGCAGTAACAAAAGTATCTTATGTTGGCTTACTACAGTTTTATCTCCATTTATTTAAGATAAAACAGAGACAAATGTCAGAATAAAGCTACAAGTCTATGAAGAGAGCAAAAACCTGAGGAGCAATTTCTCTCTTTATTCATATAATTTTTAGCATAGTTGTGTAAGGCCCAACTGAGGTTGTGCTCTGCAGTATTGTCAATCTGCTGTGTCCAGCCTGGTCTCCAACCACCCCTTCTCCCATGCAGAAGACTCTCTAGTAGGTCCTGGTAGACTATGGGAAGAAATAAATTGTATAGCTCTTAGGCAGGGCCATTTTTTTTTCCTATGGAGACCAGACCAGTGGTCCTGTGCAGAGCCCTCCTTGGACAAGGCCAAACCTTGGTCTATGTGGGCCTTATGAACACTGCTGGCCTCATCCAGTGAAACTCTAAGACCAAGCACCACCACAAAGGTCTGAAAACATATAGTAGGTGACAGCTGACATTGGTATACCCTGAGACTATTGCTGAGTGTCCTCAAACCCAGCACTGGTGCCACCTTTGAATCTCTATCAATATGGTAAATACTACTTGCCCCTACCTGGTGACTCAGAGCCTTCCTCAAACAACTCATCTACCTCTAGAAGCTTTCAGTAACTGAAGCTAACAGCCAAATAATGGGAGAAGGCAGATCTTGGGAAGTCTTGGGCCTCTTTCTGATCATCCCCTAGGGCTCTGTGCTTGTAGAAACTGGCCATGGTGCACAGCTAAGCCCTTCTCATTCACCCAGGCCCAGCAGAGACATCCAAAAAAGGTGAACCACTTTATAACTCCAAACAGGAAGCCCTGGGCCTGGAATTGGCAGTGCCTGACACCAACCAGCACTGGATCTCATCATGAAGTCCCAGAAACAACACAACTAATGGTACAAACCACATCATTGCATGACTCAAGTAGCTCCATAACTGGCACACACAAAGAAAGATCTTGGCAGATTCTAGGGTAAATTCAGCTTTGTGGAGCCATCCCCCACACAGCAACTCATAGAGTGCACATGGGGTTGATCCTCAGAGCCACATGGAGGAGCAACTCTACCCATGGATGGGCCAATAACAATCAAAGCTCAACTACAACAGGAGGGCTCACATAACCCGCACAAGGGACATTCCTGGAGTGCCTTGCTCAAGTGATTAGGAAGACTATGCCTCAGACCCACAAAAGACCTACTACATAAGGTCGCCATACCCAGGCATAGAAGATCTACATAGTACAAAGAAACAGATACAGAGGGGCAGCCAAAATTAAGAGACAAAAAACATGCTCCAAAGGAAAGAGCAGGAGAAATCCCCAGAAAAAGAACTAAGTGAAATAGAGGCAAGCAGACAGAGTTCAAAACAGTGGTTATAAGGATGCTCAAGGAACTTAATGAGAATGTCAACAGCATGAAACATGACATAGAAATAATAAAAAACAACCAGTCATAAATTAAGATTATATCAGAAATGAAGAATACACTAGAAGGAATCAACACCAGGTTAGATGAAACAAAGGATGAAATCAGCATTTTGAACAAAAGGTAGCAGAAAATACCCAATCAGAACAGCAAGATGAAAATGGAATTAAAATAAAAAAGAAGATAGAAAAATGGTGGCCAAATAAGCAGAAGAGTTGCGCATCTTCTTCTGGGGCCAGGCTGGAAAAGCAACTAAATTGGAGAACATCCATCTAAAATAAACAAATTAGACACAACTGAGGAGATAGTTTTGTGTGTTTTTTTGTCTGGCTTCTTTTTTTTTAATCTTTAATTTCTTTATTGGTTGAGGTATTACAAATGTGTCCTCATCCCCCCTAATTAACCTCAAACCTCTCCTCCCACCACCCACTCATGCTCTCATCCCCCTGTTGTCTGTGTCCATTAGTTTGGCTTATATGTATGCATACAAGTCCTTTGGTTGATCTCATCCCCTTACCCCCACCCTCCCCTACTTTCCCACCGGGATTGACAGTCTGATCGTTGTTTCTCCATCTCTGGATCTGTCCCTGTTCATCAGTCTAGTGTGTTCTCTATATTCCATAAATGATTGAGATCATGTGGTATTTATCTTGCTCTGACTGGCTTATTTCACTTAGCATAATGTGCTCCAGTTCCATCCATGCTGTTGCAAATGGCAAGAATTCCTTCTTTTTTACCACAGCGTAGTATTCCATTGTGTAGATGTACCACGGTTT
>NW_005356087.1:429758-446289 GCF_000412655.1 Myotis brandtii
CTTATCTTCTAACTCACTAATTCGGTCCTCTGCTTCTTCTAGTCTACTGTTGAAACCTTCCATGGTGTTTTTGATTGTAGCTATATCCCTTTTCATTTCTTCCTGATTCTTGCATAGATTGTTGATTTTCTCATCCATCCAGTGAATGAATTGTACAACCATTACTCTGAATTCTTTTTCTGTTATGTTGCATGCTTCAATTTCACTAATTTCCTTTCTTGGTGACTCCTCATTTTTTTTCCTCTGGGGATTGTGTTGTCTCCCCATTCTGACTATCTCCAGAAGGTTCAAAGGTCAAGTTGCATGGGCCTGGGCCATGTGCAGTGGGAGCTTCACACCACCCTAGTGTCACTGAAGAGCTCTGACACTGAGATGTGTGGTTGTCGTGGGTGGTGGGACCTAGGCTTGCTCAGAGTCAGCATTACCAGTGCTCAGTGTGGCCTTGTGCGTGCACTTAGAATCAGGGACCCCGCCTGCACAGTGCTGAAACAGAGACCCCCCTGGAGTGTGTTGAAAATCAGAGCCCCCTAACATGCGCCAGGAGTCAGAGTTCCCCAAGAATCCAGTATCAGAGTCTCTGTTGCTTCGTGCAGCCTCGCATTGAGATTCAGGGTCCCTGTGTGCACATGCACCAAGAATTGGAGTCACTGGCTCTTAATGTGAATGCATTGGGAATCAGGGATCCCAGGCGCAGGTGATAAGAAACAAAGTCAAGTCAGTGGTTCTTAGTGCTGCCTCCCACCAGGAGAATCGGGGTCCTGGAGCCCGTGCTGCGGGGAATAAGTTCCCAGTGTTTGCATGCTTCCCGGCTAAGATTTCTGTAGCCTGTGCTGTGGTGAACAAGTTCCCAGTGTTCGCGTGCTTCAAGGCTAAGATTCCTGTAGCCTGTGCTGCGGGAAACAAGTTCCCAGTTTTTGCACACTTTCAGGCTAAGGTTCCTGTAGCCCGTGCTGCGGGGAGCAAGTTCCCAGTGTTTGTGTGCTTCCAGGCTAAGATTCCTGTAGCAGCACTGAGGCCAGGCGAGGGGTGGGTCTATAAGTTAATGGCGCTGCCCGTGAGCCTGCAGGGAGGGGGATGGGCTCTGTTACTCACAGAGTTCTGCCGCTGGGATGTCTGGATTCTTGCTGTCTGTGGGTCTGTAGCTGTGGTCGCAGGTCTCTGTCCCCAGTGGCTGAAGAGTCCTGGTTTGCGTCTGAGACCAGACTGGGTGGTTCTGAGGCCAGGATCCTAGTCTCAAGCAGCTCTGTTTCTCAAGATGGCATGGTCTCTGTACCCGCTCTGGCCGCCCTGGAGTGTCTGCGCTGGGAGCTGGGCTCCACTGTCTAAGACTGCCCGGTTTAGCAGCCCCTTAGAAGACCTGCAGAATCTAACTGTCCCTAGCTCATACACACACACACCACACATGTCCACACACTCCCCTATCACTCTCTCGCACTCTCACACTCTCTCCCTCGCTACCTTCCTGCCGGTAGCCATCTTCTTCCATCTCTGATAAGATAGTTTTTAATAAGGAAGGACAGAGGAATGCTGCTTACCAGCCATAACCCATGTGGGACCACATCCGTGCCCTGGCAGTGAGTGGCACAGTATCTCCTGGCAGGCTACCAGAAGTCTGCAGTGAGCACTCACTATAGTTACCTCCCGCACCAGGCCTCCTCACCAGCACAGGATCCTGCTCCAAGACACTGCAGGTTTATTGCAAGCCAGGGAGTCCCCTGTGCCCTGCCCCCATTCAAGCCCCACCACAGGCCATAGAATCGTACTACCAGTTTGACCCAGAGCTACCTGGCACCCACTCCACCCCAAGTCTTGGGACCTGTTGCCAGGGCAACAGAGTGTGTTCCCCACTCCAGGCCACAGGAGAGCTCTGACTGTGTGACCCAGAGCAACCCACCCTGGCCCCTGACACAGTTCTGCCAGGGTGACGCAGAACAACTAAGCACGTGCCCCACTCGGGCCACAGGAGAGTGCTGCTTGGGTGACCCTGAGCAATCCATTGTGCCCAGCCAGAGGATACAATACCACACTAAAAGTGTGCTGCTAGAAGGACCTAGGGAGCCACCCAGCCATGGGTTCTGGGTCCGTACAGTGAATTGCATGCCAGAGGGCTCTAGGTCCTCACAGGGAGTCACACACCACAGGAACTGTGCATGTGCACCCACCACTCTAAGCATCTGAAGTGGACAACTGAGGGACCAGACCTGTGAGTGAAGGGGATACAACTCAGAGCAGAGGCAATAAAGGTGTGAGACTCAAGAAAAGACCCAGCCTCTGGGCTAACGATTTCCAGACTATTGGCCTGATAGGGTCTTGAAACTCTCAAACCCCAAGCAGGGTGCCCAGAGCCAGAAAGAGACAGCAAAAATGGGGAGACAAAGAAACAAACCCCCAAGGAAAGAAAAGAAGGCATCACTATAAAAGGAACTAAATGAAATGAAGGCAAGCAATATGTCAGGAAAGCAGAGTGAGAGTCAAAAAGTTCATAAACAGGTTGGATGAAAAAATCAACATATGTAAGAACCAACAGGAAATGAAGAATGATATAGCTACAATAAAAAACATGATGGATGGTTTCAACAGTAAACTATATGAAGCAGAGGACCAAATCAGCGATTTAGAAGTCAGGGTAGTAAAACACACCCAACCTGAGCAGCAATTAGAGATAAAAATATTAGAAAGCAGAGTTAGAGCTTAAGGGAGATTTGGGACAATGTGAAATGAAGCAACATCCATACAATAGGGGTGCCAGAAGGACAAGAAGAGAAATAAGGACTAGAAAACCTGCTTGAAGAAATAATAACAGAAAACTTCCCTGATCTGGGGACAAAAAAATTCACAAAAGCACAGAGCCCCAAACAAGGTGAACCCAAAAAGACCCACACCAAGACATGTTGTAATTACAATGGCAAGCATTAATGACAAAGATAGAATATTAAAGGCTACAATAGAGAGACAGAGAGTTACCTACAAAGGATCCCCCATCAGATTGTCAAATTATTTCTCAACAGAAACACATATGGCCAGAAGGGAATGGAATGAAGTATACAAAGTGATGCAAATCAAGGGACTGAATCCAAGAATAATCTATCTAGCAAGGCTATCATTCAAAATTGAAGGGGAAATCAGGAGCTTTGCAGACAAAAAAAAAGGCTAAGGGAGTTTATTACTACCACGCCAGCAATGTAAGAAATGCTAAAAGGACTGCTGTAAAAAGAATAAATAGAAAGGGAAGAAAGAACACAGGCATAAAGAATGAAAATAAGTGCAAAAAAGTACTTACAATAATAACTTTAAATGTAAAGGGATTAAATGCTCCAATCAAAAGACATCAGGTGGATGAATGGTTAAGAAAACATGACCTTTACATGTGCTGTCTACAAGAGACCTACCTCAAAACAAGGGACTCACACAGACTGAAAGTGAAAGGCTGGAAAAAAATTTTTCAGGCACATGGAAATGAAAAAAAGCTTGGGCAGCAATACTTATAACTGACAAAATAGACCTCAAAGTGAAGACCATAACAAGAGATAAGGAAGGACACTTCATAATACTAAAGGGATCGATACAACAGGAGTATATAACTCTGATAAACATATGTGACCCCAATGCAGGAGCATCCAAATACGTTTTAAAATCTTCTGGAAGATATCAAGGGAGAGCAATACAATCATAGTAGGGGATTTTAATACTTCATTGACATCACTGGATAAATCTTCTAGACAAAAAACTCAACAAAGGAACAACAAAACTAAATGACTCACAAGATCAGATGGAATTAACTGACATCTTCAAAACATTTCACCCCAAAGCTACATAATATACATTTTTCTTAAGTTCACATGGGACATTTTTAAAGATAGAGCACATATTGGGACACATGCTGTCTCTACCAATTCAAGAAGATTGAGATCATATCAAGCATCTTCTCAATCACAGTAGCATAAAATTAGAAATCAACTACAGTAAAAACTATAAAAAAAAACCAAACACTTGAAGGCTAAATAGCATGCTATTAAACAATGTTTGGGATACCAATGAGATCAAAGAAGAAATAAAAAACATCCTGGAAACAAATGACAATGAAAACACAACAATCCAAAATCTATGGGACACAATGAAAGCAGTCCTGAGAGGGAAGTTCATAGTTCTACAGGCCTAGCTAAAAAAAAAAAAAAGAAAAGAAAAAAGAAAAACTGGGAATAAACTATCTAACCCTACAATTTAATGAATTAGAAAGAGAGCAACAAGAAAAGCCCAGAGTAGGTAGAAGGAAGGAATTAATAAAAATCAGAGTAAAAATAAATGACATAGACACACACACACACACACAAAAAAAAGACAGACAGAAAGAAAAGAAAACAATACAAAAGATCAATAAAACCAAGGGCTGGTTCTTTGAAAGGATAAACAAGATTGATGAACCTCTATCCAGGCTCACCAAGAAACAAAGAGAGGACCCAAATAAAGACACTCAGAAATAAAAGAGGTGAAGTAACAATAGACCCCACAGACATACGAAGGGTTGTAAAAAAATACTACGAACAACTCAACACCAACAAACGACAACCTAGACCAGTGGTCTGCAAACTGCGGCTCGGGAGCCACATGTGGCTCTTTGACCCCTTGAGTGTGGCTCTTCCACAAAATACCACGTACGGGCACGCACGTACAGTGCGATTGAAACTTCGTGGCCCATGCGCAGAAGTCGGTATTTTGTGAAAGAGCCACACTCAAGGGGCCAAAGAGCCGCATGTGGCTCGTGAGCCGCAGTTTGCCAACCACTGACCTTGAAGAAATGGACATATTCCTAGAAAAATAAAATCTTCCAAATCTCAATCAGGAAGAATTGAAAAAACTGAATAGACTGATAACTACTGATGAAATTGAAGCAGTAATAAAAAAACTTCCAGCAAACAAAATCCCTCGTCCAGAAGGCTTTACAGGGGAGTTTTACCAAACATTCAAAGAAGAACTAAAACCTACCCTCCTCAGATTGTTCAAAAAAATTCAAGAGGATGGGAAACTTCCAAGCTCTTTCTATGAAGCCATTACCCTAATTCCAAAACCAGAAAAAGACACTACAAAGAAAGAGAATTATAGGCCAGTATCTCTGATGAACATAAATGCTAAAATCCTCAACAAAATTCTAGCAAATAGGATCCAGCATTACATCATGACCAAGTGGGATTTATTCCGGGGATGTAAGGCTGGTACAATATCTGCAAATTAATAACCATTACACATCACATATACAAATTGAGAGAAAAAAATCATATGATCATATCAATTGATGCAGAAAAAGCACTTTTTCAAATCCAACACCCTTCTGTGATAAAAATTCTAGGCAAAGTGGGAATAGAGGGATCATACTTCAACAAAATAAAGGCCTTGTATGACAAACCTACAGCCAACATCATACTCAATGGGCAAAAATAAAGCCATTTCCCCTAAGAACAGGAACAAGACAGGGATGCCACCTCTCACCACTCCTATTCAACATAGTACTGGAACTGTTATTCATAGCGATCTGATAAGAAAAAGAAATACAAGGCATTCAAATTGGAAAAGAAGAAAAAGAAAATAGTTGGTATTAACAGATGACAGGATATTGTACATAGAAAACACTAATGACTCCATCAAAAAAGCTACTGGACTTAATAAGTGAATTTGGCAATGTTGCAGGTTGCAAATTTAACACACAGAAATCTATAGATTTTTTCATACACCAATAATGAACTCACAGAAACAGAAACTAAAAAAAAAATCCCATTTGTCATTGCAACAAAAAAATTAAGATACCTAGGAATAAACTTAACTGAGGAGGTAAAAGACCTGTACTTGGAAAACTAGAGGATATTGAAAAAAGAGCTAGGGGAAGACATAAACAAATGGAAGTAAATACCATGTTCATGGATTGGTAGAATCAACATCATTAAAATGTCCATACTACCCAAAGCAATCTATAGATTCATTGCAATCCCCATTAAAATAACAATGGCATATTTCACAGATCTAGAACAAACCCTCCAAAAATTCATCTGGAATAAAAAAAGACCTCGAATAGCTACAGCAATCCTGAGAAAGAAGAACAAAGTTGGAGATATCACAATACCAGATGTCAAGCTATATTACAAAGCTACTGTTCTCACAACTGTCTGGTACTGGCACAAGAACAGACATATAGACCAATGGAACAGAACAGAGATCCCAGAAATTGACCCAAGCCATTATGATCAATTAATATTTGACAAAGGAGGCAAGAGCATACAATGGAGTTAAGACAGTCTCGTTAATAAATAGTGTTGGGAAAATTGGACAGATATATACAAAAAAAATGGAACTAGACCACCAGCTTACACCATGCACCAAAATAAACTCAAAATGGATAAAGGATTTAAACATAAGATGGGAAACTATAAAAAACCTTAGAAGAATCCATAGGCAGCAAAATATCAGATACATGTCATAGCAGTATCTTTAGCAATATAGCGCCTAGTACAATGGAAACTAAGGAGAAAATAAACAAATGGGACTACATCAAAATAAAAAGCTTCTGCACAACAAAAGAAACCATCAGCAAGACAACAAGAAAGCCCACTGCATGGGAGAACATATTTGCCAATGTTATATCTGATAAGGGTTTAGTCTCCAAAATTTATAGAGAACTCATGCAACTTAACAAAAGGAATACAAACAATCCAATAAAAAATTGGGCTAAGGACCTAAGTAGACACTTTTCAAAAGTGGACATACAGAAGGCCAAGAGACTTATGAAAACATGCTTAAAATCAGTAATCATCTGAGAGAAGCAAATCAAAACAACACTGAGGTACCATCTCACACCTGTCAGAATGGCTATCATCAACAAATCAACAAATGATGAGTGCTGCCGAGTATGTGAAGAAAAAGGAACCCTGGTGCACTGCTGGTGGGAATGCAGACTGGTGCAGCCACTGTGGAGAACAGTATGGTGTTTCCTCAAAAAATTAAAAATGGAACTTACATTTGACCTAGTAATTTCACTTCTAGGAATATATCCCAAGAAATCAGAAACACCAATCAGAAAGGATATATGCACCCCTATGTTTATAGCAGTACAGGTGACAGTAGCTAAGATTTGGAAGCAGCCTAAGTGCCCATCAGCTGAAGAGTAGATTAAAAAACTGTGGCACATCTGCACAATGGAATAATACACTTCTGTAAAAAAGAAAGAACTGTTACCATTCGCAATAGCTTGGCTGGACCTGGAGAGCATTATGCTAAGTGAAATAAGCCAGTCAGAGAAAGACAAGAATCGCATGATCTCACTCATTTGTGAAATATAATGAACAACATAAACTGATGAACAAAAACAGATCCAGAGACATAGAAGTATCAAACAGACTGTCAAACCTCAGACGGAAATCAGAGGAGGGTAGGAGGGGCGAGGTAAAAGATCAACCAAAGTACTTGTATGCATGCATATAATCATAACCAGTGGACACAGACCATTTGGAGGTGAGGTCATGTGCTGGGGAGTCAGAGCCACCATGGAGAGGTCAATGTGGGAAATAGAAGACTATGTGATACTTTAAGCAATAATGAATTTAAATTTAAATAAATAACTATAACCTGGAAAAAGAAAAAGAAAAAAGAAAAGAGCTGAATGCGTCTGGGACAATACTAAGCATAACAACATCTGCATCACATAAGTACCAGAAGGAGAAGAAAGACAGCGAGGAACCTAACTGAATAAATAAGGACTAAAACCTTCTCTAGCCTGGTGAAGGAAAAAGACACACAAGTCCAGGAAATACAGAGAGCTCCATAAAAGATGAACCCAAAGAGACCCATACCAAGCCACATAATAATTAAAATGGCAAAGATTGAAGACAAAGAGAAAATTTTAAAGCAGCAATAAAAAGACAGTCATCTACAAGGGCGCTCCCATAAGATTGTCAGCTGATTTCTCAACAAGACATTTTAGGCCAGAAGGAGTGGCATGAAATATTCAAAGTGATGAAAAGCAGGGACCTTCAACTAAGATTACTCTACCCAGCAAGGCTATCATTTCAAATTGAAGGAGAATTATAAAGTTTCTCAGTCAAGAAAAAGCTAAAGGAATTCATTACCACCAAAGCAGTATTAAAAGTAATGTTAAAGTGCCTTTTTAAAAAGAGGAAGAAAAAAAAACAGGAACATAATTATAAAGAATAAAATGGCAATAAATTTATACCTACCAATAATCACCTTAGCCCAGCCAGTTTTGCTCATTGGTTGAGTATCCACCTATGAACCAGGAAGTCATGGTTGGATTCCCGGTCAAAGAATATACCCAACTTGTGGGTTCAGTTCCCACTGTTGGGCAAGTAGGAGGCAATTGATCATTTTCTCTCATCATTGATGTTTCTATTTTTCTCTCCCTCTCCCTCTCTGAAATCAATGAAATATATTTTAAAAAATTTAAAGAGAATCATCTTAAATGTAAATGCATTAAATATTCCAATCAAAAGCAGAGGGTAACTGAATGGATAAGGAAACAAGACCCATATATATGATGTCTTTAAGAGATTCACCTCAGAACTAAAGATACACACTGACTGAAAGTAAAAGGATGAAAAAGGATATATCATGCAAATGAAAATTTTTTAAAAAGGATAGTGGTTTAAGAGTGATAAAAATGACCAAGAACTTAAAAATATAATTAGAACTTTACCGTTGCCTAGTGTTAAATAAACCAAGATTCCATTGTCCTGCACATATCATAGTAGCCCTGCATTTATTTGCAATACAAAGAGGTCTTTGTTGTAACTGGAATTTTTTTTATTTTCTCTTGGACTGTCCTAGAATGTTTATGGGCTTTTTTTCCCCTCCTTTATTTATTATACACTTAATTTCTTTTTAAATTATATTTCTTTCTGTTTATAAAATGACTAGCGGCCCGGTGCACAAAAATTTGTGCACTTGGGAGGGTCCCTCAGCCGCCCTGTGCCCTCTCGCAGTCTGGGACCCCTCAGGGAATGACCACCTGCTGGCTTAGGCCCGCTCCCCGGGGATTGGGCCTAAGCTGGCAGTCAAACATCACTCTGGCAGCCCGGGAGCCCTTGGGGTATGTCCACTTGCCAGCGGGGAGCAGGCCTAGCTGCAGTCGAACATCCTTAGCACTGCTGAGGAGGTGGGAGAAGCTCCCACCACCACCGCTGTACTAGCAGCCGTCAGCCTGGCTTGTGGCTGAGCAGAGTTCCCCTGTGGGAGCACACTGACCACGAGGGGGCAGCTCCTGCATTGAGCGTCTGCCTCCTGGTGGTCAGTGTGTGTCATAGTGACCAGTGATTCCCAGTCACTCTGCTGTTAGGGTTTATTTGCACATTACCCTTTTATTATATAGGATAGAGGCCTGGTGCACGGGTGGGGGCTGGCTGGTTTGCCCTGAAGCGTGTCCCGGATCAGGGTGGGGGTCCCACTGGGGTGCCTGGCCAGCCTGGGTGAGGGGTTGAGGGCTGTTTTCAGACTGGCCACAGCCCCTTCAGGGTGAGGGTCCCCACTGGGGTGCCTGGCCAGCCTGGGTGAGGGGTTGAGGGCAAAAAAGAAAGCAGAGGAGGGTAGGAGGGGCGAGGTAAAAGATCAACCAAAGTACTTGTATGCATGCATATAATCATAACCAGTGGACACAGACCATTTGGAGGTGAGGTCATGTGCTGGGGAGTCAGAGCCACCATGGAGAGGTCAATGTGGGAAATAGAAGACTATGTGATACTTTAAGCAATAATGAATTTAAATTTAAATAAATAACTATAACCTGGAAAAAGAAAAAGAAAAAAGAAAAGAGCTGAATGCGTCTGGGACAATACTAAGCATAACAACATCTGCATCACATAAGTACCAGAAGGAGAAGAAAGACAGCGAGGAACCTAACTGAATAAATAAGGACTAAAACCTTCTCTAGCCTGGTGAAGGAAAAAGACACACAAGTCCAGGAAATACAGAGAGCTCCATAAAAGATGAACCCAAAGAGACCCATACCAAGCCACATAATAATTAAAATGGCAAAGATTGAAGACAAAGAGAAAATTTTAAAGCAGCAATAAAAAGACAGTCATCTACAAGGGCGCTCCCATAAGATTGTCAGCTGATTTCTCAACAAGACATTTTAGGCCAGAAGGAGTGGCATGAAATATTCAAAGTGATGAAAAGCAGGGACCTTCAACTAAGATTACTCTACCCAGCAAGGCTATCATTTCAAATTGAAGGAGAATTATAAAGTTTCTCAGTCAAGAAAAAGCTAAAGGAATTCATTACCACCAAAGCAGTATTAAAAGTAATGTTAAAGTGCCTTTTTAAAAAGAGGAAGAAAAAAAAACAGGAACATAATTATAAAGAATAAAATGGCAATAAATTTATACCTACCAATAATCACCTTAGCCCAGCCAGTTTTGCTCATTGGTTGAGTATCCACCTATGAACCAGGAAGTCATGGTTGGATTCCCGGTCAAAGAATATACCCAACTTGTGGGTTCAGTTCCCACTGTTGGGCAAGTAGGAGGCAATTGATCATTTTCTCTCATCATTGATGTTTCTATTTTTCTCTCCCTCTCCCTCTCTGAAATCAATGAAATATATTTTAAAAAATTTAAAGAGAATCATCTTAAATGTAAATGCATTAAATATTCCAATCAAAAGCAGAGGGTAACTGAATGGATAAGGAAACAAGACCCATATATATGATGTCTTTAAGAGATTCACCTCAGAACTAAAGATACACACTGACTGAAAGTAAAAGGATGAAAAAGGATATATCATGCAAATGAAAATTTTTTAAAAAGGATAGTGGTTTAAGAGTGATAAAAATGACCAAGAACTTAAAAATATAATTAGAACTTTACCGTTGCCTAGTGTTAAATAAACCAAGATTCCATTGTCCTGCACATATCATAGTAGCCCTGCATTTATTTGCAATACAAAGAGGTCTTTGTTGTAACTGGAATTTTTTTTATTTTCTCTTGGACTGTCCTAGAATGTTTATGGGCTTTTTTTCCCCTCCTTTATTTATTATACACTTAATTTCTTTTTAAATTATATTTCTTTCTGTTTATAAAATGACTAGCGGCCCGGTGCACAAAAATTTGTGCACTTGGGAGGGTCCCTCAGCCGCCCTGTGCCCTCTCGCAGTCTGGGACCCCTCAGGGAATGACCACCTGCTGGCTTAGGCCCGCTCCCCGGGGATTGGGCCTAAGCTGGCAGTCAAACATCACTCTGGCAGCCCGGCAGCCCTCGGGGGAGTGGGCCTAAGCTGCAGTCAGACAGCCTTAGTGCTGCTGAGGAGGCGGGAAAGGCTCCCACCACCACTGATGTACTGGCAGCCATCAGCCTGGCTTGTGGCTGAGCAGAGTTCCCCTGTGGGAGCACACTGACCACGAGGGGGCAGCTCCTGCATTGAGCGTCTGCCTCCTGGTGGTCAGTGTGTGTCATAGTGACCAGTGATTCCCAGTCACTCTGCTGTTAGGGTTTATTTGCACATTACCCTTTTATTATATAGGATAGAGGCCTGGTGCACGGGTGGGGGCTGGCTGGTTTGCCCTGAAGCGTGTCCCGGATCAGGGTGGGGGTCCCACTGGGGTGCCTGGCCAGCCTGGGTGAGGGGTTGAGGGCCGTTTTCAGGCTGGCCACACCCCTTCAGGGAGGGGGTCCTGCTGGGGTGCCTGGCCAGCCTGGGTGAGTGGCTGATGGCTGTATGCAGGCTGGCCAAGCCTCCCAGCAGGGACCCTTACCCCATGAGGGTGTGGCCATCCTGGGTGAGCAGCTGATGGCTGTTTGCAGGCTGGCCACAGCCCCCAGCCACCCTAGCTCCCAGTGGAGTCTGTCTGAAAGCAGGTATCTGGGATTTATTTGTCTTCTATGATTGAAACTTTGTTGCTTTTTGCAGAGGCCACAGCCGGCCAAAGCAGGCGGGAAGCTTGGCTTCCTCCATCGCCAGGGCAACCAAGCCTTCTGCTTGCTCCAGCTCTGTGGCTGCCGGCCGCCATCTTGGTTGGGTTAATTTGCATATAGTCACTCTGATTGGCTGATGGGAGTGGCTTGGGCATAGCAAAGGTATAGTCAATTAGCATCTTTGTCTTTTATTAGTGTAGATTCTCTCTGTTAAATATTAGCCAGTGGTAAAAATGCAGATGGAATCTGAGAACTTAATGTATGGAATATATACATGAAAGGTGAAATTGGCACCTTGGCAATTAATAAAAGCACTTACTTGCATGCATTATAGAGGGATTTCTTTGAGCCTTTGCTTTTCTATCAGTGTGAATCAGCATCCCATTCTGTGAAAAAGGAATTCTGGATTGCTGGAGATTCTCATTAAGATGTGGCACTTTCTTGGAAAGAGTTGCAAGAAGAAAGCAAAAGAATTATATTTTAGCTATTCCTCATACAATTTACCCTCACTCCCCCAAACCTATTTTTTTACAGCTATATGTTTCGAGGTGTATTCATAGCTTATTTTTATAAGACTAAAACATTCTTTTTGCACTGTGATTTGTCATCTAGATAAGACTCCTTGCCCTGGCTGGTGTTGCTCATTGATTGGAGCATCAGCCCACACACGAAAGGGTTGTGGTTTTATTCCCAGTCAAGGGTGTATACCCAGGTTTCCAGGTTTCAGGATCAACCCCAGGCCCAGTTGGGGCATGTGGGGGAGGTAACCAATCTCTCTCTCTCTCTCTCTCTCTCTCTCTCTCTCTCTCTCTGTCTCATTTCTTCCCCTTACCCTTCCCTTCCACACTATTTAAAATCAATGGGAAAACTATCCTCAGGGAGGAAAAAAGAAGACTCCTTGCCTCATTTTATAGGTGCAGATAAGATGAGAGAAATAGCTGGAAAAAATATCATTTGTACATTAAAGGAGAGATTAAAAACAATATTTTTTATTTTTTAAAAGTATAAAGTTTTGCTCAAGTACACCAAAATATAAAAATATTTTTTATGCAACTTAGTTTTCTATAAGTTTCTCTTCTCCACTGTTCTCACCAGTCTTTGCTGAGAAATACTAATGCTCCTATGAATATTGTCTAAATGAAAGAATCTATAATCCTCTTTTTAAATGTAAATGCAAACACAAAGCTTAATTCTTAGTGTTCCATTTCTATCTACCTTTTTAAAAAATAACAGTGCTTCATTCAATATTTTATATTGATGAACTCTCCATAGGATGGCAAGAAGAATACCTAAAGAAAACTTTTTGACAAATCTTTGTTAGATACTAGAAAATTAGGCACTGGCAAAATAAAGAATTTCTGTTTAAATGAATTTATTTTACTTAGTAACTACTTTAAATATTAAAAGAAGGAAATTGTAATGTCTAAATCATACAAAATAAACAAATATTATTCTTAAATTGGCTTAAAAACAGCATGCAGGTGTTTCTATGTGGTCCCAGAAATTATAAGATGTCAATGAAAAGTAGCCAAGCAGCAAGTCCTCTGTTGGATTAATTATCTTGACAAATGGGCCTTTAAATCATTATTTGAGTGAGTCAGGTGGATGATATTGTAATTTATTATCTAGCCAAAATACTCTTGAGAGAGAAAAGGGGCACTAACCATACTGGATGCTAAGATAACCAATATAAACCAGAATAGTCTTGAACAAAGGAAAGAATTGTTAACCTACAGATTATGGATTCTCACAGAAAATAATGCTCTTTAATAACTACATTTCATCATTATGCATTGTGTTCAAAGCACTGGAAAACAACTTTAAAATGGACAGACAGGCTTGCCTTCATGAAATTTACCTATATTACCAGCTGTAAAATAAAATACTTGTTTAAAATACAGTGATTCACAAATAGATTACCACCGTCAAACAGCTACTTTTATGTCCATAAAAAATAATAAGAAAAAATATCTACCTTTAGGTGTACAGTAGAAACTAAGCACATAATTACAATGGAAGTAAAAAAGCAATGACATAAATTAACATTTGATACCTGGTATAAAGTAGATGATTCTAAATTTTCATCTTTAAATCTGTCATGTAGAACTTTGAAATGTTAAAGTAGTTCATACCACCATTTACTTAATATTCAGTTAAACTGGTAACTGCAATAGAAATATGGAATATATAAGTAAGCATTATCCTTTTCTATTTTAAAACCCATAATATTAAAGGTGATTAGAATCTAAGCTTCATTAAAATCCTCTTTGCTGATAATTTTTATTATAAATGGGTTCTGGATTTTACCAAATGCTTTTTCTATATCTATTGATATAATTGTGTGATTTTTACTCATTTTGTTTATGTAATGTTTTGAATTTATTGATTTGAAATATTATACCGACTTTGTACCTTTGGTATAAATCCCTCTTGATCATGGTGTATGATTTTTTTAATGTATTTCTGGATCCAGTTTGCTAATAGTTTGTTGAGGATTTTAGCATTGATGTTTTTCAGGGATATTGGCCTATAATTTTCCTTCTTTGTAGTGTCTTTATCTGGTTTTGGAATTAGGATACTTATGGTCTTGTAAAATGAGCTTGGAAGTTTTCCCTCCTCTGTAGTTTTTTAGAATAGTTTGAGGATAGGTGTTAGTTCTTTGAATGTTTGATAAAATTCACATGTGAAGCTATTTCAGTCCAGGACATTTGTTTGCTGGGAGTTTTTGATTACTGCTTTGATTTTATTAGTTGTAATTGGTCTATTTAGATTTTCAAATTCCTCCTGCTTGAGTTTTGGAAGATTGTATGTTTCTAGAAATTTGTCCTTTTCACCCAGATTGTCCAATTTGTTGGTATGTAGTTGTTCATAGTATTTTCTTACAATCCTTTGTATTTCTTTGGTGTCAGTTGTTAGTTCTCTTCTTTAATTTCTGGCTTTATTTATTTGGGTCCTCTGTCTTTTTTTTCTTGATGAGTATAGTTAAAGGTTTATCAATCTTGTGTATTTTTTTTTCAAGGAATTAGCTCTTCGTTTCATTGATATTTTGTATTGTTTTTTTTTTAGTCTCTATGTCATTTATTTCCACTCTAATCTTTCTTATTTCCTTCCTTTTGCTTACTCTGAGCTTTTTTTCTTGTTATTTTTCTAGTTATATTTGGCATAGGAATTGATTTTTTTATTTGAGATTTTTCTTGCTTCTTCAGATAGGCCTGTATTGCTATGAACTTCCCCTATCAGGACTGCTTTCCCTGTATCCTATAGATTTGGGGTTATGTTTTCATTTTTATTTGTTTCCAGATAACTTGATTTCTTTCTTGATTTCATTATTAACCCATTCATTGTTTAATAACATATCATTTAGTCTCTATGTGTTTGAAATTTGCGTGTTTTTTTTTTCCTTGAAGTTGCTTTCTAGGTTCCTACTATATTGGTCAGAGATAATCTTGATAGGATTTCAATTTTCATGAATTTCTTAAAACTTATTTTGTGCCATGACATGTGCTATATCCTTGAGACTGTTCCATGTGTACTTGAAAAGAATGTGTATTGTTCTTCTTTGGGATGAAATGTTCTGTAAATACCAATTCAATCCATCTAATACAATATGTCATTTAAGGCCACAGTTGCCTTGTTGATTTTTTTGTCTGGAAGATCTATCCTTTGATGTCAGTGGGGCATTAAAATCCCCTAACATGGCTGTTTTGCTGTTTGTCTCTTACTTAATGTCCATCTATATATATATGTGTGTGTGTGTGTGTGTGTGTGTGTGTGTGTGTGTGTGTGTGTGTATCCTATCTAATAAAGAGGGAATATGCTAATTGACCATCACACACCCTCACAATGGCGGCGCCCAGAGCCAATAAAGAGGGAATATGCTAATTGATTGCCATGCCCTCAAAGATGGCAGCGCCCACAGCCACAAGATGGAGGCGCCAAGTCACCTTAGCCCCACCAGTGCGCCTGCCTCCAGAGTCCCCAAGTCCCCTCACCCCGCCAGCTGCCCCGAGGCACAGGAAAACCTCTGATGGCAGCTGGCTAGCTGCCCAGATCCGGCCTGAGGCATAGGCAAGCCTCGGATGGCGGCTGCCCAGCTGCCCAGCTGCCCAGGGCTGCCTGAGGTTCAAGTAACCAGGGCCAGCTAAGGCTTGCTCTGCCAGCCATGGCAGCAGCAGAGGTGTGAAGGGGGCATTGCCTTCCCTTGATCGCCTGGTTGCCTCCCACCCCTGAGGGCTCCCGGACTGTGAGAGGGGGCAGGCCAGGCTGAATTTTCATGCACCAGGCCTCTAGTCCTATACAATAAATGGCTAATATGAAAATCAACCAAACAGTACTGACCACGAGGGGGCAGATGCTCAATGCAGGAGTTGCCCTCTCCCCCCGACGTGGTCAGTGAGATCAGCCAGAAGCCAAGCTCACAGCTGGCAAGTGCAGCGGTGGTGGTGGGAGCCTCTCCTGCCTCCACAGCAGCACTAAGGATATCCGGGAGCGGGCCTAAGCCTTCAGTCGGACATCCACCGAGGGCTCCTGGACTGCGAGAGGGTGCATGCAGGCCAGGATGATTGAACCCCCCGACCCCCCACCCCCAGGGTATGAATTTTGTGCACCGTGCCTCTAGAATATA
>NW_005356087.1:447800-453178 GCF_000412655.1 Myotis brandtii
GGCCAAGGAGGGGCTGGGGGCCCCCCCCCCCGAGTGCACAAATTTTTGTGCACCGGGCCTCTAGTATATATATAATTTATATTTATATTTATATTTATGTACTTCTATTTGGGTACATGTATATTTACAAGAGTTATATCTTCTTGTTTGCTTGATCAGTTTAGTATTATGCGGTGACCTTTTCTATACATACATATATGTTTTTATTGAGAGGAAGGGAGAAGGAGAGAGAAAGAGAGAAACATTGATTGGTTATCTCCCATAGGCACTCCTACTGTATGCACCCTGATCAGGTATCGAACCCGCAACCTAGGTACGTGCCCTCACTGGGAATCGAATCAGCAGTGACTTTTAGTTGTATGGGACAACACTCAACCAACTGAGCCACACTGGCCAAGGCTGTGTTGACCTTCTTTATCTCTTGTTTTGGCTTTTGTTTTAAAGTCTATTTTGTCAAATATAAGTATTGTTACCCCAACTTTTTTTGTTTGTTTGTTTCAATTTGCTTGGAAAAATTGTGTTTCATCGCCTCACTGCAAGTCTGTGTGTATATTTTGTTCTGAAGTGGGTCTCTTGTAGAGAGCATATATATGGGTCATGTTTTCTTATCCATTGAACTATCCAATGTGTTTTGACTAGAGCATTTAATCCATTTACATTTAAGGTTATTACTGATAGGTATTTATTTATTGACATTTTATACTTTATACCTATGTTTCTCTCTAAATATACATATAATTTTTTTTCCCTCTTCTTATAGCAGGCCCTTTAACATTTTTTTCCAATACTGGTTTTGTGGTAATAAACTCTTTTACTTTTTAATTTTTTGTTTGGTTTGGTTTGGGTTTTTGAGGGAGCTTTTTCTTGTTTGTTTGTTTTTTGTCTTTTTTTGGAAAGCTGTTTATTTCACCTTCAATTTAAAATGATGGCTTTGCTGGATACAGTTGTCTTTGTTGTAGGTCCTTGCTTTTCACCACTTTGAATATTTCATGCCAAACTTTTTAGGCCTGAAGAGTTTATTTTAAAAAATATATATTTATTAATTAAATTGATAGGGGTGACATTGCTCAACATGAACATATAGATTTCAGGTGTGGGTTTCTAGTTAAACATCTGTATATTGAACTGTGTGCCCACCACCCAAAGTCAAAACTTATGTCACCTTATATTAGGACTCTTCTCCTCCCACTCCCTTCCCTTTGGCAACCACCACACATCTGTTTGTGTTCAAGAGTTTCAGTTTTATATGCCACATATGAGTGAAATCATATGGTCTTAGCTTTTTCTGACTGACTTATTCAACTTAGTATAATGTTCTCAAGGTCCATCCATGTTGTTGCAAATGGCGACTATTTCATCCTTTCTTTGGACTGAGTAGTATTCCATTGTGTATGGGTACCACATCTTCTTTATCTAGTCCTCCATCACAGAACACTTTGGTTGTTTCCATGTCTTGGCCACCATGAGTAATGCTGCAATGAACATAGGGGTACATATATCTTTGCAAATACATGATTTTGAGTTTTTTGGGTTTATACCCAGGAGAGGGATTGCTTGGTTGTATGTTAGTTCTAAATTTTTTTTTCCATTGATTTCCTCCAGCCTCCCCTACCCCCTGGCACATGCCCTCATCCCCCACCCCCACCCCAGTGTCTTGTGTCCATTGGTTGTGCTTATATGCATGCATACAAGTCCTTTGGTTGATCTCTTTCCCTTCCTCCCCAACACTCCCCTGCCTTCCCACTGTAATTTGACAGTCTGTTCAAAGCTTCTCTGCCTCTGTATCTACCTTTTTATTCATCAGGTTATAATGTTCTTTATTATCCATAAATGAGTGAGAACATGTGGTATGTTTCTTTCATTGTCTGTATTATTTCACTTAGCATAATGCTCTCCAGTTCCATCCATGCTGCTGCAAATGGTAAGAATTCCTTCTTTTTTATAGCAGTATAGTATTCCATTGTGTAGATGTACCACAGTTCTTTAATCCACTCATCTGCTGATGGGCATTTAGGCTGTTTCCAAAGCTTATCTATTGTAAATTGTGCTGCTATGGAAATAGGGGTGCATATATCCTTTCTAATTGGTGTTTCTAGTTTCTTGGGGTATATTCCTAGAAGTGGGATTACTGGGTCAAATGGGAGTTACATTTATAGTTTTTTGAGGAAACTCCATATTGTTCTCCACAGTGGCTGCACCAGTCTGCATTCCCACCAGCAGTGCACGAGGGTTCCTTTTTCTCTGCACCCTCCCCAGCACTTGTCCTTTGTTGATTTGTTGATGATAGCCATTCTGACAGGTGTGAGATGGTACTGCATTGTTGTTTTGATTTGCATCTCTTGGATAATTAGTGACTTTGAACATGTTTTCATATGTCTCTTGGCCTTCCTTCTGTCTTCTTTCGAAAAGTCTCTAGGTCCGTTGCCCATTTTTTTTTTATTGGATCGTTTATCTTCCTTTTGTTATGTTGTATGAGTTCCCTCTAAATGTTGGAGATTAAACCTTTATCGGTGATAACATTGGTAAATATGTTCTCCCATACAGTGGTATTTCTTGTTGTCTTTGCTGTGCAAACTCTTTTTATTTTGATGTAGTCCCCTTTGTTTATTTTCTCTTTAGTTTCCAATGCCCTAGGAGTGGTATCGGTGAAGAAATTGCTTCGGCATATATCTGAGATTTCGCTGCCTGTGGATTCCCCTAGTATTGTTATGGTTTCCTGTCTTATGTTTAAGTCCTTTATTCATTTTGAGTTTATTTTTGTGTATGGTGTAAGTTGGTCGTCTAGTTTCATTTTTTTTCATTTACCTGTCCAATTTTCCCAACACCATTTATTGAAGAGACTGTCTTGACTCCATTGTATGTTCATGCCTCCTTTGTCAAATATTAATTGAGCATAGTGGTTTGGGTCAATTTCTGGGTTCTCTATTTTATTCCATTGGTCTATATGTCTGTTCTTGTGCCAGTACCAGGCTGTTTTAAAAATAGTGGCTTTGTAATACAGCTTGAAATCTGGTATTGAGATCCAACCTACTGTGTTCTTCTTTCTCAGGATTGCTGTGGCTATTCGGGGTCTTTTTAAATTCCAGATGAATTTTTGGAGAGTTCTTTCTAGGTCTGTGAAATATGCCCTTTGGATTTTAATGGGGAGTACATTGAATCTATAGATTGCTTTGGATAGTATGGACATTTTAATGATGTTGATTCTATCAATCCATGAACATGGTATGTTTTTCCATGGGTTTATGTCTTCCTTTATCTCTTTTTTCAGTGTCCTGTAGTTTTCCGCATATAGGTCTTTTACCTCCTTAATTAAGTTTATTCCTAGGTATCTTAATTTTTTTGGTGCAATAGTAAATGGGATTGCTTTTTTAGTCTCTCTTTCTGTAAGTTCACTGTTGGTGTATAGAAATGCAATAGATTTCTTGTTATTAATTTTGTATCCTGTTACATTGCCAAATTCACTTTTAAGTCTAATAATTTTTTGGTGGAGTCTTTAGGGTTTTTTATGTACAATATCATGTCATCTGCGAATAAGGACAGTTTTACTTCTTCTTTTCCAATTTGGATACCTTTTATTTCTTCTTCTTGTCTAATCACAATGGCTAATACTTCCAGTACTATGTCAAACAGGAGTGGTGAGAGTGGGCATCCCTGTCTTGTTCCTGTTCTTAGGGGAAATGGTTTTAGTTTTTGCCCATTAAGTATGATGTTGGCTGTGGGTTTGTCGTATATGGCTTTTATTATGTTGAGTTATGATCCTTCTATTCCTACCTTGCTGAGAGTTTTTATCGAAAAAGGATGTTGGATTATGTCAAATGCTTTTTCTGCATCAATTGATATGACTATGTGGTTTTTATCTCTCAATTTGTTTATGTAATGTAACACATTTATTGATTTCCAGATACTGTACCATCCTTGCACCCCTGATATAAATCCTACTTGGTCATGGTGTATGATCTTTCTGATGTACTGCTGGATCCAATTTGCTAGAATTTTGTTGAGGATTTTGACATCTATATTCATGAGGGATATTGGCCTGTAATTCTCTTTCATTGTGTTGTCTTTATCTGGTTTTGTTATGAGGGTGATGCTGGCTTCATAGAATGAGCCTGGAAGTGTTCCTTCCTCTTGAATTTTTTGGAATAGTCTGATGAGGATAGCTTTTAGCTCTTCCTTGAATGTTTGGTAAAACTCCCCTGTGAAGCCGTCTGGCCCCGGGCTTTTGTTTGCTGGAAGCTTTTTGATGACTGCTTCAGTACCTTCCATAGTTATTGGCCTATTGAGATTTTTAGATTCTTCCTGATTGAGTTTTGGAGGGTTGTATTTTTCTAGGAATATGTCCATTTCCTCCAGGTTGTCCAGTTTGTTGGAATACAGTTGTTCATAGTATTTTTTAACAATCCTTTGTATTTCTGTGGGTTCTGTTGTTATTTCTCCTCTTTCATTTCTGATTTTGGTTTTTTGGGTCCTCTCTCTTTGTCTCTTGGTGAGCCTGGTTAGAGGTTCATCAATTTTGTCTATTCCTTCGAAGAACCAGCTCTTGGTTTTGTTGACTTTTGTATTGTTTTTTGGGTCTCTATGTCATTTATGTCCGCTCTGATCTTTATTATTTCCTTCCTTCTGTTTACACTGGGCTTTTCTTGTTGCTCTCTTTCTAACTCTTTGAGTTGTAGGGTTAGGTAGTTTATTACCATTTTTTCTTGTTTTTTTGCAATAGGCTTGTAGAGTTATGAACTTTCCTCTCAAGACTGCTTTCATTGTGTCCCATAGATTTTGGATTGTTGTGTTTTCATTGTCATTTGTTGCCTTGATGTTTTTTATTTCTTCTTTGATCTCATTGGTAACTCATTGTTTAATAGCATGCTATTTAGTCTCCAGGTGTTTTGATATTTTGGGATTGTTTTGATTCTAGTTGATTTCCAGTTTTATGCCATTGTGATCTGAGAAGATGCTTGATATGATTTCTATCTTCTTGAATTTGAAGAACTTTGCCTGTGACCCAATATATCGTCTATCTTTGAAAATGACCCATGTACACTTGAGAAGAATATATATTCTGTGGCATTGGGATGAAATGTTCTGAAAATGTCAATTAATTCCATCTTATCTAGTGAATCATTTAGGATTGATGTTTCTTTGCTGATTTTTTGTTTAGAGGATTTGTCCAATTGTGATAGTGGGGTATTAAAGTCCCCTACTATGATTGTATTGCTGTCAATCTCTCCCTTGATCTCCTCCAGAAGTTTTTTTATGTATTTGAGTGCTCCTGTATTGGGTGCATATATGCTTACCAGAGTCATTTCTTCTTGTTGGATTGCTCCCTTTAGTATTATGAAGTGGCCTTCCTTCTCTCTTTTTATGTCCTTCACTTTGAGATC
>NW_005356087.1:453974-465975 GCF_000412655.1 Myotis brandtii
TTATGACCATTTCTCTGAATTCTTTCTCTGACAGGTTGCTTGCCTCCATTTCGCTTACTTCCTTTTCTGGTGATGTCTCCTTTTCTTTCATATGTGGGCTGTTTCTTTTTCTCCCCATGATCTCTCTTCTCTGGGTGTTGGTTATCTAGTTCTCTCTCTCCTGCGTTGGTTTAAAGGCACAAAATACAACACAACAAGGCACAATGCACAAGGCACTGAACACAAATGTATTCACAATACTAATAACCCCAAATAAAGGTGACCACCAAAGAAAAGAGAATTAGGGGATAAGAAAGAACGAAGAAAAAAAAAGAGTGTAAAAATGAAATTGAGAAATGGAAAAAAAGTAAGAGAGAAAGAAAGAGAATAAAAAAGAAGAGGGGAAAAATGTATTTATATGGGGAGAAAACTCCAATAGAACAGCCACTAATCCCAATACATCCAAGCAACAAATACCTAGAGATGAATGCAAACTACAAACAACAACTAATATCAAGTGAGGTGAGGAAAAACAGAAGCAAGAAAAACAAACAAAAATAAAAGAAAAAGCAAAACATTCTCACAAACAAGCATAAATACCCCCAATATAATCAACAATCAAGCAAATAACAACAAAAGGACAGAGAGAAAAAAGATTTGGATAGTGAAGAAAGAGAAGAGAGAAGTGTGTATGGACTTAGAGCAGGGGATTTGAAATTAGATATATAAGTAGGATGAATTTTTAACAGGGGGTAAAAAGAAGGAATAGGGAAAATCCAAAGCAGGAATACAGTAAGAGAAACAGGACAACAAAAGGGGAAAAGTGAGGAAGAGAGTTCTGGCATAAAGGTAAAGTTGAGATAGTGTAAAATGATGCTAAAAGAAAGATGAAAATAGAATGTAGAAGACTAATCCCAAAACAAAATAAAGAGAAAATAAAATGACACTTTTTTAAAAAGGTAAAATAGTAGTAGTAATAATACTGATTAAAAATAAAAATGTAATAATTTAAAAGGTAAAATCAACTGAGGAAAAAAGAATAAAATAGTTTCTTAAGTAAAAGATTAAAATAAATAAATAGATGAATAAATAAAAATGTACAGTAGTGAAGGTCATTCACTTCCTCAATTATTCTGTTTGGCACGCCTGTATCCTAGTTGGGACAGTATTCAAGTTCCCTGTGTTCCACTGCTCCTCAGTGTTGTAAGCCACAGTCCTGATTTTCAAGCAGGCAGTACTTCTTTGTTTCTTATACTCCTTTATCTGTTTACACAAGAGTCAATTTGTGATTCAACCCCTGGGTGGCAGTGTTTCTGGATTGACCTCCGGGTCTGTAAGTCCTCTCTAGCTAGTTCTTAGATTTTGTTTTCCCTGTCGCAGTTAATACTGGTTTGGGGGAATGGGCTGCCCCAGAGCTAGTTCTCTGATCGTTATTTCCTGGTCTGATCCCCAGGTTCCACAAAAACAACTTTCCCCTGAAGTATCTTAGAGTGTCCCCAATTGGATGATCCTATGTTCTGGGCTTAGTAATCAAAAGCAAGGATTAAAGAGAAAAAAAAAAAGAAAAAGAAAAAAGAGCCAGAGTAAGTGTGCGAACTCACGACTTTTACCCTTTGGCACTGTGCGCAAGTCTGTGCAGTCTTTAAAAAAACGAGAGAGAAAACGAGCCAGAGTGAGTGTGCGAACTCCGATGCTCTGGCGCCAAGTGGGTGCACTCATTTTTCCCCTTGGGTCTAAGCAGCCGCACACTGTTAAAATTTTTAGGCTGCCCTTTTGCGCCCAGTTCAGCTATGGGTTGCTTATTAGAGTTCCCTTCTGTTAGCCGCCCTGCAGATCCCCTTCCACATTCGCGGATCATACTAGTCCCAATGGCCGTGGATTTTTGGGGGCACAGCCTTCCCCAGATCCTCTAGCTCCCGTTGTGCGCCTTTCTCTCTCCTGCCTGGATCACAGACCTCACCTTTTCCTAGGTGAAATCTGACCTTTCTGTGAGAAGGTGCAGAGCTCCTCCAAGTCCGTGTATTCGCACTGGTTGGGGTCCAGTGTTCCTGGGTTCGCACCTGTTCCCTGGGTGGTGGTGTTGTAGATTCCTGGGATTTTTAGACTTCTGATAACAGCCACTCTCCCCTTCAAGATAGCGCAGTCTCCCGGCCCGAGGCGGTTGCTCCGGGAGGGATTTCACCAGCAGTGAAGGGTGCCAGGTCAGGGGAACCCCATCTGGCAATCCCCAACAGTCCCTTGGAGTATAGCTGTCCCTCAACTCACAGATAAACACTCCCCGTGCGACCACACACTCTCCTTTCGTTCTCTCACTCATGCACTATCTTGCAGTCTGCCTTCCTGTCGGCAGCCATCTTCTTCTCCTCGGTAGCTCTAATTTTTTTGAGGAACTGCTGAATTGCTTTCCATTGTGGCTGTACCAGTCTACATTCCCACCCACAGTGAATGAGGGTTCCCTTTTTTCCACAGCTTTTCCAACACTTATTATTGCTTGTCTTGTTGATAATGGCCACTCTAACAGGTGTGAGGTGGTATCTCATTGTAGTTTTGAATTTCATTTCCCTAATTGCCAGTGAGTTGAACATCTTTTCATATATCTATTGGCCGTTTTATGTCTTCTTGGGAGATGTGTGTTTCCAGGTTCTCTGTCCACTTATTGATTGGGTAGTTTGTTTGTTTGTTCTTTATGTATTTTAAAATTAAACCTTTGTCAGAGCTACTGTTTGCAAATATAATTTCCCATCTTTGTTTTGTTGTCATTTTCTTTTGCTGTTCAGAAGCTTTTTTGGTTTGGCACTGGAAGGTGGGGGTGTAGTTTCTACCAACTCTGCAGCTATCTTGGATTATCACTATTCTTTTGTGTATCAATGGAAGCATAAGTTGCAATATCCTTGCTATTGTAAATACTGCTGCATTAAACATAGGGGTGCATATATGTTTTTGAATTAGTGTTTTGGATTATTTGGAATAAATACTGAGAAGTGGAATTGTTGGGTCATCAGATAGTTCTATTTTTAATTTTTGTTGGTACCTCCATAGTGGTTTGTTAAATATTTTCTTCTCAATTTATTGCATTTTATTTGTCAATGACAACTCTTTATATCTTTAAACAATGTTTTATTTATCAGTTACAGTTGGGGTACAATATATTTTTTAAATTCTTTATTATTGAAAAAAATGCATATGTTTCATTTTCTCTCTATTGACCTCTCCCAGCCCACTCCCCCCCTCCCCCCCAGCACAGGCCCTCACCCCCTATTCTCTGTGTCCATTGGTTATGCTTATATGTATGCATATAAGTCTGTTGGTTGATCTTTTACTTCTTCCCCTACCCCACTCGCCCTCCCCTGCCTTCTATGTGAGATTTGACTGTTCAATGCTTCTATGTCTCTGGATCTATTTTTGTTCATCAGTTTATGTTGTTCATTATATTCCACAAATGAGTGAGATCATGTGATCCTTGTCTTTCTTCGACTGGCTTATTTTGCTTAGCATAATGCTCTCCAGGTTTATCCATGTTGTTGCAAATGGTAAGAGTGTTTTGTTTTGTTTTACAGCAGCATAGTATTCCATCATATATATGTACCACAGTTTTTAATCTACTCATCTGCTGATGGGCACTTAGGTTTTTTCCAAATCTTAGCTATATTTTCACTTGTGCTGCTATGAACATAGAGGTGCATATATTCTTTCTTATCGGTGTACACCCACGGTCTAAAGTATACAATATTATATTAGTTTCAGGTGTACAACCCAGAGATTAGACATTTATTTAACTTATGAAGTGATTGTCCCAATAAATCTAGTACCCATCTGACACCATACATAGTAATTAATATTATTGACTATGTTTTCTATACTATCTTTACATCCTCATTCATATTCTGTAACTACTAATTGTGTACTTCCTACTCCCTTCACATTTTTCACCCATCCCCTCAACCCCTTGCCTTCTGACAACTATCTGTATCTAAAAGTCTGTTTTTGCTCTGTTTGTTTGCTTGTTAATTTTGTTTTTGTTTTCTATGGTTCCACATATAAGTGAAATCATCTAGCATCTGTCTTTTTCTGTCAGACTTATTTCACCCAACACAGTACCTTCTAGGTTCACCCAAGTTGATGGAAATGTCAAGTTTTCATTTTTTAATGGCTGATTTATATTTCATTGTATACATGAATTACTTCTTTATCCATTTATCTATAGATGGACACTTAGGTTGCTTCCATATCTTGGCTAATGTAAATAATCTGCAGTGAATACATGGATGTATATGTCTTATGATTTAGTGTTTTGGGATTCTTTGTCTCTTGTTATTTCCTTTGTCTTAAAGTCTAATTTGTCTGGTATAAGTGTTGCTAAACCAGTTTGTTTGTTTGTTTTAATTTGTGTTTTCATAAGATATCATTTTCCATCTTTTAACTTTCAGTCTGTCTGAGTTTTTTTTTTTTGTCTAAAGTGTGTTTCTTGTAGACCACATATGTAAGTTTTTCTTATCTATTCAGCCACCCTATATTTTTGTTCCATTTGCATTCAAAGTAATTGTTGATAAATACGTTTTATTGCCATTTTTTATTTATATATTTTATCTGTTTTTCCTTATTCTTAAGGATGATCCTTTAACATTTCTTGTAAATGGTGGTGGTGAATTCCTTTAGATTTTTCTTGTCTGGGAATTCTTTATCTGTCCTTTGATTCTAAATGATAGCTTTACTGGGAAATCAAAGTTTTATATGTCCTTGCTTTTCATCACTTTGAATATTTCATGCCAATCCATTATAGCCTGGACTGTTTCTGTTAAGAAATCAGCTGACAATCTTGTATGAACTATCTTGCACATAGCTAACTGCTTTTCTCTTGCTGCTTTTAAGATTCTTTGTTTTTAACCTTTGGCATTTTAATTATGATGTGTCTTTGTCTGGGCCTCTTTGAGTTCATCTTGTTTGGAACTCTCTGTGCTTACTGGGCTTATATGTCTATTTCATTCACCAGGTTATAGAGTTTTCTATTATAATTTTTAAAATAGGTTTTCAATTCCTTGCTCTCTTATCTCTGGCACCCCCATGATATGAATATTGGTATGCTTAAAGTTGTCCTAGATGCCCCTTAAACTATTCTCATAGATTTTTTTCTATTTGCTGTTCTGATTGGGTGTTTTTTGCTACCATATCATTCAAAATGCTGATTAGATTCTCTGCTTCATCTAATCTACTGTTCATTTCCTCTAATGTATTCTTCATTTCAGTTATTGTATTCTTCATTTCTGACTGGTTCTTTTTATGTTCTCTATCTCCATTTTTATGTTTCCTATTTCTTTGTTAAGCTTCTCATTGAGTTCATCTACTCTTCCCCTCAGTTCATTGAGCATCCTTATAACCAGTATTTTGAACTTTGAATCTGGTAGATTGTTTGTCTCCATTTTGTTTAGTTCTTTTTCTTGAGTTTGTTCTGTTCTTTTAGTTGGGACATATTTTCCAGCTCAGTTTAGCTATCTCATGTGCTTGCTCATATGTATTAAGTAGAGCTGCTATGTCTTCCCATCTTGGTAGAGTGGCCTTGTGTAGTATGTGTCCTATAGGGCCTAGTGACTCAGCCTCTTTGGTAACCAAAACCAGGTGCTTCAGGTGTACCCTCCATATGAACTGTGAGCAACCTCCTGTTTTAGTTGAACTTTGATTACCATTTGCACATCAGTGAGACAGAATGACCCCCAGGTGAATCAGCTATAAGGACCAGCTACAACTACAGTGATAAAGCTGCTGTGCAGGTATCAAAACCACAAGGCAAAACTTTCTTCAGCAAGGCTCTTGTGTATGCTGTGTGCACCCCTTGAGTGTGTCACTGGTGGAGGTGATTGGGTGGTACTCCAACATGGTCTGAAGCTATCCACTGGGTGAGATGTCAATGGGACCTACTGGGAGGTGCAGGCCAAAGTAAGCTGCTGTCTCTGCCTTGCCCAAGGCCACCTGGCATGAGCTACAATGCAATTTCCAGATGGCTGCTACTTTTGCTGGTCTTGAAAGTGCCTGTGGGACGGTAAGCTGTACACCAAGTTCAGCTGCCATTAGTGCCGATCTTGGAGCCACTTAGCAAGAGGTACTCTACATGCCAAGGCCAAATGCTTCTTGTTTGGGGTTTGTGAACCTTTGAGAGATTTTAGGAAAGTTCAAAGTATGAACCAAAACAGGCAGTTTGTATGGAAAAGACACTGGAAGCGGCTTGTGTGGGCCTGAAACTTGGCTGGGGTCTCAGGGGGAGGAGGAGGTTAAATTGTTATCCAGGTTGATGGAGACTCAGATATGGTGCCCCCATCCTGTACTTGCATGAGGAGGATTCAGCAAAAGAACAATGGCTATTCAAAAAATTAATGCAACAAAGAGCTCATTTTTTGAAAAGATTAATAAAATTGACAAACTCCTGGCTATACTCACTAAGGAAAAAAAAGAAAAGATCCATATAAACAAAATCAGAAACCAAAGAAAAATTACCACAGACATCACAGATATATCAGATAATACTAGAATAGTATAAAATACTATATGCCAACAAAGTCAATAACCTAAAAGAAGTGTATTAGTTCCTAGAAATATTTCATTCAATTACACTCTATTTTTTATTTTCTTTATTCTGCTGACTTTGGGTGCTTTTATTTTTATTTTTCTAGTTCTTTAAGATGTAATTGTAGATTGTTTACTTGTTTTGTGTGAAAGACCTGTAATTATATAAACTTCCCTCTGATGACTCCTTTTGCTGCATTCCAAAAGTTTTGATATGTCATATAGGTAGTATTTTGTTTAATCTTCACATATTTATGAGTTTCTTTACTTCCTTTATGTAATTGATTTCTAATTTCAAGGCATTGTGGTCAAAGAATATACTTGGTATAATTTCAGTATTTTTTAATTTGTTGAGGTTAGTTTTGTGACCCAACATATGTTGGGACTATCCTTGAGAATGTTCCATGTGCAATGGAAAAGAATGTGTAATCAGATGTTCTTGGATAAAACAATTTATAAATGTCAATTATGTCTATTTGGTTTAATGTGCCATTTAAGGCTGGTATTTCTTTATTGATTTTCTGTTTGGATGATTTATCTAGAGTTGTAAATGGTGTATTAAGGTCCCCAAATACAATTGTGTTTTTATCAGTTTTTTCCTTTAGCTCTGTGAGTAGTTGGTTCATATAGTTCAGTGCTCCCTGGTTGGGTGCATATATATTAAAATGTGTTATATCTTGTTGATGTAGTGTCCCCTTTATCATTATAAATGTACATTTTTATCTCATTACCTTTGTTATCTTGAAATATATTTTATCAGATATAAGTATGGCTACACCTGCTTTTCTGTAGATGTTACCAGGTGTACCGGTTAATAATGCAGATTTTGTAATCAAAGAAAACACGATAATTTCAAGAGAAACATCAAAAGTGCCTTATTCAAAGTAATGTTCATTGCTAGCTACACATTTCCCCCATATTTTAGGTAATTTGTGGATACCGTCCCAATAGATCTTTTCTTGTTTTGAGGCAAACCATTCAGAGACCCAATTTTCCACTTCTTTGTACGTTTTGAAGTGCTGCTCAGAAAGTGCGTGTGTCTTTGATCGGAACAAGTGGTAATCTGAAGGAGCAAGGTCTGGTGAAAATGGCGGGTGGGTTAATACTTCCCAGGCAAGATCTTTTAACGTATCTTTAACTGATTTTGAAGTGTGTGATGGTATGTCATCATGAAGCAAAATTACTTTGCGTGTCTTCTGGCACATTCTGGTCATTTCACGATTAAAGCGTGGTTCAAATTGGTTACTTGTTGTCAGTAGCGATCAGTGTTAATGGTTTCACCTGGTTTTAGAAGCTCATAATATACCACACCTTCCTGATCCCACCAAACGAGAGCATTGTCTTCTTTCCAAAGCAATTTGGCCTTGCAGTCAATGTTGATGGTTGACCTGGATCAACCCATGATTTTGTGCATTTGGGATTCTCAAAATAAATCTATTTTTCATCACCAGTCACAATTCAATGAAAAAAGACTTTCTTTCATGCCATTGAAGCAACATTTTACTGATGACTTTTCGGTTTTCCATTTGTCTTTCGTTCAGTTGATGTGGCACCCATTTTCCTTCCTTTAAAATCTTTCCCATTGCTTGTAAATGATCGGAAATTGTTTGCTGAGCAACGTTTAATCTTTCTGCAAGTTGTGTTTGAGTTTGACACACATCTTCATCCAATAACTTTTTCGGTTGACCTGGATGTTCTTTGTCTTTCACATCGAAATCATCACTTTTAAAGCTTTTAAACCAGCGTTCACAAGTATCTTGAGATGGAGCATGTTCACCATAAGCTTCCTGAACTTTACGATAACTTTCAGCAGCACTTTTCTTCAAAATAAAGTAATGAATTAAAACTTCCCGCAAATGCTCTTTTTTTTTGGCACAAAATTCGACATTTTTAAGCGTAAAAATATATATGATGTTAACACCTTCAGAAAATTTGACATGTGAAGTTTGGAAGCTTGCTGTCAATACAACAAAATAGCATACATAACAAATCTCATATATATCAACATATGTGTAACTCCATCTATTGAAAAAAATCCGCATTATTAACCGGCATATCTAGTATTTGCTTGGAGAATGTTTTCCACTCTTTCACTTTGAATCTACCTTTGTCCTTGCAACTCAGATGTGTCTCCTAAAGGCAGTATGTAGTTGGGTTTTCTTTTTTGTTTCAGTGTGCTACTCTGTGTCTCTCTATTGGTGAATTCAGTCATTTACATGTTGGGTAATTAATGATGTATTAGGATTCCCTACAGCCATTTTTGTCCTTTGTTTTCTGATAGCTCTGTGCCTCCATTGGTTCTTTTCTTTTGTTTTTTTCATTTGTTTTTGTTTACTGGTATTCCATACTTCTTTCCTCTGTTTCCTCATTTTCTAAGCTATGTGTCTTAATTTTGTGGGTTGTTTTGTTATTGTTGTTGTGGTGGTGGTGGTGGTGGTGGTGGTGGTGTGTGTGTGTGTGTGTGTGTGTGTGTGTGTGTGTGTGTGTGTTTGTGTTTACCGTATTAGGTTTATTAAAAAGAAAGTTTCATATATACAGTACTTTTTTTCTTTTGAATGCACCTGATCTTCATCCTACTTTGCAAATTCAGATCTTTGCCCCATCCCCATTCATGTTTTTGTTGTCACAAATTATCCCTGTTTATGCTGTAAGTGTTTTTGGTGATCTTACTCATAGTGTTGTGACTATTTGTTCTTCATTTCATTTAGAACAACCCCTTGATTATTTCCTGCAATGGAGGTCTTCTGGCAATGAATTCCCTCAGCTTCTGTATGTCTTCATGTCTCTTTTATATTTAAAGTATAACCTTGCTGAATATGTCATTCTTGGCTGATAATTTGTCTTTTTTTCAGTAATTTCAATATTTGGTTCCACTCTTTTCTGGCTTGTAGAGTTTTTGCTCTTTGTAGGTCACTTCCTTCTTTTCATTGGCTTCTTGGATAATTTTTTTGTCATTAATTTTTTATAGTTTTAACACAATGTGCCTTGGAGAGGGCCTCTTTGAATTGAGGTAACTAGGTGTTCTGTTTGCTTTTTGGATTTGAGTATCCAGTTCTTTACATAAGTTTGGGAATTTCTCATCCACTATTAGTTTGAGTAGACTCTCTGTTCCCTTTCCCCTCTCTTTTTTTTCTTGTATGCCTATTATTCTTTTTATTAATCCTCACCCAAGGATATGTTTTTACTGATTTTTAGAGATAGAGACAGAGAGAGAGAGAAAGAGAGAGATCAATGTGAGAGAGAAACATTGATCAGTTGCCTCCCATATGTGCCCCGACTGAAATCTAGGCTTGTGCCCTGACCCAGGATCAAGCACTCAACCCTTTGTTACAGGGGATGACCCTCCAACCAACTGAGTTACCTTGCCAAGGCACCTATCATTTTTATATTGCTTTTACTGATAGAGTCATATAGTTTTCATAGATCTCCTTTTTTAATGCTCAGGGCCTTCTCCCTCTGTGTCATTTCTAGATTCCTACCTTTGATATCACTAATTATTTCCTCTATCTGGTTGGCTCTATTGACTATGTTTCTAATTAATTCCTGATCTCATTTATTGAATTCTTCAATTACAGAATTTCTGTTTGGATCTTTTTTAAAGTTTCAATCTGTTTGGTAAAGTACTCGTTTTGTTAATTAATTTGTTTTCTAAGTGCATTAAATTACCTGTCTATATTTTCTCACATCTCATTGAGTATTTTTATAGCTGCAGTCTTGAATTTTCTGACATTTATATCAGATATTTTTGTCTTCCAGTTTGCTTTCTGGAGATTATTTATTTTCTTTCTGAGCTGCCTTGCTACTTTGGTTATTCATGGTATTTAATGGGTTCCTTCTCTGTCTAGGCATCTTTATATTTGTAGCATTTCTCCAGCATATTACTATGAAGTGGTCTTTGTATTATTTCCCAATGGTGGCATGAATCATGAGATTTTTGCACCTCTGTGAAATCCCAAAGCTGACCTCCTAGGCTGCTGTCAATATAGCCGAGATGCTTGGGGGTAGGGTTTATTTTGCCCTCTTGGTAATGGCAAACTTAGACTTCCACAGGATACCCCCACCATGGGAATCAGTTATCAAGTGCAATATTTGCTCAGGAGAAATAGTGATTCTATAGTAATAGTTCTTGGGTTCGCAGAGAATGTGCTCTGCAACCCTACATCAAGGGCAGCAGGAAGCATGTTTTGGGAGTCTTTGGAGCAGCAGGGCTTGTGGCATTCTTTCTTCAGTTGGAATGCCAACTGCCGACAGCCACAGAAGCACCCCTTGTGCTATGTCCTTGCCCAGCTCTCTTGGCTCAGCTGTAGTTTGCACTGCTCACACTTGCACGAATGCCCACCAAGTCTCTCTGCTCTTCCTGGCTAAAGGAAGTGCCAGCTACAGCCAGCTTTCTCTCCTGTCTGGGCTGAGCCTGCCATGAGCTACTAGCTGTAGGGTTGTGTCCATGTCCAGTCTGAGCTCTTCTCCTTCTCCCCCCCCCCTTTTGTTTTCTATTTGCTCACCTTTAGATGCTTCAAAATGTGGCTCTCTCAGGCATGCCTGTATGTTGAGCCGGGAATTTTTTGTTTAGTTATTGCTGTTTAACTTGTTGAAATTTCAAGGGGATCTCCATGTCACCATTTCTCTCACATCATGTATATCAAATTTAAAGAAGGTGTTTTTTTTGTTTTGTTTTTATCATACTGTAATACTGATTTAGTGGTGAAGGACTCCTTAAACTTATTTTTGTCTGGGCAACTCTTTATCTTTACTTCAATTTTAAATGATAGCCTTGCTGAGTAGAGTAACCTTGTAGGCATTTGTCTTTAATCACTTGAATATTACATGCCAGTCCCTTCTGGCCTGCAAAGTTTCTGTTAAGAAGTCAGCTGATAGTCTTATGGGAGCTACCTTTTATATAACTATCTGCTTTTCTCTCAGTACTTTCAAGATTCTTTGTCTTTAACTCACTATTTAATTATGATATGTCTTGTTGTGGTCTTCTTGAGTTTATCTTGTTTTGGGACTCTGTACATTGTGGACTTATATATTTACTAGAGGCCCGGTGCACAAAAATTTGTGCACTCAGGGGGCGAGGGGAGGGGTGTCCCCCAGCCCGGCCTGTGCCCTCTCGCAGTCTGGGACCCCTCGGGAGATAACGACCTGCTGGCTTAGGCCTGCTCCCAGGTGGCAGAGGGCAGGCCCAATCCCTAAGTGCAGCCCCTGGTCAGGCTCAGAGCAGGGCCGATTGGGGAGTTGGGGCGCCACCCCGTCATGCACAGAGCAGGGCGGATCGGGAGGTTGCGATGCCACCCTCACTCACGCTCAGGGTAGGGCCGATTGGGGGGTTGGGGCACCGCCCCCTGTCACACTCAAGGCAGGGTCGATGGGGAGGTTGCAGCGCCACCCCCTGTCACGCACAGAGAAGGGCCAATCAGGGGATTGGGGCGCTGCCCCCTGTCACTCACAGAGCAGGGCCAATCAGGGG
>NW_005356087.1:466789-478319 GCF_000412655.1 Myotis brandtii
GTGAACGTTGGAGTCTGCAGCAAGCAAGCCTCCCTGCTCGCTTCAGTGCCTGGCTCTGCCGGCCGATCTTGGCTGACAGTTAATTTGCATATACTCACTGATTAGCCAATGAAAAGGGTAGCGGTCGTACGCTAATTACCATGTTTCTCTTTTATTAGTGTAGATGTTTTTGCCAGGTTAAGGAAGTTTTTTCCTTATATGTATTTTTTTCAAATAGGTTTTCAATTCTTTGCTCTCTCGCTTCTCTTTTTGCTACCCCTATGATGTGAATGTTGGTATACCTGACGTTTCAGAGGTCCCTTAAACTAGCCATATTTTTTTAAGTTATTTTTTTAATTTGCTGTTACAATTCAGTGTTTTCTGCTACCTTATCTTCCAGACCACTAACTTGATTCTGTTTCATCTAATTTCCTGTTGATTAATGTAATCTTCATTTTAGTTATTTTTTTTTCAGTTCAGATTGGTTCTCTTTTATGTTTTCTATCTTTTTGTTGAAGTCTCACTGAATTTATCTTTTCTTCTCCCATGCTCATTGAGCATCCTGATAACCACAGTTTGAACTCAGTATCTAATCGATTGCTTGCCTCCATTTACTTAGTTTCTTTTTCTGGATTTTTGTCCTGTTCTTTTGCTTGGAACATATCTCTTTTTCTATTTATTTTGGTTGACTCTGTTTGTTTCTACATATTAAGTAAAGCTACATCTCCCAGTCTTGACAGAGTTGCCTTATGTAGATGGTGTCCTGTGGTATCCCTTAGCACAGTCTACCTGGTCTCCTGAAGATACTCTAAGGGTGTCCCCTGTATGAGTAGTGTGTGCCCCCTTGGTTTATTTGGGCCTTGATTGCTGCTGGCACATCAGTGTGTGAGGTTGGCCCTCAGGCTGACTGACTCTGAGTTTTAGCCATGATTACACTGGGTGTGCTATTGTATGGGGGCTGACCCCATGGAGCAAGATTCACTTTAATGGGGCTCTGGTATCAGCTTTGACCACCCGCCATGTATGTAAGTTGTGGACCTATTTTGTGGGGTTCTTTTGAAGTCTGAAGATGACCACCAGATTTTTGGGGTCTAGATCCTCTTTGGAGGTGCTCCAGTGCAAGCCAAGATCAGCCTTCACTTGTGCCTGGCTTGGGGCCGCTTGGTAGAAATTAGAAAGTGATCTGTGGTTGGCTGCCACTTGTGCTGTGTTTGGAGCCATTTCAGAGAGGCTACACTTAGAACTAAGGCTAGCTGCCTCTTGTGTCATGATTGAGATCCTTTGGTAGACCATATAATGTGAGCTGAGACCAGCCATCACTTGTGCCTGGCTTGTGGATACTTAGTTAAAGCTATGTTACCAGGAAAGTCTGGCTTCCACTTTTGCCAGACTTAGAGTCACCTTATGGAAGTCACAGTGTAAATTGAGACTGGTTTCCACTTGTGCTGGGATTGGAGCCACTTATCATGCGCTTCGATGCAAGCCAAAGCAGGCTGCTGGTTATGTGGGGTCTGTGGACCTTTGAGAGAGTCCATAGTGTAAACAAGAATGGACATCACTTGTGTGGAATATTTTGACCTTTGGAGAAGTTTGGAGAAGTTGCAGCATAAGTCTAGGGCAGCCACCACTCATTTGAGGTTTGAGGAGTTATGGGAAACTCCATAGCATGACCCTAGGCGGACTACTTGTGTAAAGGAGCCACTAGAAGAGGCTTGGACAGTGTAAGCAATGTGGGTGAGACAAGGTCTAAGAGAATACCAGCGTGGGATACATGGTGTTAGCCAGGTTAATGGAGAGCCCAGATTTGGTGTCCACCTGCACCTGTCTGTAGAGTGGGAGAACTCAACAAAGAAACAATGATGCTTGCCAGTCCTTCCATCTCTGGATAGAGCTACCCCAATTCATGCCCCTTCAGCCCTCACCCTGAAGTTATCAATTTAGCTCCTCCTGATATGTCACTGGTGCTTTTCAGGTTGTTGCCCCTTTGCTGGAGTTTAGAGTGAGTGAGTTTGTGAGTTTGTGTGTGGGTCCTTTAAGAACAGTGCCTACCTCTCTTGCAGCCATTTGTCTCTCTGGAACACAGTTCCTGCTGATTTTTACAGCGAAAAGTTATGGTGTCTCTTTTTTCCCCATAATGGTGCCCCAAGCTGGGGAGTCTCATATAGGGTTGGAATCCCTTACTCCTCAGAAGTGACTGCCACAGCTGAGGTATCTCACTTCTAATTCTTAGTTGTTTCACGGTAGGTATGGACCTGCCTGGTGCATCTCTTCCCTTCCTACCAGTCTTAACATGTCTTCTTTATATCCTTAATTATAGGAATTCTGTTCAGCTAGTCTTTAGGTGGACCTCAGTGATGGCTGGCCTATAATTTAGTTGTAATTTTGATGTGGTTCCGGAGGGAGGCGAGCACAGCAATTATCTACTATGCCATCTTGACCAAAAAATTCCATAATCTGTTAATTCTATCCTATTTCTTTTGTTAAAATATTGGTTACAATCTACCCACTAAAATTATTTTACTAAACATTAATGCAATGTGTTAGGAAAATACTACAGTAGAGGATTTTTCTTGTAATAAAAAAATGACTTTCAAGAATCTTTAATCTGTATCTACAAAAAGTGTCATAATGATTGAAACAGACATAATATTCATCAGTTCAAATTTATTTTCTTTGTTTTGTTTTAATATATTTTAAAACATTATTGGACAAAATACCTCTGATATTTATCTTATGGAAACATAAGTTTGGAAACATAAATTCTCTATATGTGACAAAATATCTCATGTAGAACTGTCTTTAATGCTCAGTTAATGATAAAAGTAAATCTTCTAGTTTCAAGACAAAAAAACAAAAAACAAAAACAAAAAACAGAAACAACAGATGTTTAAAAAGCCCTAAAAAATAGGTTGTATACGTTAATGCAAGGAAAGCAATATTTTACATTATAAAAGTAATGATTATAAAAGTAAGTGAACAAATCAAGTAAAATATATGAGTCCTAAAGAGGTTTTGATTTGTAAAAATATAATGCTAACCCGATTATTTTTTTAAAAAAATCCCATGTGTTTATTGAGCATTACATGTTCAACACACATTTGTAAGCCTGAAAGAAGAATAGGGCAATAGGAGAAAGAACAAGCTTATATTAATCCACAGGGAGGAATGTATTTATTTTTCATCTATGAAGTAGTTCATGTATATAACATGTTAAAAAGTTTTTCTTAACCGTGGATCCTTTTGTGATGAAATTATTGTTTGTACATATTGTGTAGTAGCAGTTCTCAAAATTTTTAAACCTAGAATATTTTTCACTTTTAAAAGATTCTAGAGGACCTGAAAGAGCTTTTGTTTGGAATATATCTATTGATATATATAATAATTTAAACTGAGAAAACTTTAAAGTACTTATATACTAAATCATTTAAATATAATAATAAAAAACCAACATATTAAATATTTTTTTTTAAAAAAGTAACTGTGTTTATAAATAAAAATCTTAGAAGAGAGGTATTTCTATATATTTTTAGGATGCTCTTTAATGTTTGGCATAATAGAAGATAGCTGGATTCATATATTTGATTCTACTTTCAATCTGTGGTGATATGTCATTTTGGTTAAAGTATATTAGGAAATTCCAACCTCACTAAAATTTTTCCTTTTATGAAAAATTCTAATATCTTCATACTATATGTGATTATTAGAAATTGAGACTCACCATTATATATATAATGTTAAAATTATCTCAATTAACAATAATACCTTTAATCCAAATTATAAATTTGCCTCTTAGTTTAGAAATTATGTAGTTAATTTTTATTTATTTAATCTTTATTATTGAGATTATTACACATGTCCTCCCTTCCCCCCATTACACACCTTCATCCGGTTCCCACCCTACCCCAGGCCTTCACCAACCTATTGTCTGTGTCCATAGGTAATGCATATATGCATATAAATTATTTGGTTAATCTCTTCCCTCCCCCTACCTTCCCTCTGAGATTTGTTGTCTGTTCCATGTTTCCAGGCTTCTCTTCATAGCACTGGAACCTGGGGCTGAGGGGTCTGGTGTGGGACTGGGGCCCCTTGCTTCTCAAGGGAGGCCTCTGCAGCTGGAATCTCCCTCCTGATTAAAAAAAAAAAAAAAAAAAAAAAACAACATACATGGGTGTTGGACCAGCCCATTCTGCACCTCCGCTCCTCCTATCAGTCTCAATGTGCTTTCTTCATTACTTCTCTATTTGTAGGACTTCTATTAAGCCAGATTACAGGTGGTTCTGAGTGATGGTTGTTCTGTATTTTAGTTGTAATTTTGATGTGATTGTGGGAGGCAACAAGTACCATGTTTACCTATGCTGCCATCTTGATGAATCTTTAGTCGAATTTAAATAAGCAAAGACCTATGAGAGCAATACACACATCCAAGAATGGCTATGTTTGAAAATGAAGTTCATTAAAGAAAGGAATTACTTGTTCTCTTCATTGTTTTTCTCTGATTATATCTATGAAAAAGATACTATATCTTTGTCATTCAATTGTCAGGTTTTTTGGGGGGTTTTTTGTTTGTTGTTTGTTTTTTAGTAAATAAATTCTATCTAATGTATCATAATAATTGCTGGTTCTCACAGCAGGAAATTATAGTAAGAGCTTTAAAAATGCTTATCCACAAATTGGACAGTCTGGAAAAATGGATATATTTCTTTAAACAAGCAATCTTCAAATTCTGAATCAAGAAGAAACAGAAAATCTGAACAAATCAATTATAACCAACTGGAGGCCCAGTGCACAAAATCTGTGCACTTGCGGGGGGAGGGGTCCCTCAGCCCGGCCTGTGCCCTCTCACAGTCTGGGACCCCTCAGGGGATGTCCACCTGCTGGCTTAGGCCCGCTCCCCGGGAGATTGGGCCTAAGCTGGCAATCAGACATCCCTCTGGCAGCCCAGGAGCCCTTGGGGGATGTCCACTTGCCAGTGGGGAGCAGGCCTAAGCTGCAGTCAGACATCCTTAGCGCTGCTGAGGAGGTGGGAGAGGCTCCCACCACCACCGCTGTACTGGCAGCCGTCAGCCTGGCTTGTGGCTGAGCAGAGCTCCCCCTATGGGAGCACACTGACCACCAGGGGGCAGCTCCTGCATTGAGCGTCTGCCTTCTGGTGGTCAGTGTGTGTCATAATGACCAGTCATTCTCAGTCATACTGCTCTTAGGGTCAGTTTGCATATTACCCTTTTATTATATAGGATAGAGGCCTGGTGCATGGGTGGGGCCGGCTGGTTTGCCCAGAAGCATGTCCCGGATCAGGGTGGGGGTCCCGTTGGGGTGCCTAGCCAGCCTGGGTGAGGGGCTGATGGCTGTTTGCAGCTGGTCACACCCCCTTCAGGGTGGGGTTCCTCACTGGGGTGCCTGACCAGGCTGGCAGGGGAGGGCAGTTGTGGGTGACCAGGCTAGCAGGGGAGGGCAGTTGGGGGGACCAGGCCAGCAAGGGAGGGAATTTGGGGGGGACCAGGCCAGCAGGGGAGGACAGTTAGGGGTGGCCAGGCTGGCAGGGGAGGGCAGTTGGGGGCGACCATGCTGGCAGAGGAGGGTAGTTGGGGGGGACCAGGCCAGCAGGGGAGGGCAGTTGGGGGTGATCAGGCTGGCAGGGGAGCAGTTAGGCATCGATCAGGCTGGCAGGGGAGTGGTTAGGGGGTGATCAGGCAGGCAGGCAGAAGCGGTTAGGGGCAATCAGGCAGGCAGGCTGGCGAGCGGTTGGGAGCCAGCAGTTCCGGATTGTGAGAAGGATGTCCGACTGCTGGTTTAGGCCTGATCCCAGCAGTCTGACATCCCCCGAGGGGTCCCAGGTTGGAGAGGGTGCAGGCTGGGCTGAGGGACATTTCCCCCCCGCCCCCGCCACCATGCACGAATTTCATGCACCGGGCCTCTAGTATATGATATATCCACAGCTAATATCATTCTCATTGGGGAAATATAAAAAAGTATTTTTCTTATGATCAGGAACCAAACAGGGATGTCCACTTTAGCCACTCTTATTAAACATAGTACTCAATGTCCAAGCCACAGCAGTTTAAAAAAGGGAACAAAAAAAAGGCATCCAAATTGGAAAGAAAGAAGTAAACTGTCATTATTTGCTGATGATATGATACTGTATAAGAGAACCCTAAAGATCCCACACAAAAGCCTGATAAATGAACTAATAAGCGGATTTAGTAAAGTACCGATATACAAAATAAATATTCAGAAACTGGTTGTATTTTATATGCCAATCATGAACTATCAGAAGGGGAAACTATGAAAACAACCCCATTTACAATTGCAACCTAAAAATAAATATGACACCTAAGCAAATATTTAACCAAAAAGGTAAAAGACCTGTACTCAGAAAATTATTGGACATTGAGTAAATTGCAAAAAATACAAATAAATGGAAAAATATACTGATTATGGATAGGAAGAATTAACATCATTAAAACTACCCAAAACAATCTACAAATTCAATGCAATTCTTACTAAAATATCAATGGCATATCTCACAGATCTAGAACAAATATTTCAAAAATTTATATGGAAATGTAAAAGGCCCCCAATAGCCACAGCAATGTTGAAAAAGAACAAAGTTTGAGGTACCATACTACCTGGTGTCAAAAACTATATTACAAGGCTTTAGCAATTAAACATCATGGCACTGACATAAAAAAAAAAAAACAGACATAGAGATCAATGGAATAGAATAGAGAGCCCAGAAATAAACCCATGCCTTTATGGTCAATTAATACATCAAAGGAGGCAAGAACATACAGTGGGGTAAAGACAGTCTATTTAATAAATTGTGTTGGGAAAATGGGACATATACATGCAATAAAATTAAAGTAGACCACCGTCTTACATCATATACAAGAATAAACTAAAATGGATTAAAGTCTTAAATGTAAGACTCAAAACCATAAAACTCTTAAAATAAAACATAGGCAGTAAAATTTCTGACATTTCTCCTAGCAATATTTTTTTCAAATATATCTCCTTGGGCAAAGGAAACAAAAGAAAAAATAAGCAAATGATCAACATCAGACTAAAAAGGTTTTTCACAGTAAAGAAAACCATCAACAAAACAAAAACACAAGCTACTGAATGGGAGAACATATTTGCCAATGATATTTATGATAATGGGTTACTATCCAAAACTTATAAAGAACTCACACAACTCAACATCAATAAAACTAAGCATGAAATTTAAAAATGGGCAGAGGACCTGAATAGGCACTTCTTCAAAGATGGCCAATATACACGAAAAGATGTTCAATGTCACTAATCATCAGAGAAATGCAAATTAAAGCCAAAATGAGATACTACTTCACACCTGTCACAATGGCTATCATCAATAGTGTTGGTGAGGTTTGGGAGAAACTAGAACCCTTGTGCACTGTTGGTGGGAATGCAGATTGGTGCAGCCACTATGGAAAACAATATGGAGGTTGCTCAAAATATAAGAATGAAACTGCCTTATGACCCAGCTATTCCACTTCTGGATATGTAATCGAAAAAACTCAAAACAGTAATTCGGAAGACTATCTGCACACCTATGTTAATTGCAACATTATTTACAACTAGTGGCCTAGTGCACAAAATTTGTGCACATTAAAAGGGAATTAATTAGAGGAAATATTTTAATATTGTTATTTGCCCTTTCTCTATAATAGAAATGTCAGAGATGAAAGAAAATTAGTAAAATGTATATGGAAATCTCTCCTGTCAGAGTCTGGGGTGCACTGCAGGACCCAGAGTCAAGTCTCCAACCACCCGTGTGTGCCTTGAAATCACACGAGACCCACACCCGGCCCAGCGCTGGGTGGGGGGTGCAGCCTCAGGTCCCCCATCAAGTCCCACCAGGCAGGGGGCGCGGCCTCAGGTCCGCCCAGCCTCAGGTCCCCTGGCCCCGGCGTGAGGGCATGAGGGTGTGACAACCATTTGCATGTTAGCTCTTTATTATATAGAATATTCTAAATGTTGAAGCAATACAAATGCCCATCAGTGAATGAGTAAATAAGAAAGAAGTGGTACATATGTACAATGGAATATTACTCGTCCATAAAAAAAAACAATAAAATCTTACCATTTTTAACAGCGTGTATAGATCTACAGGTTATTATGATAAGTGAAATAAGTCAGAGAAAGACAAATACTATATGATTTCACTTATATGTAGAATCTAAAGAACAAAATAAATGAACAAATAACACAGAAACAGACTCATAGATACAGAGAACAGATTAATAGTTGCCAGAGGGAAGGGGTTTCCTGGTGCTAGGATAAAAGATGAAGGGATTAAAAAGTACAAATTGGTAGTTAATAAAATAGTCACAGGGATATAAAATATAGCATAGGAAATGTAGTCAATAATATTGTAATAACTATGTACAGTGCCAGGTGGCACTTGAAATATTGGAGGGACCACTACATAAACTATATAATTGTCTAATCACTATGTCATACACTGAAACTAATATGAAATAATATTTAATATAAAGTGTAATTGGAAAATAAAATTTAAAAACAACTAAATAATTAAAACTAATTAATTAATATTTCAGGATATAAAATTTAAAAATAGAAATAAATGTTTACTTGGGAGCTACTTAGGACAACTTAAATAGTTCCTGCTATCAGCTTAACACACAATAAATAGTGAAGAGTCCAAATATATAAAATGTTTGGGTTAGTCAGAGAATGGAGAAGCTTTTAGAGTGGACCCAGAAGCTGAGTTTATGTTATGGGAAACACTGCTTTAGACAGGTGAGCATGTGAGGGAGCTGGGAGCAGCAGCACAATTAGGCAACACCGCCTGCATTTTTTTTGCCTCCCCATCTGAGCAGCAATCTCCAGCCATATTTTCAGGTAATGAGGATAGGAGAGTGAGATTTATTTCACCTGTCCCCCTTAAGCACACAGAGGTGTGTTGTTGGTGTGTAAATTGGAATTCCCCATTTCTCCAGGGAATAGAGAGGAGCAGTCAATTTCAGAATGGAGGGCGCAGAGAATATGGCTCACTTTGGCTACATGAAACAGCCCCCAGGTACAAGCTTTCAGAACTAGACTAGGTTGCACTGTTTATTCAATCAAGCTTTTCTTTGCCTCAGAGGTTCACTTAATGATATAAGATATCACAGAATTTGAAAGATAATATTTAACTAGAAAGTAACCTATTTATAAGAATGATTTTTAGCAAGTGGTTCTAACTGGCTTACGTTTTCTGGCCTTAGGGTGCTAGAAAATTGTTTCAAAAGGAAACAAATGGACATCAAAGTCTAGACCAGAAATAGGTATTGAGAGACTGATATGTGACTGGAACTTGTTCAGAAGTATTCAGATCTTATTAACTGGTACATCATTAAAACTGCTCTCTGTAACCAGGGCATCCTTTTTTTAAAAGTACAGAAAAGATAATTATAATTTTTATGTTATTTTTACCACGTGAAATCTTTTTTTTTATGACTTACAATGAAATGTTTCCATCTTTCTACCCTCCCCTCAAATGTTTATTTATGTTATCTCTACCCATTGTTATGTATGTAACATAATATTATGTAGCAAGACTCTTTTGAGCATGTAGCTTATGGAAGAAGCAAAGAATAAATGGGTATTCCTAGTTTAAGTAGATAATGAAATACCACCATGGAAAGAAATGTATGATGTTGCTAAAAACCAACCCATTTCCTTTTAATGGAAATTTTATAGCAGAGGAGATTCAGATAGGTAACTCACATATGAACTGTTTATTTTTGTTCCTGGTTCCTTAATTCTTTTTCATTTGTTTTAGCACTTTTAGCTTACTTTTAGTGGCTTCTTCATTTGTTCCTCTCTGTGGCTCAAATGTTTTCTACTCCCTTCTCCCTTCTCTATTAAGTTTTCTTTGTCTTTAAAGATTCAGCTTCAGCATTGTCTCCTCTTGGAAACCACTAGTGACTAATCTGAAGCAGCTTCTTTGTGCCACCTACCCATGAGAGTCCTTTGCATGAGTATGCCATATATGGGCATTTCAGTAGTTGGTATTTCTGTCCATCTCCCCTTGGGGGATATGTCTCCCTTATCATATTCTTTACCCCTAACACAGCCCTTTGTACAACACACATTTTCAAAATTTGTTGAATAAATGAATAAAATAATGAACAAATTTAGTTTTTTAGCAAATAGGAGCCCAAGAAGGCCTCTAAACAGTTGTAGCTTTAACACTAGATAGATAGAATGTACATCTTTTTATTATTTAGGGCTTTTTAAAATTATAAACAGTACCCAAGACAAATCTTAATCAAACAATGTTAGCATATTTCTCTCTAATACGTGGTTCCCAACGTGGGGATTAACAGTGAATTTTTTGCATTTCTTATGGTTCTAGGGGCCTCGTGACATATTTATGCATTTCAGCCCTCTACTATATGTTTTGAAACTTTATTTGCTATTTTTTCATATCACTTCATATTATTATTTTTTTAACATATTTTAAAAAATATATTTTTATTGATTTCAAAGAGGAAGGGAGAGGAAGAGAGAGAGATAGAAACATCCATGATGAGAGAATCACTGATCGGCTCTGCCTCCTGAATGCCCCCTAGTGGGGATCAAGCCCACAGCCCAGGTGTGTGCCCTTGACTGGAATCAAACACGAGACCCTTTAGTCTACAGGCTGACACTCTATCCACTGAGCCAAATCAGTTAGGGCTTTAACAATTTCTTAGTGATTTCTTCCTCAGTCCTTCAACTGTCCTTTTGTTCTTTTATTTTTCTCTTTCATGGATGCCATGTTCTTTGGAAGCTTGTTTAGACTACGTTAATGGCCTTTTAGGCTTCCTCCACGTGAATAGGAGTTCACTTTTTGAATAATAAGAATAGTATGTGATGGGGGCAGGGGAAATCAGGATTTTAGAGATGCTTAGGTGGGGCATGGCCAAAAAAAGGTTGAGAACCACTGCTGTAATATCTCTGGAAAGTGCAATTTGAGATTAGCTAGCACCCATAAAATTACAGGGAAACTTTGTTTTGATTTGTGGAATATACAACAGTTGTAAACTATAATTTGAAAACTGGGACTAATAGTAAATTAAAACAAAGTGATGCTCAAGAATTTTCTAAGAAAACAAAATATAGCAGTAAAAAATAGTTTAGATCAGTGCTTGATATATAATAAATGCTCACAAAATATTTGTTAGAGTTGAATGCATCAGGTTCCTGGATTCACAGACAGTTTGGTTGGTGTGAAGGAACTAGGGGAATGAGACTGGTGCCATATGGAAAGAACAGATGATGTTTTTGTAAGGTTTTAGACTTTATCCTCAAGTGAAAAAGGGAGCTAGTTCCTGGCCAGCATGGCTCAGTAGTTGATCATTGACCTATGAACCAGGAGGTCACAGTTAGATTTCCAGTCAGGGCATATGCCCAGGTTTTGGGCTTGATCCCCAGTGTGGGTTGTGCAGGAGGCAGCCGATCAATGATTCTCTCTCATCATTGATGTTTCTATCTCTCTCTCCCTCTCCCTTCTCCCTGAAATCAATAATATATATATATATAT
>NW_005356087.1:478367-489326 GCF_000412655.1 Myotis brandtii
GCCACGAAGTTTCAATCGCATTGTACATGTGCTCCCGCACGTGGTATATTGTGGAAGAGCCACACTCAAGGGACCAAAGAGCCGCATGTGGCTCGTGAGCCTTAGTTTGCCGACCACTGGACTAACATCTTGGGAAGATCACTGGGGACCTAAGTGGAAGATAGAGGGGAGTACAAGAGTGTGAAACGAGCAGCAAATACACAAGGGAGACGCCCATGGCAGGCATTATGTGGGGCTGACATAATGTGAGGTTGCCATGGCAAAGAAAAGGGGGGATGAATTCCAGAGATGTTTAAAGCAGCCGATTAGATATGGAGACTGGTGAATGGGAAAAGCTGGAATGACTTCTCATGTTCTGTTTTGGAAGATAAGGAGAAGAAATCACTACTTTCTACAATATGGATCACAAGAAAAGCAGATTTGTGGAGAAAAAAAAGAATGAGTTCAACTTTGGACTGTGTGAGTTCCAGGTGCCTGTGGGACATTGAAGCAAATGTGCAATGGAACATGATCTTGGTCTGGAGCTGATGATATTGGTTTGGATGAGATCTCAGATTTTAAAGTACAAATAGGAGCTGGAGCCATGAAAATGAATAAAGATCAGTCAGAGGCAGAGTGTAAGACCAGCAGATTGCTAAGCATAGAACCCTGGAGAGCAGCGACAGTTAAGGAATCCTTTGAGAAAGAGAAGCTCATGAATGAGCTTCCAGAGATGAGACTTCCAGAGAGTTAGAAATAAAACCAAAAGAAAGTGAAGTCAATTTTGAACTTCACTTCCAGAAATATGAGCTACATTACACTAGATAAGGTAACTAACCTCTTTAAGCATTTGTACCTTCCTGATTTGAAAATGAGTATGCTAATAGTATCTATCTAATAGTATTTATGTGAGGATTAAGTACTGTAATAGATGGAGAGCACTTAGCAAAATCTAGCCTACAAAAGTAAGTATACAATAATTGCTCTTGTTAGTTGAGGTATTAGTAGTAATAGAAATTATGAAGTAGTGATAGTTGTAGTAAAAATTATCATCACTTATTAAGAGAGTTTCAAAAACAATTGAATATGATGTTTATTGAATATGATTTTTTAAATTGGCAAATATTGGAAAAAGACAAAGTAGGACAAGTGCTACATACTGCTCAGTGGATTTGGCAACTTAGACTTGATTGGTGACTATGCTAACCACAATTTTAGTGGGACCAGAAGACCTACTGCAATGTGGATAAAGTGTTAATGAAAAGTGAAGAAACTGAAGTTCATTATGTAGATTCCTCTATGATTGAGGAAGGAGATAAACAGAGCAACAGTTAAGTATAGCCCTTTCAGCCAGGCATCTCTGGCCTGTTCCAACCTGGCGCTTCATGAAATTCTATAGTTGCCTTTCTTTGCTCATACTGTTTCCCCTCCTAAAAAGCCTGAGTCTGCTCTGATCATTCCTCTCTTTAAGACTCAACCAAACTTCCAACTTCACCATGAATGTCTTCTAATCTTTCCACTTTTAGTAGCTCTTTTGGGTTCACTCATTTAGCTTGTATAACATGCATCATTCCCACAACACTTAGGATGGATTTCCTTAATGCTATTGGTCTATTTCCCAAAGAGATTCTACCAAATGCCTCTAAGAGCAGGGATTCTGGGTCTTATTAGGTTATGCAATGCATGGCTTTAACTTTTTTTATTGATAATGACAAAACACATTATAACATAATTTAGAGTTGCTTTTATCATTAGCTTTGACAAGGTGATATCAAGATCAGAACCTCACATTTAAAGGCATAGTTAAGGTCTGAGAGCATTCAGAGAAGTATATTACCTACTGAGGCCAACACAATCTTATTCTGTAGTTTAAAGTGGCTTACATTTAAGTGTGTTTAAAATAACAAGATGGAACATAGTTCTTCAACTGTTCTTTCCACTCTTATAATTTGTCTATTTGAATTTTTGGCATTTTAAAGCCAAAAGAACTATACTTTTACAAAAACTTTTTATTGTGTTTTATAAACTCTAAGGTAACTTTTGGTTGTAATAATCAATTTTAGTATGTCCATGATTTTTTATAAATAAACAAGTAATGGGTTGAAATGTATTACAGTAAGGTAGCTCAAATACTTACTAAGCTATAGAGACAAAGTATTTTTAAACTAGAGGCCTGGTGCACAAAAACTCGGACACTCGGCAGGGGTGGGGGGGATGTCCCTCAGCCGGGCCTGCATCCTCTTGTAGTCTGGGACCCCTCGGGATATCCACCTGCCGGCTTAAGCCAGCTCCCCAAGGGAACAGACCTAAGCTGGCAGTCAGATATCCCTCTGGCAGCCCAGGACCCCTCAGGGGATGTCCGAATAACGGCTTAGGCCCACTCCATCTGTAGCGCTACTGTGGAGGTGGGAGAAACTCCCGCCATTTCCACTGTGCTAGCCAGCCATGAACTGGCTTCTGCTGAGCGAGGCTCACCCTGTGGAAGTGCACTGACCACCAGGAGGAAGCTCCTGCATTGAGCGCCTTCCCCCTGGTGGTCATTGTGTGTCATAGCGCCCAGTCGTTCCTGGTCATTCCACCATTAGGGTCAATTTGCATATTACCCTTTTATTATATAGGACTAGTAGCCCGGTGCACAAAATTTGTGCACTCGAGGGGGGGGTCCCTCAGTTATTAAACATTTTACGGCACAACACTGACCACATTGGTGGTGGTGGTGGTCTTGTCAGAATGTGTTATATTATGCAGATGAAAATCTCTTTAAACAGATTTGATGTTGATATTTTCAAAGATGGAAGAATTGTCCCTGTCAACTATTTTAGTTGATTCATATCTTCAGTAATTGTCATCATTGCAAAGTTTTCAGTCCCCATATGGATTGCTGGATATAATAGGTCATGCGCTGTCCCTGTCCTTTGTAGCCTTTGTTACCTTAAGGACTCTAGTTTTCCATTTATATGTTTAAGTACCAACCTTACTGGCTTAAAAATGTAAGCTTTTAGCACTGCTCTCTCTGTTCCATATCCTTCCGATGAAAAATGGAGTTGGGTTGCAGCACAGGAGAGAAATTCAGAAGGGGAATATTGAAGTAATGACTACAGTAGGAGAAGAAGGAAACTGTTTCCCTGGCCACAGGTGCTGGTGCCCTGGACCACAGGGCTGGTAGCTTCTCCAGGTGGCTGCAGCCTGGGACCTCTGGCCGGTAGCTTGTCCATCTCCTGGGCTGCAGCCAGCCCCAGGCGCTGGTGCCAGGACCAAAGGTGGGCGGCTTCTTCTTCTGGGGGCTTCTTCTTCTGTGCTTCCAGGGAGGGTAGTCAGTTAAGTATCATGCAAAAATAGGCATCACCAATTGCAGAAGCCGGGTGTGGGGTAGGGAAGCCACAGCCGGGGAAGCTGGCTGAGGCTGCTTCCCTGCCCACGCACCTGGCTTCTGTGATCACCCCTGCACTGGGCTTCTGCGGTCACCGATCGCAAAAGCCGGGTGCAGGGCAGGGAAGCCGTGGGCAGGGCGCTGGTGGAGGCTGCTTCCCTGCCCCGCATCCAGCTTCTGCCGTCACGGATTGCAGAAGCTGGGTGGGGGGCAGGGAAGCCGCAGCCGGATATGCTGGGGGCAGCTGCTTCCCTGCCCTTGCACCCGGCTTCTGTGATCGCACCTGTACTGGGCTTCTGCGGTCACCTATTGCAGAAGCTGGGTGTAGGGCAGGGAAGCCGGGACGCTGGTGGCATTTTCAAAGTTAGAACACATTAGTACATAAAATAAGTCTTAAAAATCCAAAAAGACTGAAATCATATCAAGCATCTTCTCTGATCACAGTGTTATGAATCTAGAAATCTACTACAATGAAAAAAACGGAAAATATGCAAACATGTGAAGGATAATTAGCATGTTATTAAGCAATAAATGGGTAGACAATGAGATCAATGGAACAATGAAAAATTATCAGGAAGATAATGAGAATGAACATACAATGACCTAAAATATATGGGACACAGCAAAAGCAGTCCTGAGGGAGAAGTTCATAGCATTACAAGCCTACTCAAGAAGCACAAAAAGTCTCAAATAAACAGTCTAACCCTACACTTAAAATAATTAGAAAAAGAACAAGAAAAGCCCAAAGTACATAGAAGGAAGGAAATAATAAAGATCAGAGTGGAAATAAATAACATAGAGACTAAAAATTAGAAATAAAAAATAGAAAAGATCAATGAAACTAAGACTTAATTGTTGAAAAGATAAACAAGATTGGCAAACCTTGCCCTAGCTGGTTTGGCTCAGTGGATAGAGTGTCCACCTGTGGACTGAAGGGTCCAGGTTCGATTCCAGCTACAGGCACATACCCAGGTTGCAGTGCTCAATCCCCAGTGTGGGGGGTGGGAGGGGCGTGCAGGAGGCAGCCTATCAATGATTGAAGTTTCTATCTCTCTCTCCCTCTCTCTTACTCTCTGAAATCAATAAAAAATATATTTTAAAAAAAGATATGAAAACTTTTAACCGGACTCATCAAGAAAAAAAGAGAGATAACTAAAATAAATAAAGTTAGAAATGAGAAAAAGTAAGAAATTACATCACAGAAATACAAAGGATTATTAGAAAATACTCTGAACAACTATTTGCCAAGAAATTGGACACCTTGGGTAAAATGGATAAATTCCTAGAAACATACAGTCAGGACGAATCAGAAAACCTGAGTAAATGTATAACAACAAATGAAATTAAAACAATAATAAAAAAACTCAATGCAAACAAATTTATTGGACCAGATGACTTCATAGGTGAATTTTATGAAACATTCCTTCTCAAACCACTCCCAAAATTCAAAAGTAGAGAAGACATCCAAGCTTTTTTTTTATGAGATGAACATTATCCTAATTTGAAAAGCTGATAAAGAACTACAAAGAAAGAAAATTATAGTCCAATATTCCTGATGAACATAGATACTAATATCCTCAACTAAATATTACCAAAGTGGATCCAGCAATACATTAAAAAGATCATACACCATGACTCTAGTAGGAATTATTCCAGGAATGCAAGGTTGGTACCATATTTGCAAATCAATAAGTGTGATACATCACATAAACAAAATGGAGGATAAAATCACATGATCATATTAATAGATACAGAAAAGGCATTTAAAAAATCTAGCACCTATTTATGATAATAAACTCTCAGCAAAGTGGGAATAGAGGTATCATACTTCAACATAATAAAGGCCATATATGAAAAAATTGCAGCCAATTTTACACTCAATGGACAAAAACTAAAAGTGTTTCCCTTAAGATCAGGAACAAGACATGAATGCTGGTTTTCACCACTCTTATTCAATAAAGTACTGGAAGTCTTAACCACAGCAATCATAGAAGAAGAAGAATGAAAGACATCCAAATTGGAAAGGAGGAAGTAAAACTCTCATTATTTGCAGTTGACATGATATTGTACATAGAAAACCCTAAAGACTCCATCAAAAACTATTAGATCTAATAATGAATTTAGCAAAGTACCAGGATAGAATATTAATATTCAGAACTCTATCACATTTTTACACCAATAATAAATGATCAGAAAGTGAAATTAAGAGAAAAATCTGATTTATTATTGCAATAATAACAACAAAAATAAGGTACTTAAGAACAAATTTAACCAAGGAGGTAAAAGACCTGTACTTGGAATATTATAGGACATTGAAGAAAGAAATTGAAGAAGATACAAAAAAGTGGAAGCACATATCATGTTTATGGATAGGAAAAAATAACATCATTATAATGTCCATACTTGCCATAGCAATTTACAGATTCAGTGCAATTTTGTTAAAATACCAATGGCAAATTTCACAAATCTAAAGCAAATACTCCAAACATGTATATGAAACCACAAAAGACCGAAATAGCCTCAGCAATCTTGAGAAAGAACAGAGTTAGGTATCATAATACCTAATATGAAATAAGGCCATTGTTATCAAAACAGCCTGGAACTGGCAGAGGAATAGGTATATAGATCAATGAAACAGAACAGAGAACCTAGAAATCAACCCATGCCTTTGTGATTGACAAAGGAGGGAAGAACATACAATAAAGATAGTCTTTTTAATAAATGATATTGGGAAAGTTGGACAGATACATGTAAAAAAAATGAAACTAGACCATTAACTTACACCATACACAAGATTAAACTCAAAATGGATAAAAGACTTTAATGTAAGTCACGGAACCATAAAAATTTTAAAAGAAAACAGGGAGTAAAATATCAGACATCTCTCATAGCAATATTTTTGTCATTATATATTGTCAAACAAGTAAAACAAAGGAAAAAATAAAGAAATGGAGCTACATCAAACTAAAAAGCTTTTGAACAGCAAAAGAAACCATCAACAAAATGTGAGGGAACCCACTCTGTGGGAGAACATATTGGCCAATGACACATCGGAAAGGGCTTAATTTCCAAAATATATAAAATACTTATACAACTCGACACCAGGAAAACAATCCAATTTAAAAAATGAGCATAGGACCTGAAGGGACACTTTTTCAAAGAGGACATATAGATGGCAAATAGATATATGAAAAGATGCTCAACATCACTAATCATCACAGAGATGGAAATGAAAACCACAATGAGATATCACCTCACACCTGTCAAAATGGTTATCATCAATAAATCAGCAAACAACAACTTGCTGGCAAGTATGTAGAGAAAAGGGATCTCTTTTGCACTGTTGGTGGGAATGCAGACTTGTGCAGCCACTGTTGAAAACAGTATGCAGTTTTCTAAAAAAATTAAAAATGAAGCTGCCTTTTGACTAGTGATTCCACTTCTGGGAATATATCTTAAGAATCCCAAAGCACTATTTCAAAAGAATATATGCAACTCTATATTCATTGCAGCATTATTTACAATATCCAAGATCTGGAAACAGCCTAAGTGCCCATCAGTAGATGAGTGGATAAAAAAGCTGTGGTACATTTATACAATGTAATACTATGCAGCTGTAAAAAATAAGAAAATCTTATGTTTGAAACAGCATGGATTGACCTAGAGGTTATTATTCTAAGATAAATAAGCCAGTCAGAGAAAGGCAAACCATACTTCATCACTTTATGTGGAATCTAATCTATAATAATAAAAGTGTAATATACTAATTAGATGGGACATCCTTCTGGACGTCCTTCCTTCTGGACAAAGCCACGGGTGGGCGGGGACTGAGGCAGAGGCGGCAGAGGCCTCAGGTCATGGAGGTGGCGGGTGGGGGCCAAGGCCCTTGCATGAATTTTGTGAATTGGGCCTCTAGTGAACTAAATAAACTGACGAACAAAATAAGAACATTGGCATGGATACATTGAACAGACTTACAGCTATCAGAGGGGAGGGTGGTGGGGGGACTAGATGAAATGTGAAGGGATTAGCCAAAATGCATATATACATAATGTATAGATATAGACAACTGTGTGCTGATAGCCAGAGGGAAAGGGGGTGGGGCTAGATGAAGGTGGACAAAGGGGCAGGGAGGGAAATGGGGATGGAAAGAAACTTTGCTTGGTGGGATGCTTGCACAAAACAGTGTGCAGATGATGTCTTATTGAGTTGTACATTTGGAACCTGTATGGTTTTGTGAATCAATGCCATCCTAATAAATTTAATTAAAAATAAAAATTAAATTTAAAAAACTGTAATTATATAAATTAGAATGAGTACTGGAATGTAAATTTGACAGAGGATGAAACATAGGCTAGCTATGAGAAGCTACCTGGTCCCATCCATTTCTGAGCCCTTTTTTGTTTTTTTAGATACTAGTTAGGTCTCTGGGCTTTCCCCAATGCTGATTTCATTTTTTATTTTTTCTAATCTTTTAGGTCTGTTACACTTGCCACCTGCTTTCCAGATTTCAAATATTTTTGCTTTTGCATCTTTTCCTGTTCTATTTGTTTTTAGTTTATGCCATTTTATTGTTTACAGAATTATAATTTTTGTGGGGCTTTCGAAGTAATATCTGTTTTAAATCTATGTGTAATTTTCTAACTATAAGCAATAACCCTTGTTCTTTACTACACTACAATTATTATAACAATGACTTTTAAATTTAGAACTTAAAAATTAGGGTTTAACTTGGTCCCCTATCTTCTACAATGACAATAACCAACACTTGTGAATTACTGCAACTGTTAAATAATTGTCAGAGCAATGGAAGTCATATTGTTAGTGGAAATGGCCCAATAGCAAGGTTTGAACTAGGTTTCCTAGGATAAATTGGAATAGGACCACAGATACTTTAACATTTCATGTGTATAAAACTCAAAATATTTGGCAAACTTATCTATATGGTACACTGGTGAGAAGAAGCAAGTAAGCAAACAAGATTCTAATGAAAAAAATTGATGCCACCAAGTCCATGCACAGTCTCATCCACCTTACTCAAAGATATATCCTTATGTAGGGACTCCAGATATCCAAGTCTACACTTAAGATACAATCCAGGGATGCTCCAGCCAACTTTATACTTAGTATACTTGAATTTCTACCCAGGTTTTTCTCACTCTGGATAGTATATTCTTTACCATTATGCTATTAAAAAAAAAGTATGTAGTAAGATTTCTCCCAGTTGGTACACTCGGAGCATGTTTAGTTTGTCTCATTATTTCAGGCCACTGGCAGATTTCAAAGATGATATTAAGATGGGGATAGAGAGTCTACTAAAAAAAGCAAGCATTAGTAACATAAGTGACAGTAAACAACTTATAATTATGGAAGAAAGAGATAAATCTATTTTAAAATAAGTGCAGAACCTCATATGGCACAATGGAGTCTATCCTATATAATAAAAGCCTAATATGCTAAGTGTCTGGTTGTTCGGTCAGCCCTTCAACTAATCAAAGTGTAATATGCTAATGATATGCTAAGGCTGCTCAACCTCTTGCTATGATGTGCACTGACCATCAAGGGGCAGACACTCCAACTGGTAGGTTAGCTTGTTGCTGGGGACTGGCCAATCAGAACTGAGCAAGATGGGCTGGACATGCCCTGGAGCCCTCCCGGAGTCCCTCTCTGGCTGGCCAACCTCCCGTGTCCCTACCTGGCCCCAATTGTGCACCAGTGGGGTCCCTCGTTATGGCCTGTGCTCTCTTGCAATACAGAACCCCTTGGGGGATGTTGGAGAGCCAGTTGGATCTGATCCCGCAGGCCAGACTGAGGGACCCCACTGGTGCACGAATTTGTGCACCGGGCCTCTAGTTTATTATAAGTACAGAAAGTCTCTTACCTGTCGATTTCACTTTATTATAGAGCAGTGTAATAATAGTTGTTCATAATTGTGTTCCAGAGCCTCCCTTCACGCCTGTGTGTGTCCCTCCTTTAAACCATCATAGCACCCTTTACTCTCCAACATCTCATTCCTTCCCAAACAGAACAGAAAAGATGTATTTTTTTGTCTTTTTCATTACTACAACATGATCTTGCCTTTTACATCTATGTCCCCAGAGCACCTGCATGTACATGCATATACATGTGTATATATAAATGTGGGGTGGTGAGAAGTATAGTTAATTAACAGTATTCATTTGGTTCTTCAGTGAATAAAAGATCTTTTTCAGTAGAACTGGTTATATTATAACAACCAGTTGAGACGTGAATTGATGATTCAAAGATGTCTTTCTGTTTTCTTCTAAAATTGATCTTTACAAAGCTGTTGTATTAAAGCTGTGGTATTTTTTTATATTCTAGTGGGAAGTAGTTACTACACAGGGTGAAGTACAGACTACGCAACAATGTACTTTCAGATTTTTTATGTTTATCAGCCTTAAAGTTTTTGTTGCATCATTGTCCTCTAGCCAAATCCCAGTTTAGCCCTTTCTTCCCTTGCTAGTAGTTTCAATAGCTTCAGAAGCATTCTTCTTGGTAAGGCTTTAAATCCCTTATCAGAGCTGGGTGTATCATAGTGTTCAAATATCCACAGGGAGTAATATTAAACTGAAAACAGAGGTTGACATGGCTCATTGTATATTGTTAGTGATTTTAGCTGTGTTTTTGTGGAGCTGGCCAAAATCCTAATCTTTGTCTCTGTACATTTGATCCCACATTTGACTAATTAAAAAACAGGACTGGACTTTATTGCTAAAAAATAAATGCTAACCATCATCTGAGCCTTCAGTGAGCTGTGATTCTTTTGCTGGTATAGGATCTTGCCTCGATGTTGATGAAAACTCAATATCTGTGAAATGCAAGGAAGCAATGCACAATAATAGGAGTTATGCCTGTATTACAGCGGGCTGAGAAAAATAAATAAAAATAAAAATAAAAAACAGGACTGGGCCCAGCTGGTTTGGCTCAGTGGATGTAGCATCGGCCTGTGGACTGAAGGGTCCCGGGCTCGATTCCAAGCAAGGGCACATGCCCTGGTTGCGGGCTGGATCCCCAGTGTGGGGGTGTGCAGGAGGCAGCCAGTCAATGATTCTCTTTCATCATTGATGTTTCTATCTCTCTCTCTCCCTCTCTGAAATCAATAAAAAAATATTTTTAAAAAATAATAATAAAAACAAAAAATAATTAAAAAATAAAAAACAGGGCTGGGAAATAGGTGGTAGCAGCAAAGTGATAGCAGATGTTAAGTTCAGTTCCTTTGGTCAAATTTATCTATTTCTGTGCCAGCACTACATCACCCTAATTAATACAGCATATAATAAGTCTTTATATCTGGTGGGGCAAGTCACCTTATCTTATTCTTCTCCAGGAATATTCTTTTAATATAAATTTTAGCATCACTCTGTTGAATTCCTAGAAGCAACTTGTTCAGATTTGATTGAAATTGCATTGAATTTAAGGAAAAATTCTGGGGGAGAATTGATATCTTAATGATTTGGATTCCTTCTAATCAGGAATGTGGTATTTCCATTGATTTATTAGGTCTGAATGTCTTTCAATAAAACTTTATGGGTTCCCCCCCCCCAAAAAAAAATAAAATAAGGATAAATAAAAAACAGGGCTGGGGACTG
>NW_005356087.1:489488-498446 GCF_000412655.1 Myotis brandtii
TTGCCCTCATCCGTCCCCTCACCCACAGTGTCCTGCGTCTGTTGGTTGTGCTTATATGCATGCATACAAGTCCTTCAGTTGATCTCTTACTGCCCCCCCAACCCTCCCCTACCTTCCCGCTGTAGTTTGACAGTCTGTTTGATGCTTCTTTGCCTCTGTCTACTTTACTTTTATTGGTGTTTGTTTCTCAAGATTATGAAGTGCAATTCCAATATATGGTGTTAAATTGAAAATTATGTTACTTAGATGTGATTGATACTACAAAAGACTTCCTGTTCATAACTGGATTTTCAACTGGTCACAAAGTTTATTCTATAGAACAGAGCCTGCATGATACCTTCATAATGGGTTCCCTGGTGAAATGAGATTGGGAAATGCAGCATATTCTATCCCTTCCTTGTACATACTAAATATACATTTCCATATTTACTAGTAAGGCCATAAGAATTATTGCCTTAAATCATTCTGATTACATAGCTTAATCCCAGCATATATCCCTCCTAGTTGACTCAGAATGATTTTTTACCATAATACTTATTAAAAGACAGGAAAATAAAGTTTGAAAAAAACATGCTGGGAAATGCTTTTTAAAACTGTTCAGTGGAAAACCAGATAAAAGACTGTGTTCTATATTTCTAGATAATATTTTGAACAATATTTTCATTCTTTATAAAAACAAAAGTAAGATGTGTGTGTGTGTGTGTGTGTGTGTGTGTACACAAAGGCACACATATGCATTTGAATATGTAGTGTTTTTCTTGTTAGCTATAAAAAGCCATGAAAAACTGGACAACCTGTGTTCTGTGCCCAGTTTTCCCTTCCTATAATGACTTTAGGAAGCCCCTCTACTTCCTATTCTCAATTCTAAGGTATTCTGGTGAAGCCAAATCTGCTGAAAAGCTCTAAAATAGAAATCATCCTACACGTATTTGATTACATACTAAAATCTAAATCATGCATACAGTATCACTTTGACACAGTTTGGTGCATTTTTCAAGATTCTCACTCCTAAATTCCCAGAAAATTAGTCATAAATTTTGACTAAGTAGAAAAACTACCGACTCAACTATTTCCTATAATAAGAGAATAAACCCTTTGTAATGGAAGCTTTTCTACATTAATGATGGATTTGAAAAAGTTCTGCATATTTACATGAGAAGAGGAAGTATATTGTATATTTATCATTTAACCACATGTGTAAGTATTTCATAAGAAAAAGTGGAATTCATGGAGAAAAGTCAAATAATATGTTAACATTTAGTTGTATATATTGATATGGCAATTTAGACCATGGTTTCCCAGTAGCATGATTGACATTTTGGTCCAGATAATTCTAATTCTTTGCTGGGGGGAGGGGACTGACTGTCCTGTGCATTCTAGGGTCCCTGGTCTCCCTGGCCTCTACTCACTAGACTACTCCCTCCCTCTTCCCCATTGTGACAATCAAAAATGTCTCCCAACATTGCCAAATGTCCTCAGGAGGTCAAAATCATTTATACTCCTAATACACACACACACACACACACACACACACACACACACACACACACACAAGATCCACTGATTTAGACCATGTTTTGAGTTGCAAAATCAATGTATTGTCTTCCAAAAATGCTTCTAAATGTGTTTCTATAACTCATGACTTCTCTGTAGTAATCATTGTCTCCAATTCCCAGAATATTCATAAAGTTCCATCAGCACTGTACATTAACCAAATGAAGAAACATGTGGTTTATCTTGGCCTAAAAAAAATTTGTCACGCTGATCCTATTTTTTTTTAAGTGAAGAGGCTGGAAGGGATGGAGAGAGAGAGAAACTTTTATCTGTGGTATGCATTTGGATTTATACCAAATAGACACTTAAGTATAAAACTTCTCCAAGAAATCTAGTCATTGTTTCTTTTTACTGCTCAAAATAAATGATCTCTTAGAGTACTTTTCTTACACCACTTTCTTAAGGACAATGAAAACAGTCAGAACTTCAAAATTTATGTACATTTTAATAAGGCCTGATTTTCAAACCTTTGAGTACATGAGCACATAGAATGCCTAAATTAGGATCTTTAAATAAAGGTTTTAGTTTCTTACCCTGATTTATTGTATATAATACTTAAGAAAATTACTTGTAAAACTTACTGATTATGTTTATTTAAAAGTTAATGGGAACACCTTATTGCTGCTAATAATGGCTTCTGATTACTAATAATATATTTCCTTCTCAGTAAAATAAAGTTATTTTGTTTAAACAGACAGTGGTGAATTAAATACAAATTTTTTCTAATTAAAACAACAACTTTTATTTTGAAAGCAAGTATCTAAGCTATAGATTATTGTTTAAACAGGACAGTACATTTTTTCAAAGTTTTAAAAAAGACATAAGTGCCTTTCCAAAACATACTTATTAAAAAATTTAGATGATAGAATTTTCTAAAATTCAGTGTAGGGATAGGGTCCTTCATTTATTGACTTCCATCCATACAATGTTAGTTGCCAAAAGAGTTTTAGTAAGAAGGAATTCTATGATATGGCAGTTTGGCAAAAAGTTTGTGTCCAACCTAGTAGTTCAGGAATTCATGTAATTGTCTGTTTATGGTGGGCATTTAAAAAATATATATATTTATATTGATTTCAGAGAGGAAAGGAGAGAGAGAGAGAGAGAGAAACATCAGTGGTGAGAAAGAATCATCCATCAGCTGCCTCCTGCACGCCCCCAACTGGGGATCAAGGCCTTAACCCAGGCATGTGCTTCTGACCGGAATTAGACCTGGGACCCTTCAGTCTGCAGGCCAATTCTCCATCCACTGAGCCAAACCAGCCAGGGCTATAGTGGGCATTTTTGTTTGGTCATTTTACATGTCCATGGGTAAATGTTAATATTTTAAGGACTTCTATTTTATTATGAGCAAAACTTTTATTTTTCTTATGGCAAATATATGGACTCATTTGTATCATAATGAAAGTTTTCTCTCCCACTGGCAGAAATCCAATTTTGGTGGTTATTTGTTAATTATATATTGGATTCCTAGTCCATTTTTATTCTAAAAAATCCTTCAATAATTTTATCAAATTAATATTTTGTAAGGAAGAATTCAGATTTTGCCTTCTCCTCACCAAGTTTTCTTTGTCAGCCCCCTCACTTTTCAACTTATCTCCTCTTCTCTGCTTTGCTTCCACAAACTTTACAAATCTGGACAATTTATTACTATCCACAAAATGCTGTCCTCCTGCACCTGTTCTTTTTTTGTTTTTTTGTTTTGTTTTTTGTGTGTGATTCTTCCCCTCGAAGTAATGCCATCCTTCAGTGTCCCTCCACAGTGCCCATTATGCCAAGGCTCTAGTGATGTCCCCAGTCCAATGTCCTCCTGCCCCTCCTCTGAGCCCCATATAATGGATGTTCATTATTTTACCTTATATTTTGTATTATAATTTATGTAGGATATTTGGTTTACCCTCCTTACTAGGTTCTAAGTCTTATAGAAGGGCTATATGTGAACCATCATTATTCTTCATAACATGTGCTCTGAGCTCTATTTAAAAAACCACTATGCTGTATGTTGTCTAAATGTTTTTTCTACAAGTTCTGGTGCTCTAAGACCATACTAACTTTTCCTTATACTTATTGGGTCTTTTTTCTTTCCTTTTGGCAGTTAAATACATAAATGAAGGGCCTTTTTATTAACCAGAGACAGTAAAATCACCAAGGAGGGCTGGATGTGTAGCTCGGGCATAATTTTAGAGGGGACAGAGCAGTCACCAAAGGATTTGACTAATGAAACAATACACAAGTCAAGTATAAAAGCTACCATTGTGAAACTAATCTGAAATAAATGAAAATAAAATGTGAAAAACAAACTGATGGTATCCTACTCCATTCTCTCTCTCTCTCTCTTTCTTTTTCTCCTTCTTGTGACCTGACATTTATCTTTGGGTTACATTCCAGATTTCTGGGTAGTCAGATAAACCTGAAGCTACAGAGTTAAACAGTCACAGAAGGTTAAACAGAGAGTTCAACATTTCCCAGATGTCTTTACTGCTGGAGCCATATTAAATCTCTGAAGTGAATCCCCCTACTGTTTAATTTCATATTATTTAAAACACACAACTTTTATGATCTTGTGCTTAAGAAAAATATTTGAGATCACAATCTGTTAAATGGCAATACCACTGGACTAAGAGTGAAAATGTCTAGGAATGTATTCCTCTTCTGCAAATAGCTGCTTTGTAATCTTATTCAAATCACAGCTTTAATGGGGCAATGATAAAAGATGCAATCCAGCGTTTATCCTTCCTCTAAAATGCTTAGAGTTTATATTTGTCTTATTCATCAATATAATTTTTTCTTTTTCTCTCTTTTTATCTTGTTTTCCCCTGTTTTCCTTCTTTCCTCCTTCCGGCTCTCCTTTCTTCCTTGATAAACATCAATGTAAATGCTTTTTTAGTTTGAAGTAATAGCCAGGAAACCAGAGAAGATTTGCATATTTATCTTTAATTTTTAAGTCTAGAAATCTAAAACTTCCAAATCTTGATTTTGCTGCTGAGAACAAATATACCTATGAACATGTTACTGACTCAGATGTAGAAAAAAAAAGAATAACAGGAAAATCTAAAAATATCTTTAGGGAGTTCTCATTTAATTTTCACATTCCAGAATTCCAAGTTACAATTCACTCACAATATTTTAATTCATAGAATGGGTTTTGTGCTTCCATGTAACCTTAATCCCTCTATCACAGCCATCAAATTTAACTTTCGGTAAAAATAGAAACAAGATAGGGTAAAGGTGGTTTCTTTTTAAACAATCAGATTAAGGTACTTCTAGTGTTTTATTTCCTCTTTTATATTTTGTCTCAATGTGGATATAACACATTTTTAAAAGATAATCCAAAATATAGTTCAAACTGTAACCTTTGTTAATTGTAATGGCTATGTCTTACAGTAATGTGCATACTGCTGTTATACAAATAGAAATTAGAAAACAACCTCACTTCACAGGGAATTAACTAAATGGTGCTAAACCGGTTAATCTGAAAGGTGCTCAGAGAACCACTGCTTTTATTTCCCTGCAGAGTCGCCTAGGGATGGGAGGAGATGTCTGGCGCCACAAAAAGAATTAGGCTCTGGTTTGAAGAGAGACCTGAAGGCTATTAAGTTTATTTTAAGAATGTGTTTCCAGAGATCTAACAAAGTTATGTGTTGCTTCAGGCAGTGCATGCATGAAGTCTTGCTGCACCAGGTGTTTTGTTTTGTATTTTTTTCTTTTCCCCCAGAGGCAGAAGGTGTGGATCTTGACAAACTTAAAACTCAGCTTTTGGTAAAGTAATTACTGTTTCTATGAAAGTACAGGGTTGTTTTGTTTTACTTCTATTTGTTAATGAGAAAAAGATAATAGAAAATTACTTCTGGGCTGCCTTAAAGAGAGATAATTAAGTCTTCCCCAAATTTATTATACATATATTGTTGGGGGAAATCCCCAAAAGTCAAAATTCAGGATTGATTCTGAGAAACTGACACATAGCCTTATTCAAATTTATAAGGCCTTTAACTGGAGAAACTTACATACATGGGCAAAGAAGTTGCTTGCTGCCAGTGGTGGCTGGCGGGGGTGGGGAGGGGTGAGAGGGGGAGTCTGCACACCTCCTAGGACAGAGTTTCTTTTTTATAGGAAGTTAATAATAAAAACATATGGTGGGTAGTCACATAGATCACCAGAAAGAACAATGCATCTCTAAGTTAACAGATAATAACATCAGGCAGTTATCCACACTCTATAGATTCATTAACCTCCTTCCTGTGACCTGACATTTATCTTTGGGTGACATTCATGCTTTCTGGGGAGTCAGCTAAACCTGAGGCTACAGAGCGTTAAACAGTCACAGAAGGTTAAACAGAAAGAGTTCAACATTTCCCAGATGTCTTTACTGCTGGAGCCATATTAAATCTCTGAAGTGAATCCCCCTACTGTTTAATTTCATATTATTTAAAACACACAACTTTTATGATCTTGTGCTTAAGAAAAATATTTGAGATCACAATCTGTTAAATGGCAATACCACTGGACTAAGAGTGAAAATCTCTGGGAATGTATTCCTCTTCTGCAAATAGCTGCTTTGTAATCTTACTCAAATCACAGCCTTTCTAGATCTTGGTAAAATGGGGCAGTGATAAAAGATGCAATCCAGCATTTATTCTAAAATGCTTGGAGTTTATACATGTCTTGTTCACCAACATAAATCTTTTTATTTTTCACTTTTCTTTTTTTTTAGTGGAAAATAATTTTTATTGAGACTTCACTCACTATACAGTCTATTACTGCTATTAAGCTCCTTCTTCCTTTTCAATTCGGTCTTTTTTAAGAGGTCCCATGAAATTTTCTTTTCTTCTAGTTTGGAAGCAACCATGGCTACACTTGGAGGTGGTGTCAATAAACTAAGGTCAATTTTCTCTAGGGCCCACTCTTTGGTCTGCAACAGCAAGGACTACATAATTATTTCTTGAATTAGTTTGTATTTTTGTTTAAAATACAGTACCACACTTCCATTTTCAGGAAAAAAGTTTCTTTAGCCACTCTTATTACAGCATTCCAGTGACTAAGTTAACTTTTAATTTAGACTGCACATTCCAGTAATGTGCATATTGTAAATGAGAATTCACCTTGCAATTATTTGTTTGCTTTGTCCTTTGTCCTCTGTAGATATAAACCCAAATTCCTCATCCTAGGAGTGCATACCAATAGTGAAGGCATTCATTCCACTGGTATTAAACTTCTAATTCAGTAAACAAAGTATTGCACAATTAAATCAGGTTCGATCAAGAAAATATTTTTAAGCTCTAGGTTAGAAGATATAAACTCTTGGTTCTCCTCTTTTTCTATCTTTTTTAAGTAGGGTCTGAAAATAAACATATCCTTTTTCTTTCCTTTCTTCCTTTTTTTTGGGGGGGGGGGCTTTTTTTTAAGGGGTGGGCTTGAGGGAGGGGCTCATGCTTAACGAAAGGTGGGGGATCCCTGCAAGTAAGACTTACTAATTCTGACCCAGCTGTGGCCTGATGAAGCAATCATTCAGTCTGGAAGAAGCATTTTCCTTCCAGCTTCCCTGATTTTTGGGTATGGCCTGAAATTCATTTATAAAGCAATTGGGTTCTACTCTTAGTTTGTGTGAATTTTTCTATGATTTAGTCTTAAATATTTAGAAACTGACCCTGTATCCTTTGTTTTTCCTCTTAATTCTTACCATTTATCAGTCTCACTATTCATTAGGGTTTGCAATTGGGAGAGGGAAATGCACTCAGATCATGTTTGCTTCTATTCAATAGCACTCACTTATAAATTAAGTTAAAGCAAATTAAAATTAACTTAGAATCACCTGTAAGTAGAATGCCAATGTAACTGAAGTAATATGATAATTTAGAGGAAGTATAGAAAGAATACTAGCAGGCTGCATTTGAATCCTAGATCTATCACATACTTAAGGATTTAAAATGAATAATTTAACCTGACAGTTCCATAGAATGTGGAAATGCCTAACATGCCACCAGGAGCCACCAGGAATGTGGTGGTCTTTTCTGTATTAAAGGAAAAGGATATTCAAAAGAGTGCTGGTTGGTATCTTATATGAAAAATAGATTGATTAAGCATGTCTTTACATTTTTACTTATGGTTTTCTCTTTTCCTGGGTCCCAAACATTCATCCAGGAGACTGGGCACAAGTTAGAGATGAGTAACACCCTTACACTGCACTCTGAATCTCTACTTTGCTCTGATGTTTAAAACATACAGTCTATATTCTTGTTGCCTAACAAATCCATTTATATGATAAATAGAGGCCCAGTATATGAAATTTGTGCACAGGTAGGGTCCCTAGGCCTGGCCAGTGATCAGGGCCAATCAGATTCCTCACCTCCCCACCTCCTCCTTGCCACCCTCACCACCACCACCACTGGTCGCCTGCCATGTTCTGCACCGCCCTTGGTGATCAGCACACATCATAGTGAGCAATCGAACTCCTGGTCTCCCAGTCGAACTCCCGAGGGGACATTTTGCATATTAGTCTTTTATATATATAGATGAGCTCTCTTTATGGAGGACCCTTACAGCCTCAAAAGATCACTTCCATGAGGTCTGTTACTCCAGTTCTCAACAAAAGCATGAATAGGCATTAATCCTAGATGTGGAATATTGCTTCAGCTGAGATCCCACAACAAATTATCCTAAGATTCTCCAGCAGGATTAGGCATTATTCTGCATCAGAGTTCATCCCATATATATTATTTTCCTATAGGTTAAAAATTATCCTACAAATTTTCTTTTTTTGTATTCTCAAATTATGGCAGATAGCTATGCAGGAGCCAGGACAATCTTCACCCACAACTGTGTCAGGACCTAGTGCTGTCATGTCCAAGGATAGATGAATGGAGCTGGAGATCAGGGTGGGCCATCTATGAATGCAGTAAAGGTTCCTTTCAGTTAACACTCCTGGCTATGTGCTAGAGAAAGGTTGATAAAAAGAAGGAAAAATGTGTGTGGAGGACGAACACATTTCCACTTCCTGTGCTCCATTTTGTCTTGTCTCTAAAGATTAATTTATTATTACTTTTATTGAATAAATATGATTGATTTTCCTTATTTGTAGTAGTTATGTTGTATAAAATTTCTGCTTATATTAACTGCTCCATAGGGGAAATACTGAGTCAGGTTCCCTGCAGGCTTCTGGTTACAACTTTTTATGAACCAATCTACACTAATAAAAGAGAAACATGGTAATTAGCATACGACCGCTACCCTTCCCATTGGCTAATCAGCATATCCTTATGCAAATTAACTGTCAGCCAAGATGGCGGCCGGCAGCCAGGCAGCTGGAAGCGAACATGAGGCTTGCTTGCTCCAGTGACTGCAGACTCCAACGTTCCCCGCCTGACTTGCCGGCCTCTGAGCTGGCAGTTTGAAACATTCTAACAAATATAG
>NW_005356087.1:499532-525561 GCF_000412655.1 Myotis brandtii
CCCCAATCGGCCCTGCTCTGAGCCCGACCAGGGGCTGCACCTAGGGATTGGGCATGCCCTCTGCCACCCGGGAGCAGGCCTAAGCCAGCAGGTCGTTATCTCCCGAGGGGTCCCAGACTGCGAGAGAGAGGGCACCGGGCTGGGGGACCCTCCTCCCCCCCCAAGTGCACAAATTTTTGTGCACCGGGCCTCTAGTTAATATATAACCTTGTTTCATGTGTGATTCTGTTTAAAGATACCTTATTTGATATATGTTATTGATTCATTAATTTGGAACTCACAACCAACAGCATCATCCCTTATGCCTGAACAAGTTTATCTTTCTAATACATATATAAACCTTGTAAAGCGTGTCATAGCCTTCTTGTGTTTAGGAACACTGGATAGCACTTTGGCACTAAGATTGGCAGATATGTTAGTCAGCAAAATCACACAAAATCAACAACAATGTGGAACTAAATAGACTCTAAAAAGGGCACTTGTCTACAGTATGACAGCTGAAACAAGAGGAAGAGCATTAGGTGATGCATATTTTCAAAGGTGCTTTGCCAGAGTCCATAAATGAATACAAAAGCACCGCAAATATTAATTTTGAGCTATAAGTACATTTTAGCAAGTAGACAAATTTGCAAGTAAAGAATCCAGGAATAATAAAATTGTATATCAACCTCTGTTAAAGTAGATGAACAGTTCAAGTCTTTGGAATCTCATGTACAAATACTCATTATATACCATCTATGGGTATTTATGTGATCAAATAATGTTCCTAAGCAACAAAAGTACATATAGTAAAGTAAATTGCTATACTCTTGACTTTTTAGGTGAACATTGATGTCTTTGTCAGCTCCACCTCCACATTATCTGGTAACTTTATCTTTAGAGCCTACAAAAAAATAGAGGGTAGAGTGTGAATTAATCAATACTTGAGTTCCATTCCATTACCAAGATTTCATAGCCCCATTTATGCTTTTGGTTATGAAGGATGTGCTTATAGGTGCCTTTCCTGAGAATAGCCTAAAAGAGCACCACAGGAGCTTATATATTCAATAGAGGTCAATTTGTGTTGTGCCTATTTCTCTCCACTGCTGAATTATCACATCACTTCTTTTTCTATTAATTTTTATATATATTCTCTGTATTTCTCTGTGGATATGCTGTGCTGCCTCTTTTTAGAATGTGCATGGTAGTGGGAGTGGCAAGAGTAGAACGAAGAAAGAAAATTATATATCAATTCTTAAAAGTTGCATTATCAGCAGTTTTTCAATAGCTTAACATTAGACTAAAACAATCATTGGAATTATTAAGTAGTCTAAAAAATTATAAAATGTATTGAGAGTTTTTCTGGGTCTGTTTCCCAGTTCTTCAGGAGCTCTATCAGTCACAGTAAGGCTATCCTTAGGTCAAAATAAAAAGAGAAGGAATTAAATATGTAGTAAATGTCCTGAACTCCTACTAAATTGAATTCTTTGATGTTTCTTTTTCACTGGATTTCTTATCTCTGCTCTTATACTTAATCTTCCAGGAACAGCATCTTGCTGAATGTCTAAATACCACCCTGTACTTAAGGCCCCATTGTAACACTATCTCTTCCATGAATGAGTCTTTGATACCTTCAAGTTAAAGTAATTCTACACTCTTATGAATTCCCACAGCTCATTATCAGTGCCTCTCTGCATAGTATTTGTCAGTCTCTTCCTTATGCACATTATCTATATCCTACAGTTTAATGTCAACGCTTAGGGGCAGAAGGAGGTATGTTTAAGAGTCAAGTTGGTTTTTGCCTAGCACCCAGTGGTTTTTCAATAAACTGTAAAATTCACCTGACTTTAACGGCCAAAGGACAGTATACCAGGAGCTCTCAGAGATTCTCATATGGAAGATTATAAGGCAAAGCAAACTTTAAAAGATCATCTTAGCACAGAAATGGCAAGAAAATAAATACCTTATTTTAACTTTGAATTTTTGATTCTCACCACAATGATGCTGATGGTAGTTGCATGGTTGCTAACCACTATCCTTGCCTTCTAAGAGAATAAAACTGCTTAAAGTCAAATTATGTAATTTTACCAATAAATTAGGTAATATTGATATCTTAATCTCTTTTCATTCAAATATATATTTCTGTTGCTGATTTAAAGGATGATATAAAGCTCTTAAGATAGCTGTGCATTTAATTTCCAGTCCAGCTTCCACGCTGAACTTCATTCTAGGCTAATGGAATGTTAGCAAGGTAGAATGTTCTATTGGTAACCAACTTTTTTTTTTTTTTTAATATATTTTATTGATTTTTTACAGAGAGGAAAGGAGAGAGATAGAGAGTTAGAAACATCGATGAGAGAGAAACATCGATCAGCTGCCTCCTGCACATCTCCCACTGGGGATGTGCCCGCAACCCAGGCACATGCCCTTGACCGGAATCGAACCCGGGACCCTTCAGTCCGCAGGCCGACGCTCTATCCACTGAGCCAAACCGGTTTCGGCGGTAACCAACTTTTTTTCAAAAAAATAAATTGTCAGAAAAATGTTGGGGGAAAAATTGTCAAAGCTAAATGGACACCCAGAAATTACCCTTTATCAAGCATAAGTCAAAGTTATAACAATGGTCAGGGAGCCATATGTTCTTTGGGAGAGCAAATTGAAGGTTGTGATTCTTTGTTGTTCTCAAAAAAAAAACCCAAACCTGTTTCATTCCCATTGAAAAGAAAAATGAAGAAGCCAAAAGACCAGCTGGAAAAGTTCAAAAGAGGTGCTTTCATAAAAACCTTAATGGATTTAGTTGACAGAATTTAAGGACAAAGCATTTGAGAGTGTGGTTGTCAGCTGTCAGGCACCTGTTGCATAGTTTTATGACACAAGTTACAGACTTTAATTTGTTTGCAATGGGACATTATATATCATAGATGACAGAATCTACTTTAGAAAGGCAAAGAATCACCCTGAAGTAAATTTTTTTAAAGTTGTTTAAATTCACATCAGTACCTTCTGTTATTTAAGTATAAATAGTTATTGTTTTCATAATTAAGGTTTTAGAGAAGTTTACATAGTATGTAATAAATGAATAAATAATGTGTCTTCCCATCTATACTAGTAAAAGTGTAATATGCTAATTAGACTGGACATCTTCCAGACGTCATTCCAGACAAAGCCACGGTGGTGGGGGTCAAGGCAGAGGTGGTTAGGGGGCGATCAGGCCAGCAGGAGAAGGCAGTTAGGGGTGACCAGGCTGGCAGGGGAGGGCAGTTAGGGGCAATCAGGCCAGCAGGGGGGCAGTTAGGGGGCGATCAGGCTGGCAGGCAGAGACAGTTAGGGGCGATCAGGCCGGCAGGGGGGAACAGTTAGGGTCCATCAGGCCAGCAGGGGGGGCAGTTAGGGGCGATCAGGTCAGTGGGCAGAGGAAGTTAGGGGCAATCAGGCAGACAGGCAGGCAAGCAGTTAGGAGCCAGTGGTCCCAGATTGCGAGAGGGATGTCTGACGTTTCCCGGATTGGAGAGGGTGCAGGCCAGGCTGAGGGACACTCCCTCCCCCCAGCCGTGCAGGAATTTTGTGCACTGGGCTTCCAGTTCTTTAAATAAAATGCAGAGTTCAGTTGTGCAAGATCAGTTTTACTAAGAGTTACCAAAAACTACATCTTCATTCTTTAAATCTCCATATCACTCTTACATAATAAGTAGTACCTAATATTTTTTAAAATTCTGAAACACAATAGGATTCATATGAATATAAATCAGACATTAGGCAGTATTTAATTCTATTCCTAGTTAAGCTTTATACACTTACCATTATATTCTCTAGTAAAATATCTACTTAAAAAAATTCTGACTTAGAGTGAATGTAAGCATCTAAAACAATACCTTGGAGCAGGTCACTGTCTCACAAAGCAAAATTTCTCAATGAATTTTATTTCAAAAAAAATCTCACAGTGAAGGACATATGAATTCCTGGCAAACTTAGTTAGCTGTGTGTCACTTGAAACCCCTGATTAAGCAATAACCTGGCATCCTCATTCTTCCAGAATGTAAGTTCCAACTAGAAAATAAGTTTTTAAAATCTGTAAGTAGAGATGAAATTAGTTATCCTTTAACCATCTATTACTAGAGAGCTGCCCAAGTCAAAGGGGGCTCTCCCCTCTTTGGTTCTTGTCATGCTTGCAAGAAAGAATTCAGGTGAGTGACAGAAAGTGGTACTGAAGAAAAGCAAGTGAATTTATTAAGGAAGCAAAGCAAGCAAATGTATTAAGAAATATACACTTGGCATAAAGCATAAGCAGGCAACTCAGCTAGTCTGAGTATCCCACCTGCTGGAGGTTCAAGGGCTTTATATTTTTCCCCTATAGGTTTCAAGGTCCTCCTTTTACATTGTTATGGCTTTTCCCAGAATTTGCAAGAACATCTAGCGATTTTATCTTGGCAAGTCCCAAGATTGCTGACTTCTCTGTTCAGTGAGTTCGATAAACTCTCCCTTTTCTCCTTCCCCTCCTCCTGCCTTAGCAGCTATCCATCCTGCCTATCATTTACCCCTCAAGTGATACCACCAAAATGCTTTGGGGGTTCTGGTTATTTGTCCCCCAGACTTCATCTGTCCTTGGGTTTAGCTGGCACAAATGGCATTAATTGGGTCTTTGTTCTATATTTTACCAGACCAGGGTGATTTAAGCAATGTATTCTCTGGTTAGGGAGGAGAGGTATAAACCATTTGTTTTCAGGTGTCCTTGGTTGGGGAAGGTAAAGTCTTGCAATTTACAAGCTGGCTGCAAGCTGCTGAAATTGTTTGGCCTTATTTAATTTTCTTGTCTCAATTTCCCCATTCCACTTGCCCAGGAATTTTCCTAGCTTCTTACTATATTGCCAAATTCCCCTCCTCAGAGACTTCATCCCTAAAAAATGTTTAGGATTGATGAGGGAAGATGGCCCCTTTTTTGTAACTGTTTCCTGCTGACAATGACTGTAGTCCCTGCCTGTGTAGGGTGTGGAAGTCTCACTCTACCTGATCTAAGGGAGGCAGGGAAATGGGATCTGAGCTTGTAACAGAGAGGCCATTGGCTGATTCTCCTAAAGTACAAATGGGCAGGAATTCCCAAAGAGTCATCATCTCAACATGGAATTTCTGTATCCTAGAGGCGATAAATTTGACAAGGAGGTTACTGGAGGGGAGGACCTGGGACTTTACCTGATAAGGGTTAAATCCAACAGGGACAGAAAATTTTCTTTTCTTGAGGAGGAGGCTTAATGTATCAATAGGCTATTAGAAAAAGTATCAGAAATATGAGAAAGACAATTATATTAGGGCCAAGTTATTACTTATCTTTATTACTTATCTGTAATAGGTTTTGGTTTTGGTTTTGTTTTGTTTTGTTTGTTTGTTTTTAAGAGGAGCTTGAGATCCTCAACAGGTTTACAAGAGTAGGTCTCAGGTTGTGATTCCTGTGGAAACTCATAAGAAATAGTTTTAATTCAAGATAAATGAACCCCACTGGCTATCCCCATGAGCTTTACTGCAGTTGGGGTACTTACCAGGACTTGATGTGGACCCTTCCATCTGGGTTGTAGTTGGGATTCAGGGCAGTTGTCCCTTCAGGTTTTTAAATAAACTGTGTCCCCTGGTTTAACTTGTTTGTATGGTAGTCATTATTGGGGGTAGGTAGAATTTTGTTTTCATATTCCTGTAATGCTTTTTGTACCTGTCTTAGATTAATGGTGTAATATAACCGCTGAAAAATTCCTCATCTATTAGCAGGTCAGATTTGAGAAAAGGCTTGCCATAGGTGAGTTCAAAGGGGCTTACTTGTAATTTTTCTTTAGGTGCCTTTCTTATTCTCATGAGACCCATGGGTAACATGGACACCCAGGACTCAGTTTGTTTTTGTTTGTTTGTTTGTTTGGTATAGCTTGGCTAGAATCCTTTTGAGGGTTTGATTTTTATTTATTTATTTTTTTACTTTACTTGAGGGTTGAGGTTTTCATGAGTGTAATAGTAGATTTCTAAAATTGGAGTCAGTTCTTGTGTAATTTTGCCTATAAAAGAGGGTCTATTGTCACTGTAATTTTCTTGGTAGTCCAAACCTAGGTAAGATTTTTTTTTTTTAGTAAGTACTTGGCCAAGGTCATCACAGTAGTCTTTTTCTCTTCTGGTAGGAAATGCTTGAATTTCTTTGGTGAAAATATCTATAAATACTAGTAAATATGTAACTCTAGCTTTAGGGGGCATCTAGGTGAAGTTAATTTGCTAATGCTCCCCAGGGTATGTGCCCCTATGTTGTATTGGCATTGAGAAGGGAAGAGGATAGAAGTGTCTTTGGGGGTTATGGTAGTTCCTGGACTAGACAAGATGTCGCTCCCAAATAAGAGAATGGGGCATGATTAAAGTGAGATTCCTGAGGCTGCAGCCTAGGGGTAGAGTGGCATGGTAGCACTGTGGATGCCCATTCATCCCAGTGATCAAACAGGTTTTGGAAGAAAGAGACTTTGGTGAGTGGGTCAGATCAGAGCAAGCAGCCCCTATATATAATAATAAAAGCAGAATATGCTAATTAGACCAGTCAGCTGAACAGCGGAACGACTGTCTGGACGAACTTCCAGACGGAGCTGGGGCTGCGAGGGCCAAGGCAGCCAGGGCTGTGAGGGCCGAGCCCCTTGCATGAATTTGTGCACTGGGCCTCTAGTGTGTAATAAAAATGTAAGATTTACCTGTTACATCAAGGATTATCCTTGGCTCCGTTCCTTCAATGATGATGTTCTTAGTGGGTGCCTACTAGGGCATAGAGCCCCTTCATTTGAAGGCCATCATGTGGGTAGGTTTGGGTCCAGTGACCCTCTAGCCCCAGGAACAGTCCTTCTTCCAGTGGCCAAACTTGCAGCAGAGGGTGCATGTTTTTTGAGGAGGCCCTTCCCAGGGCACTCCCTTTTCCAGTGTTCTACTTGTCCACAGGAATAACATTGCCCCTCTAATGTCTGTTGTAGTCCAGGGCCTGGGTAACCTGAGGTCACTCAGCTAATAAGTGAGCCTTTATTTCCATTGGGTGGCTTTTTGCTCTTCCTCTGCCCTGTCTCAGTTGTTAAAAACACTGAAAGAATTTCTACCAGTTGCTCAGTGGGGGCCTGGTAGCTTTCTCCTGATGTCTTGGGCTGCCTGCTGGATAAAATGCATCCCCAGAAGTGCTCAGCCCTCAACAGACTTAGGTCGATGTTTATACATTTTTGTAAAGCTTATGTTAATTGCCCTTGAAAAAGGGTGAAGTTTTCATTCTTTCTTTGAGTAATCCTTTTCATTTTGTCATAACAGGCTTAATAATACATTTTTTCATTCCTCCTGTAAGACAAGTAACCATATGGGTTCAGTGGGTCCTTTCCTATTTATCCCAGTTTGATAGATTCAATTAGGGTTCTAATCTGGGATTGTGTCTGCCCCTGGTAGGTATATGTGATGTTGAGCTTGATGATCAACTAATTCATCAACAAAAGCTCTTGCAGTTCCAGAACAAATTGTAAATTATTTCAAGTTAAGTTGTAAGTAAATTTACTAGGGTCTTCAGAAAAATGACCAAGTTTATTTTTGCAAAGGGCAAGGTCAGACATACAAAACGGAACATGAACCCAAATAACTCCTTCACCAGGTTCTCCATTTGCAACTTCCCTCAGATGTAACATGTTAGAGTTTGGGTGATAATGAGTTCTGCTCCTGGTAGAGGCAGGACTTTAAACAGGTGCCTGCAGTTCTGCAGCAGAAGAAGGATTAAACAGAGGCAGCTGATTTTGGGGAGGGGCCTGTTTGGAGGCCTGCATCTTGCCAGGGCTGTGAGGAAGGTATCCTCTAATTCATCTGACATTGTGGCAGCACACATTCTACAAGTTTTCCTTAAATCTCTATCTTGGTAAAGGGTTATAAACATTTGAATATAAGGCATTTCATTCCATTTGCCTTCTTTATGCAAAACAAATATTGTTATAATCTGTTTGCAGGTCAGACTTCCCTGTCCCCACATTTGTATTGGTGCCAAGATGTATTACAAAAGAAAAACAATCTTTTTCTTTTTCTTTTTAAAGTCTGAGGGTCAAATTTTTCTCAGTTCTTTAGGATGCATCCCAGAGGTGACCCTTGTGATAACTGAATTTTGGTTTTCCACCTGAAAAAGAACAGAGATCATAGGTCATCCCCATTCCTTCTCCTATGTTGTTTCCACTGATTGCAGAAGGCATCCCTTCTCAGGCATGGGCTTCCAGAATTCACTAGTCTCACTGTGTAACCCAATTTCCTGGCTACAGTTATCCAAGGATGTGTTTATCCCATGCCCTGAGAGTGGCCTTACCAGTGACTGAAGCACCAGCTAGATGCCCTGGGAATGGATTTTATCCCACTCACACAAGGGACTCAACTCCATGCCAGTCACCTGATCCCCTCGTAATGTCTCTATTCCCATTTAATTTAAAATCTCCTTTGCCTCCAACCCCTTCCTCCCTATACCATGGAGGGAGGCCTTATACCTTCCGAGCGCACTCCTATCCTCTTTAGGTGACAGTGTCACCAGTTAATGATCCATTTTTCCTGTCAAAGACGCTGCTAGAACAAGAATTGTAGTATTTCTAGTCCCACCAGCCATTGTAAAGACAGGACCCTTCTAGGTCCTTGCAATATTGTTATTTCCTAAAAAAAATTGTTATTAAATATATTTGCCTACTAGAGTGTCTGAATATCTGCCATTTCTCCAGACTCCCCCAGTCTCATGGGTCCTGCAGAGCCATGCATAACAGATGCCTGAATAGAGTGGGTAACCCTCCCTTTGTCCATATCCAAGCAGGAAATTTAATGATATCCCCCAACTTTGGGTAAAGTTCAGTAGGACAAAGCAAATATTCCTTGCTGCACCTGTCAGACTTCTCAAGATATTTAACAAATTGTCTTTGGTTCTCAAAGTTAGGTATTAGAGCCCAGAGTATGTACATGAAGAAGGTCCCTTATCCCATTTATTCCATAATTGGCACAAAACCAGTTCCCTAATTAATGGGGTGGAGTAAAGAGCTCTGATAAGTTTGGCAATAACCTTAAGATCTCAGCTTCAATTTGTTCGACCAGGGTGTCTTGCCTGTGCCTCTGCTTACACAACAATAATAGTTGTTGGCTAATAGCTTCTGGCCAGTGTATTTCCTTACAATGTTCATGTAAACAAGCAAGGGAAGTGACCTCCTCCCCCTTACCTAGGGTAATATCTTGCAAACTTGTGGGGCCCCCAATTAGACCTATATTGCACAGCCCTGCATACCTAGCAAGTTCCTCCCCTGCAAGCCCTACGAAAAGAGTATAAATGCAGATAGAGAGGCCAAAAGCCTGATGAGGCAGAGAGGTTTGGAAGTTTAATGGCTGAACAGTAGCTTAAAGTTATTATTTTAGCAGTCATGTCTGTGAACAGATGGGCTAGTGATTAGATGCAGTGGGTCTCTGTATGCTGTTTCTGAGTGGCATTACCCTCTGGTCATCCCACACTCTCATATCTCTCTGTTTCTCTCCCAGCCATCTCTCTCCCAGCCATCTAAAACAACCAGGAGGCTTGGAGCACTAGGTGACCAACCCTTATATGTGCATACCCAGAGGAGCCAGTTAGTTAATTCCAAGTGAAATGGAAGTCCCTATGAGGCCCCTTAAGGTCTTACAATGCCCTTACTCACATAAGGGCATTCAAGACTCCAACCAGAGGGAGGAATTGTCTCTTCTCTTTGGACCTAGGCAAGCCTAGGTACTCATCTTTCTCATTCATGTCTGTCAGCAGACATAACCTTATTCCAATTGCCAAATTCCTTATCCCATTGCTCCCCCCTTTTCCCTGAGGAAAACTAGCACACATGCATAAAGGGTTAACTGGCTGGGAACAAAACTTGCTGTGCTTCTGTGTCACCATTAAAGTGATAGCAGGTGATTGTGATTCAGCAATCCAGAAAGATGTTATTGGAGAGCCTCCCAAGTCAGAGGGGGCTCTCCCCTCTTTGGCTCTTGTCATATTTATGAGAAAGAATTCAGATGAGTGAAGCAAAGCAAGTGAATGCATTAAGGGATGCTCTTGTCATACAGCACAAGCAGGCAATTCTGCTAGTCTGAGCACCTCACCTGGTGGGGGTTTAAGAATTTTATACTTTTTCCCCTATAGGTTTCAAGGTTCTTCTGCCAGGTAGACTACAATTCAAGCTCCCCTTTTACATTGTTTGGCTTTTCCCAGAATTTATGAGAATATATGGTGATTTTTATCTTGGCAGTTCCAAAAACTGCTGACTTCTTTGTTTGGTGGCTGAGATAAACTCTCCTTTTTTCCCCCCTTCCCATCCTCCTGCCCTAGCAGCTTTCCATCCTGCCTAACAGAAGGGTTAAATAGATCTTTAGTCACCAATAACCTCTACTAGCTCGCATTTATAGGTAATAACTTAAAATATTTATACAATCTTCAAGAAAAGAAGTATGCAATACATTGTATAAAAGGGTCATTTAAAATTATATTTTAAAAAAAGACTCAATATTTAAAGAGTTATGTTACATTAATCTATAAGACTTTTATTGCACCAGAAAAATGAAGCACTACTTAATATTTTTCAACCAACACATTCAACTTTCTAATTCACTTAATAGGCATTTTTCTACCAGTACGTCTGCACTCCTGGATCATGTGTTACAATAAGGATAGACAGAGTGAACAAACAAATAAAGTAAACATATATAGTATATGAGGTCTGGGAAGCACTGTAGAGAAAAATTAATCAGCATAAAGGAGCTAGATGGTGCTGAGTTTTGCATTGGGTCTTGCTGTTTCACTTAGTGTCAAGGGAAGAAGGCCTCAAGACTCAATATTCTTAAAACATGTAATATCTAGAAGAAAGGTGATATAATTTCTGGATTATTTCAGGAAAGGGTTAGAATCAAATTTTATAATTAGCTACAAAGTGTCAAAATTTAGAGAAGTAGAGAAACTATATGGTTAGCAATCTCTTACTCTGATATAGGGGAAAGGAAATAGGAATAAATTTCACAAGAATATAAAATAAACTTTATTTGTTGATCATGAGAGTTACTGAATAGGTCAGAAGTTATTAGGCACAAGTCAAATAAAACACTAGTACGTGCTTTGTTTGTGTAAGCAGAAATTTTTATGAAAAAGGAATAAAACAAGCAAGAGTTACAAAGTAGCCACTTTATTACAAATAATCATACTTCTTCTATAGATTTCTTCTGTCAAAAAATAAGTAGTGTTTGTTTTGTCCCAGGAACTACATGGCACTTGGAGACTAGAAAGATAAATTCAACCAGTGCCTATCCTGGTGTGCTTAGGCAGTTAGAAGCAGACACACGTGCATGTAGATAAAGAATTCCAATTTACTCTGATTGGAGATATAGAAATACACAAAACAAGAAAACCAGTTTTCCTATAGAATCTTAACTGTACTGGGTATTCTCTTTAATCTTTAGTACAGGTCAAGTGATAACTCAAAGTCAACGCAGTTTTTATTTTCAAAATTTCTAGCGAAGATGAACACTTTTTCCCTTCTTTGTGCCTTCACTATGTTTCCCTTTGTTCAGATTTATTTTGTCATCAATTTATTAGTCTTGATGTTTGCCTGTCTTTATTTCTTCTTCTCTAGTGTAGCTCTCTTAGTGTGAACTCAAGAGAAGAAACGAATTAGAATTGGGCTTGTAGCTGTGTTTATTATTTGGCCTTTTTTCCACCCTTTTACAGAAAGACTTAAAAAAATTACTGTCTTCATTTATAAACCTCACCTTTCTCTAAAATAATTGGTGTAGATCAAAGGAAATAGAAGGGTATGTGCAAAGTGATCAGCTGATAACTGTTTCTACTTTCATTCACCTAGCAGAGCAGCTTTCTTGTTGGAAAGATCACAAACAAGGTTTATTTTCTCTTGATAGGCAGCCAGCTCCATTTTGGTAGAAAGGTTAGAGGAGAAAGCTTTATCTTCACAGTAGAATGGAAATGATGAAAAGAGCTGTTTGTTATAAGAAATGGAGTGGAATATAATGGAGAAGGGAGGCAGAGACTGGAATATTTGTTTTTTCTTAAGTGGTTATAATTAAAGCCTTTCACCCAATTGCTCAGTCAACCAGAAAAAGTGAATTTGTGAAGTTCTGTGTGTTTTTAACATCACAAATAAGCCTTGCAGCCTTCTCTATAGAAAAACTTGCTCTCCAGTGGCATCTTGTGAGACATAAGTCATCCTGCAACTTGGATACTTGATTTTAATAAACTAAATTGCTTCCTTCCCCCTTGCCAATTTCTTCTCCTAAAGATCAAGGAATTTTATGAAGAACTAGAGGCCTGGTGCATGAAATTCATGCACTGGGCAGGGGGGAGACGGGGGCTCAGCCAGCCTGCCCCTTCTCACAGTCTGGGAGCCCTCAGGGGATGTCATACTCCCTGTGGGCCTAAGCTGCAGTCTGGCCTCCCTCTTCGGGAGGCAACCAACTCATCAGGGAAAGGCACCGCCCCCATCACGCCTCTGCTGCTGCCACTGCCAGCCGCAAGGCTACCTGAGCCTCGGCCATCGCAGCCACTGTGGCTTGCCTGAGCCTCGCCCAGTCTTCATTGCCTGAGCCTCAGGCCCTCGCAGCAGCAGTGGCAGTGGCCATCGGTGGCTTGCCAGAGCCCCGGGCCAGCCCTGGGAAAGCAACAGCAGCCAGCTGCCACAAGCTTCCCCGTGCTTAACCAATCGGGCATGGTCATCCAGTGATGGGCAGACTGCATCTTCCAGGGTTCTTCTGGCTGCAGGGGAGGGTACAAGTCTCCCTCCAGCCCTGGGTCACTGGGTCTGGACACCTGGAGGCCACCAACCCTACATTAATTGCCCGGACACCTGGAGGCCTCCACCAATTCCCAACCCTGACCCAAGGAGCGTTGAGTGGCAATGGAGGCAGCCTGGGAGTTTGAGGAGCCACAGGAAGGATCTGTCTTACTCTGAACCCCTGACCCGCGGTGCTGGAGGCCAAGGTGGGATGTGGCCAGGCCGGGAGCTCTTAGCCATGGAGCTCAGACTTTCCCTCACCTGCCTTTGCTCCTGGGCTTTCCCTCGCTCACCTGCCTTTGCTGCTGGGCTGTCCCTTGCTCACCTGCCTTTGCTGCCAGTGCGGAGGTTTCCCGGAAGAGCAGCTCTGCTGCCACTTGGCAGAAAAAACCTGTGGTCCTTCTGAGCAAGCAGCAGTGACCATCAGAAACTGCTCACAGCTGCTGCCGCTATGTGGGGAGTACAGGCCACCCTCCTCCGACCCCTCTTCCCCTGCCCCTGTCCCTGATGCTGCAAGTCTCCGCCCACCTGCCCCTGCTGTGCACACAGCCTGCTGATCGGTCATTATGTGACAGCCTCCTGACCAATTTGCATATTACCCTATTATTAGATAGATTATGTCAACTATTGTATATCTGTATAACAATTATTGAACATAAGCTGTATCTCCATAAGCTGTATCATATTCTAGAGTTGTGTATCAAACAAAGTAACTATAGTGATTCTTTTTTTAAAAAAAATCTTTATTGAAAATATTACATAGGTCCTCCTCCCCCCCCCCGCAGCCCCCATGAACCTCTTCCAGCCTGCTCCCATCTCCCAACCCTCCAGGCCCTTCTCACCCCATTATCTGTGTCCACGGGTTATACATATACACATACAAGTTCATTGGTTGATCTCTTCCCCCCACCTCCCCGCCTTCCCTCTGATATTCAACAGTCTGTTCATGCTTCTATGTCTCTGGGTCTATTTTTGATCATCAGTTTATTTGGTTCATTAGATTCCACGTATGAGTGAGATCATGTGATACTTACCTTTCTCTGACTGGCTTATTTTGCTCAACATAATATTCTCCAGGTCCATCCATGCTGTTGCAAATGGTAAGAGTTATTTCTTTTTTAGTGCCACATAGTATTCCATTGTGTAAATGTACCATAATTTTTTTATCCACTCATCTGCTGATGGGCAATTAGGCTGTTTCCAAATCTTAGCTATTGTAAATTGCACTGCTATGGATATGCATATATTCTTTCTGATTAGTGTTTTGGGGTTCTTAGGATATATTCCTAGAAGTGGGATCACTGGGTCAAATGGCAGTTCCATTTTTAACTTTTTGAGGAAACTCCATAATGTTTTCCACAGTGGCTCCACAAGCAGTATATTAAGTTTCCCTTTTCCCCGAATCCTCGACAACATTTGTCATTTGTTAATTAGTTCATGATAGCCATTCTGACAGGTGTGAGGTTATATCTCATTGTCATTTTGATTTGCATCTCTCGACTGATTAGTGACTTTCAGCATTTTTTCATATGCCTCTTGGCCTTCTGTATGTCTGCTTTGGAGAAGTGCCGATTTAGATCCTTTGCCCATTTTTTAATTGGATTGTTTGTCTTACTTTTGTTAAGTTGTATGAGTTCCCTATATGTTTTGGAGATTAACCCCTCATTAGATGTATCATTGGCAAATATGTCCTCACATGTAGTGGGCTATCTTATTGTTTGTTGATGGTTTCTTTTGCAATACTGAAGCTTTTTATTTTAATGTAGTCCTATTTGTTTATTTTCTCCTTAATTTCCATTGTCCTGGGTGATGTATCAGTAAACACATTGCTACAAGATATGTCTGAGAGTTTGGTGCCTACGGTTTCTTCTAGAACTTTTATGGTTTCATGTCTTACATTTAAGTCTTATATTCATTTTGAGTTTATTCTTGTGTATGGTGTAAGTTGGTGGTCTAGTTTCATTTTTTTTTTTTGCATATACCTGTTTAATTTTCCCAACACCATTTATTGAAGAGACTAGCTCTACTCCAATGTATGCTCTTGCCTCCTTTGTCAAATATTAATTGAGAATAATGGCTTTGGTCAATTTCCAAGTTCTCTTTTCTGTTCCATTGATCTATATGCCTGTTCTTGTGCCAGTATCAGACTGTTTTGAGCACAGTGGCTTTGAAGTATAACTTGATATCTGGTATTGTAATTCCTCCAACTTTGTTCTTCTTCCTCAAGATTGCTGCAGCTATTTGGGGTCTTTTTTGTTCCATATAAATTTTTGGAGTGTTTGTTGTAGATCTGTGAAATATTCCCTTGGCATTTTAGTAGGGATTGCATTGAATCTATAGATTGCTTTGGATAGTATGGACATTTTAAATATATTTTACTGATTTTTCACAGAGAGAAAGGGGGAGGGATAGAGAGCCAGAAACATCGATGAGAGAGAAACATCAACCAGCTGCCTCCCGCTCACCTCCCACTGGGGATGTGCCTGCAACCAAGGTACATGCCCTTGACCGGAATCGAGCCCGGGACCCTTCAGTCCGCAGGCCGACACTCTATCCACTGAGCCAAACCGGCTAGGGCAGTATGGACATTTTAATGATGTTGATTCTACCAATCCATAAATATGGTATATTCTTCTACTTGTTTAAATCTTCCTCTATCTCTTTCTTCAGTGTCCTTTAGTTTCAGAGTATGGGTCTTTTACCTCCTTGGTTAAGTTTATTCCTAAATATATTAATTTTTTTATTACGATGGTAAATGGTATTGTTTTTAGTTTCTCTTTCTGAGAGTGTAATATCCTATATAATAAAAGCCTAGCGGCCGAAACAGTGGAGTGACCAGAATGACCAACAACCAGACGACCAGCTGGTAGCTATGACGAGCAGTGACCCAGACCTTGCTGTCAGCGCCCTGACAGCCCAGAATCCCATTCACCCACACCCTGGACCCTGACAGCAAGGAGGCGGGAGCTCCATTCCTCATGGAATAGGCCATTGGTCAGCTTGCTGTCCATGCCCTGACAGCCCATAATCCGGTTCACCTGCATCCCAGACCCTGACAGCAGGGAGGCAGGAGACCCATTCCTCGTGGAATTGGCCACTGGTCAGCTTGCTATTCGCCCCCTGACAGCCCAGAACCCCATTCACCCGCAACCCACACCCTGACAGCAGGGAGGCAGGAGCCTGATACCCGCACCCCGGACCCTGACAGGAGGGAGGAGGCAATATGTCTAAAGACCAACTATTGGCACAAAGTACCTATGAAGCAAAAGAAGCCAGTGTCAGTGACAGAATGTATCTGAAGACCAACGATTGGCACAATGTACCTCTGCAGCCAAAAGAAAGTGGCATTATCAACAGAAAATGTCTGAAGACCAACGATTGGCACAATGTACCTCTGAAGCTTAAAGAAAGCATTGTCATTGACAGAATGTATCTGAAGACCAACTATTGGCACAATGTACCTCTGAAGCTGAAAGAAGCCAGCATCATTGACAAAATGTCTAAAGAACAGTCATCAACAAGTACTACCAATACTGGTAGTAACTGCCTTCACAGCGAAAATGGAGTAAATGAGGATGCAATTATCGAACATAGTTGTGGTGGAATGACTGTTAGATGTCAATTTTGCCTACCACTAAATTTCTCTGATGAAAAACCATCTGATGGAAAATTTACTCGATGTTGTAGCAAAGATAAAAATTGTCCAAATGATATACGTTTTCCAGAATACCTGGCATATTTTTAAAAATTAATAATAAACGAAGATTCTGACAGTAAAAATTTCATGGAAAATATTTGTTCAATAAATAGTTCTTTTGCTTTTGCTTCAATGGGTGCAAATATTGCATCACCATCAGGATATGAGCCATACTGTTTTAGAATACACGGACAAGTTTATTACCATACTGGAACTTTACATTCTTTGGATGGTGTTTCTTGGAAGTTTGCTCAACTCTATATTTTAGATATGGCTGAAGTGATGAGTAAAAGATTAGCAATGCCAGAAAACCAAGGTTGCTCACAAAGACTCATGATCAGCATCAACAACCTCATGCATGAAATAAACGAATTAACAAAATCATACAAGATGCTACATGAGGTAGAAAAGGAAGCCCAATCTAAAGCAGCAGCAAAAGGTATTGCTCCCACAGAAGTAAAAATGGCGATTAAATATGATCTTAATAGTGATCCAGGTAGATATAATTATCCTCGTGTAACCGAAGTTGCCATCATATTCAGAAATGAAGATGGAGAACCTTCTTTTGAAAGGGACTTGCTCATTCATTGTAAACCAGATCCCAATAACCTGAATGCCACTAAAATGAAACAAATCAGTATCCTGTTTCCTACATTAGATGCAATGATGTATCCTATTCTTTTTCCACAGGTGAAAAATGCTGGGGAATGGATATTGCATTAAGACTCAGAGACAGCAGTGTAATCGACAATAATACTAGATGAAATGTAAGAACACAAGTCACATAAATGCAGTATTATGGATTTCATCTCTCTGTCCAGGACACGTTCAATCCTATTTTAAATGCAGGAAAATTAACTCAACAATATGTTGTCGATTCATATTAAAAAATGAAAGCCAATTGGATAAATTTCATTAAAGCAAACCAATCTAAGTTGAGAGTTGAAAAATAGAGTGGTTTGATGGATTATCTCACATCTAGATCTGAAAATGACAATGTGCTGATTGGTAAAATGATAATACTTTCATCATCTTTTGAGGGTAGTCCCAGAAATATGCCGCAGCAATATCAGGATGCTATGGCAATTTTAACAAAGTATGGCAAGCCCAATTTAGTCATAACCCTGATGTGCAACCCAAAATGGGCAGATATTACAAATAATTTACAACGTTGGCAAAAAGTTGAAAACAGACCTGACTTGGTAGCCAGGGTTTTTAATATTAAGTTGAATGCTCTTTTAAATGATATATGTAAATTTGATTTATTTGGCAAAGTTAAAGCTAAAATTCATGTCATTGAATTTCAGAAACGTGGACTGCCTCATACTCACATATTATTGATATTAGATAGTGAATGCAAATTACAAATGGAAGATGACTTTGACTGTATAGTTAAGGCAGAAATTCCAGATGAAGATGAGTGTCCTCGACTTTTGCAAATTGTAAAATCAAATATGGTAAATGGACCATGTGGAATACAAAATCCAAATAGTCCATGTATGGAACATGGAAAATGTTCAAAGGGATATCTGAAAGAATTTCAAAATGCGACCATTGGAAATATTGATGGATATCCCAAATACAAACGAAGATCTAGTAGCATGATGTCTATTGGGAATAAAGTTGTTGATAACACTAGGATTGCCCTTATAACCCGTATTTGTGCCTTAAATATAACTGTCATATAAACGTTGAAGTCTGTGCATCGATTAAAAGTGTCAAATATTTATTTAAATACGTCTATAAAGGGCACGATTGTGCACATATTCAAATTTCTGAAAAAATATTATCAATCATGATGAAGTACAAGACTTCATTGACTCCAGGTATGTGAGCACTCCTGAGGCTGTTTGGAGACTTTTTGCAATGCGAATGCATGACCAATCTCATGCAATCACAAGATTAGCTATTTATTTGCCAAATGGTCAGAATTTGTACTTTCATACCGACGATTTTGCTGAAGTTATAGATAGTGCTAAAAGGCATAACTCGACTTTGATGGCTTGGTTCTTACTGAATAGAGAAGATTCCGATGCACATAATTATTATTGGGAGATTCCACAACATTATGTGTTTAATAATTCCTCTTGGAGAAAATGCCAAAAGGACAGGAATAAAGTATTAGGTAGACTGTTCACTGTGAGCTTTAGAGAACCAGAACGATATTACCTTAGACTTTTGCTTCTGCATGTAAAAGGTGCGATAAGTTTTGCTGATCTGCAAACTGTAGGAGGTATAATTTATGATACATTTAATGAAGCTGCTAAACATAGAGGATTATTAATTTGACGGCACTATATGGAAAAATACGACTGACAATGCAATCATCCTTAATATGCCCAAACAACTACAGCAACTTTATGCATATATATGCATGTTTGGATGTCCTTCTGATGCAGACAAATTATGGCATGAGAATAAATCTCATTTTATTGAAGATCTTTGTTGGAAATTACACTGAAGAGAAGGTGCCTCTGTGTGAACTGTAAAATGCATGCTCTTAACTAAATTCAAGAAGTATTCACATTTCATGGAATGAAATGTTCGCATTTCAAACTTCCAGACTATCCTTCATTAATGAATACAACTACATGTGATGAATCCTACTACAACAGGGCAGAGGTTTTGATAAATTCTCTGAATGATGAACAGTTGGCAGCCTTATGCCATCAAAGATCAAACTGTACACCCCAAATGTTTTTTTCTTGGATGGTCCAGGCTGTAGTGGAAAAACATATCTTTATAAAGTTTTAATACATTATATTAGAGGTCATGGTGGTACTGTTTTACCCACAGCGTCTACAGGAATTGCTGCAAATTTACTTCTCGGTGGAAGAACCTTTCATTCCCAATATAAATTGCCAATTCCATTAAATGAAACTTTTTAATTTCTAGACTCAATATAGAGTGAAGTTGCTAAAACCATAAAAAAGGCCCACCTTCTCATTATTGATAAATGCACCATGGCATCCAGTCATACTATAAATGCCATAGGTAGATTACTAAGAGAAATTATGAATTTGAATGTTGCATTTGGTGGGAAAGTTCTCCTTCTCAGAGGGGATTTTTGACAATGTCTCAGTGTTGTGCCACATGCTATGCGATCAGCCATAGTACACATGAGTTTAAAGTACTGTAGTGTTTGGGGATGTTTCAGAAAGTTGTCTCTTAAAACAAATATGAGATCAGAGGATTCTGCTTATAGTGAATGGTTAGTAAAACTTGGAGATGGCAAACTTGATAGCAGTTTTCATTTAGGAATGGATATTATTGAAATCCCCTGTGAAATGATTTGTAATGGATCTATTATTGAAGCTACCTTTGGAAAAAGTATATCTATAGATAATATTAAAAATATATTTAAATGTGCAATTCTTTGTCCAAAAAAATGAGCACGTTCATAAAGTAAATGAAGAAATTTTGCATATACTCGATGGAGATTTTCACACCTATTTGAGTAATGATTCCAACAGATGATGCAGAAAAGGAAAATTTTCCCATCGAATTTCTTAATAGTATTACTCCTTTGGGAATGCCGTGTCATAAATTAAAATTGAAAGTAGGTGCAATCATCATGCTACTGAGAAATCTTAATAGTAAATGGGGTCTTTGTAATGGTACTAGATTTATTATCAAAAGATTAGGGGTCCAGTGCACTAATTCATGCACCTTGAGAGGAACTGTGGGCCGCGAGGCTGAGGTGGGCACAGAGGTGGGTCTCAGCCCATCCTTCACGCCTCCGCCCAGCCCCTCCCGCCGCAGTACCTGGTCCCCTGTCTGCCGGCAGGCTTGCTCCCGCCGCCACCACTCCCATGTGCTGACACTGCAGAGTGATTGGGGCCGGTGCCATCAGTGGGTGCGAGTGGCAGCTGCTGCCCCGATTGCCCCTCAGGAGCAGGGGGAGGTGGAGAAGCCCTCAGAGGTGATCGGTGCTGGCAGCCACTGCTTGTACCCGCTGATGGCACCAAGCAATCGGGACCGGTGCTGGGCACCAGCAGCAGGTGCGAGCAGTGGCTTCGGCACCGGCTGTGGGTGAGAGCAGTGGCTGCCAGCCCCGGTCACTCCTCAGGAGCTGGGGGAGGTAGAAAAGCTCTGAGGGGTGATTAGGGCCGGCAGCCGCTCGCACCTGCTGATGGCGCCAAGCGATTGGGGCTGGTGCTGGGTGCCAGTAGCAAGTGCAAGCGGCAGCTCCAGCACTGGCAGTGGGTGCGAGCGGGGCTGTCACTGGCAGCAGGTGCCAGTGCAAGGCGGGACCATGGTGCGCGGGAGCAAAGAATTTTCAGTAACCACCAGAGGCTCGCCTCAATGACAGCAACCAGTGCCCCGCCTTGGTCTGGCACCCCTGCTGACTTGCTCCACCATCCCACAGTGGCCGACACCCGCCATGTTCCATGCGCGCCCCCTGATGGACAGCACACGTCATAGCGACTGGTTGTTCAGTTCTGCCATTTTGTCTATTTGCATATAGTAAGGTTTTATATATATAGATTGCAACCTAACATAATCAAAGCTGAAGTATTAACAAGATCTGTGGAAGGAGAGGTTGTTCTGATTCCAAGAATTGATTTGTCCCCATCTGACACTGGTCTCCCATTTAAATTAATTTGAAGACAGTTTCCCATGATGCCAGCATTTGCAATGATAATTAATAAATCACAAGGACAAACTCTAGACACAGTAGGGATATTCCTACCTGAACCCGTTTTTGGACATGGTCAGTTATATGTTGCTTTCTCTAGAGTTCAAAGAGCGTGTGACATTAAAGTTGTAAATATTTCATCACAAGCACTCTGAAAGTGTTTTTACTCTTAATGTGGTACACAGGGAGATACTAGAATAAGTTTAATCAATTTATCAGTCATTGTTTGTATCAATGTTGTTTTTATATAATGTTTTTATTGTTTTTATATCATGTCTTTGTTGTTATATCATGTTGTTATTGTTTATTTATTAATACATTTATATATTATTTTCATATACATTTTACTAATTTTCTTTAATCTCTGACACTTCTATTATAGAGAAAGGGCGAATAGCAATATTAAAGTATTTCTTCTAATTAATTCCCTTTCAATGTGCATGAATTTGTGCACCAGGCCACTAGTTGGTGTATAAAAATGCTATGGATTTTTGGGTGGTAATTTGGTAGTCTGCTACATTTCTGAATTCATTTATTAAATCTAGTAGTTTTTTTGATAGAGTCTTTAGGGTTTTCTATGTACAATATCATGTCATCTGCGAATAATGAGAGTTTTACTTTCTCCTTTCCAATTTGGATGCCTTTTATTTCTTCTTGTCGGATTGCTATGGCCAGGAGTTCCAAAGCTATGTTGGACAAGAGTTGTGAAAGAGGGCAACCCTGTCTTGTTCCTGTTCTTAGGGGAAATGGTTTTAGTTTTTGCCCATTGAGTATGATGTTGGCTGTAGGTTTGTCATATATGGCCTGTAGTATGTTGAGGTATGATCCCTCTATTCCCACTTTGCTAAGAGTTTTTAGCAAAAAAGGGTGTTGGATTTTGTTGAACGCTTCTTCTGTATCAATTGATATGATCATGTGATTTTTGTCTTGCAATCTTTTTATGTGCTATATCACATTTATTGATTTGAGAATATTGTACCATCCTTGAATTCCCAGAATAAATCCCATGTGGTCATAATGTATGATCTTTTTAATGTATTGCTGGATTTGATTTGCTAAAATTTTGTTGAAGATTTTAGCATCTATGTGCTCTTTCTTTGTCATGTATTTATTTGGTTTTGGAATTAGGGTAATACTGGCCTCATAGACATAGTTTGGAAGTGTTCCTTCCTCTTAAATTTTTTGTAATAGCTTGAGGATAATAGGTGTTAGTTCTCCTTTGAATATTTGGTAAAACTCCCCTGTGAATCTGTCTGGACCATGGCTTTTGTTTGCTAGGAGTTTTTTGTCATTGTTGTTGTTTTACTGCTTCAATTTCATCAGTAGTTATCGGCCTATTCATGTTTTATGATTCTTCTGATTGAGTTTTGGAAGGTTGTATTTTTCTAGGAATATGTTCACTTCATCCAGGATGTCCAGTTTATTGGAATAAAGTTGTTCTTAGTACTTTTTATGATCCTTTGTATTTCTGTGGGGTTAGATGTTACTTCACCTCTTTAGTTTCTGATTTTGTTTATTTGGGTCCTTTCTCTTTGTTTCCTGATGAGTCTGGCTAGAGGTTCATCATGTTGCATTATTAAAGTAGTGTGTGGAATTTTTAAAGTCATTCATTCACAAATTTGGTGCTTTAAATTTTTGTTTTTTAGGTGGAAACAAGTTAACCAAGCAGCATTTTCACCTGAATTGGGCATGGATCTCCTTTGAAAAGGAATATTACCTGATCAATGAGGACTCCAAATTTCTAGATGTTGTTATTAAACGTAGAGGTTACTTGGGAGAGACTTCATTTATAAGTAAGTTTAATTTCCACTTCTGTCACAAAATCCCAGTTTTCTAGCAAAAGTTCAAAATTTTATAATGATTAAAATCTTTTTAGTTTACTGCTCTAGTTTTAAACATTAGGGAGATGTTGACATTTAAATGTCCTTTAACTGCTAAAGAAAAACATACCAAAAGTTTTATGTCAAGGCTAAATCATCAACACAAAGGCTGTAAAAATAAGAAATGTGAATTAAAATATATACCTCTTCAAACCTACATATGATCTTTCTCTGATATAAAATAACTTTACAAAACTGTCAGTAATCACCCATAAGTTAAAAAATGTTAAATGTCTCTAGATCTTAAATAAGTGTGGGCAATTATGTAATTTATTCATAAGATACAAATGTGGAAATAACAGTGTAAAACATATGTGAAGGCTACTTCAATAATAAACAAAAAACTATTCAGTACCATATTAGCTATTAAAATATAATTTACTATTTGTTTATTGCATTTGAATGCTCACTAAAGTTTCAATAACCCCAACACTGCATAAAAGCACTACATAGAAGATATATGTTGTGACTTTTCTTCAGTACCAACAGAAAAGTTTTAAATGCTAATCATTTTCTGCTGCTTTGCCCTTTTGAATGAAACTGAGAGTCAAAAGCAAGTTTCTAAAACTCCAGTTCAAGTTCACATTCAATTTCATGTAAGTATAAAATAGGTATTTTAACCAATAAGTATATTGGTAATTTTAGGCAGTAATATAGTTGGCACAAAATATTTGGTATATTGATAAAAAATAATAGCACCCCAAGCAATTATATATTTTCTGTACCATATTTTTATATATATCTAGACTGATAGAATGTTCATAGACAAAAGAGCTTTTATTGAGTGAAAGTATCAACTAAGATATGAATCTAGAAAAATTTTGGCAGAATAAAAAGTTGTAATTGTGTTTATGTCTTCAAAATGCTGTTTGGAAATTTTACTGGTCTATAAAATTAAAATGCCTTAAATAGTAGATCCCCGTCCACACACATGAGCACACACATACACACATCCTTGCCACAGTCACAATTCTCACCTGCCCCCCATAATTTCCCCTGATGTTTAGATGCTGGATAATAATTATCCTGTAATTTAAAACTACTCTTTGTTTTGTAACTTACAAGAGGGGTTTTCACACTATGCTCATCTTATTTTTTTTTTTTTACTTTTTAATTTTTTTATTGATTTCAGAGAGAAAGGGACAGGGAGAGAGAGATAGAAACATCAATGATGAGAGAGAATCATTGATTGTCTGCGTCCTGCACGCCCCCAACCGGGGATCGAGCCCGCAACCCTGGGCATGTTCCCTGACCGGGAATCAAACTGTAACTAACCTCCTGGTTCATAGGTCAACGCTCAACCACTGAGCCATGCCAGCTGGGGTCTGCTGACCTTTTAAGTTTCCTCTGAATCTAGGTGGGGTTGGTTTGCCTGCAGACCCATCCTGCAGCAAGGGCAGCTTTACTTCCATCTTCTTTATTTGCATGTGCCTCTTCTTAGGCTGTCATTTACACTCTCCGTGTTTAACCTTCCTAGAGCATAGTGAATGCTTTATTGCTCTCTCTTTTAGAAGCATGTTCTCTGGACACACGCATGTTCTGCAGAACAAGAATATGGTCCTGTCTTTCTTTTTGTCATTGAGAAATTAGTCTTCACTGTGCTTTGTGCTTAGAAATAAATCAGAGGAAAATCAGAGGAATAACTAAAAAACACAGTGCCTTAACAATTCTTTATAGTTCCTTCATTTATTTGCATTTTACTTGAATTCCCACTCCTAATGAGTATATTTACTTATTCACTCACAAGTGGCCCATTGTAGCAATGGGAATGTTAATATTTGAAAAATATTTTTTAAGCAATATTTTCAGATTTTTCTCTCCATTGCTTTTTTTTTAAAAGCTGAATGTTAAAATGTCAAACAAGAGTCTTTTTTTCTTGTGAAGTTATTTTTCCAATGCACTAATATTTTCTATGTGAGATCAACACCAGCAATTTTAAAAAGGTTTTATAACTCTGCTTGGTTAACCTCACATGTTAATTAGTAACCTGAGGAGATAGGAAGTTGGAAAGACTTTTGTGCGCTGCCCACACCCATGAATCATGGGAGATAGTAATAGAATTCATGCTAGAACTGGAAATGAAAGTCAGATTAAAGTGAAAGGTAATCTCATAGGAGCTCTACAATGAATATGTTTTATGTTACTGTTCTATGACCTCCACTTTCATTTACGGACTTTTAGAATTAGATATGTTGCATTATAGCTAAAAGCAAAATATCACTTACCTTCTGGAGCACAGTTAGTAAATTATAAATTACATGAAATTTATACATGTATTTTCTCAGAAATGATTATACATTTATAACCCATTAATAAATGCGTAATTTCATTTCACAAAATGATTTGCATCAAGGATCTTATTGCCACCAGTTATTGAACATTTACTAATAAAAGATACTTCATTAAGCACATTACTTTTTCCTTTTACTCCTTATAACAACCCTCTATTCACTAACTCAATTAATGTTTTATTGAGTGCTTATTAAATGCCTGACACTTTATTAGGTTATGGACTATGAAGTGATAATAATGATAGTTAACATTTATTGAGTTCTTATTATGTGCCAGGCCTGGTTCTCAATAACTTGCATAAGAAACCTCATGAGAAGAATGTCATTATATCCCTCATCACACAGATAAGGAAATAGAAAGGTTTTATGACCACAGTTACACAGCTACTAAGAGGCAGAACTGAGGTTGGCTCCAGAGCTAACTCTCAACTACGACATATCGTGCTCTTACATTGTCTACAACTGAGGAAGTTAATAATTTGCCTATGATCCCAAAGCCTCCATGTGGCCAAGGTAAGATAAAAAAATCAATTCTCTCATTCCAAAAGTACCTTGCATAACCTCCATGCCATTTTTTTTCCACACCAGAGAAAAAGACTGAGTTGTAGCATCACTTAGTATATAAAAGTAATATGTTTGTTTCATAGTTAATACTCAATTTTTTTAAAAAAGCATACATTTAAACCAATTTATAAGCTTTTTTAATTTCCAGAGTTCTTTTTTGCCCCATCGAATAATATAATTTATCATATATATAT